>NC_089682.1:41235157-41545375 GCF_031753505.1 Anomalospiza imberbis
CTTAACAATACCCTGATTCTATCTGGGGAAGAATTGAGCAGATGCAAGTCAAGCTAGAACCTGTAATAACAGGTTTTATCCTGAAGTCAGGTACTTACTCCACGCATTTCTGGACACCTGATTTCAGTGCTGAAAACTACACTACTAATCTCTCACATTTGCTAATAAAGAGCTCAGTGTTCTGGACTAAAAAAATTGGAGCTCCTGCAGCAGTCCCTCTCTTGTCACTCTGTAGCAGGATATAGCTGACTAGATACCATTTTTTGATCACAAGCAAGGTACAACCATCTTAAAAACCTTGAAATAACTCCACGATCAAAAAAAAGGAGAATGCATTTATAAAAAAACATCAAAAGTACTGCATTTGACATACTTTATTCTACACTAAGCTGTATCTTTAAACAAAAAGGTTACAAAGGTAAACACTGTCTCAATTGTAACATCATAGGTACAGAGAAACCTATGGACTGATTTTTCCCTGCCCTCACCCTCTCTAATTTTACAAATACCTTCATTTTGGAAGGGGGAGGGGACAGAAGCAATAATGAGAAAAGAGAGATGTATCTGCAGTGTCTGACTGCTGGGAAATAAATATATCCCACTGATTTCTCTATATGCCATATTTCAGCAAGGTGACTGTCTTTTTCCCTGGGTGTTGGCTAAAAAGTTGTAGAGGCAGTGAAGGCCCAGCCTTGCCATCGCCCTTGTCTCACAGGGTTTTTGCAGAGGGCAGGATCAGACGTGGCTGATCTCACATCTTGTCCTGCTCTGAGTTGTAACATCATCACAACTTCAGAGCTCACAATGTGTGGGACCAGTGAGTGTCATTGCCTGACTCAGCCTGTGAGAAACCTGGAAATATCAGTGTGTCCACTTCCGTTCTTCCTTGTTTGGGCTTTCTCCGCAGTCATCTGCCCCAGCCTTGAATGTTGCCGTAGTGTTTCAGAAAGCTACTTCATGTGAAAATGGCCTGGCCTCTGCTAATTACAATAGCTCCTTGTTCTGCTGCCAGGAAAATAGCATCATCAGCTACTTGGATTATACCGAATATTACAGAATAAAGACAACAACAGAAATGCACTGTTATTTTTCCTTCCTTATATCCTGCCTTGTGACAGGAACCCCTCCCCCTGCTAAGTTCATTGGTTAACAATAAACAAAGATGCTTTTAACAGCTGTCTCACTATAGCCTCTGTCCTCTGTGGAGAGTAATACACTAGAGCCATGATAGTATTTAATACTGGCTTACCATCATAGTTTTGATTTTTTTTTTTTTTTTTTTTTTTTTTTTGGTAAAATTCATTTGACTTATAACCTCTCCTAAACAGAGATGATACCCTTTTCTTGCATCTATGTACAATGGAGCATTTGCAACACAAATATTAAAGAATAGCTTAAATAATTTTTTTAAACTGTTTCATTAACATCAGCAGAGATAATTGTTCACTGAAGAGATACAGTGTCACCACAAAACTCCAGGAGTGACCAGAAGCTGTAGTTTAGCTTGGAGATTTGGACTTGCTTCTGCCTTTCATTCCTAATAATAGAAGGTATTGTTTCTCAGTGTTTTTGGAAATTATGTAAATGTATTTGGCTGAATATCAAATACTGATTTATTAGAAACCTTTTTTTTTAAAAACCTTAGAAAATTGTTTACTTTGCCCATGGGAAATGCTTTGAGGAAAGGATAAAGAATTCACTTTCCTTAGCTGTAGGTCACTAATTTTGATCAACAAAATTAAGATTTTAATTTCCAAGGATCCCCTCTGTAGTCCACAGAGAGGAAGTGGATCTCACAGGGAATTCCCGATCAGAAGTCTATTTCAGTTATTCTTTGCCACCCTTCAGGGGAGGCTTGTGGAGCAGAGGAGAGAGAAAATGGTCTCAGACATGGTCTGCAGTATGTGAGGGGTGGACGTGCCTTGATGATCCCAGTTTTTCAGGGCTGGAGGCTGGCTGGGGGGCTCTCCTGACAGGCTGCCATGCACAGATGGAGAGGGAGGTGCCAGTTTCCACCTGTTGTTGTACCCTGTCTCCCCCAGAGCTACTGCAGAAAGCATAGTGAATTGGAACATCATGCAAGCCCAGTACCTGAATTGTGGGCCACCAGTTCACAGCCACCTTTTCTTTGGTGTATCAGTCCATCCTTTCTCTTCTCTTACAGTTTCTCTATTAACACCTGTCTTTTGTTTTTCAAAAATATTGTACATGAGGTATCTGCCATTTTGGGGCATGATCTTCTTGCTCATGCTTGCAGCAAGCAAATTACATGACATTAAGTTATGACTAATGCTTTGTTCCAATTGTGGTTGTCAGGTGTGGGTGATAACGTTTGCATTCAGAAAGCACTGACTCTGCCTTTGCACGTGAAGAGTGGTCTCAGGAACATGCTCCAGCCCCTCTGCCCTGCCATATGCTATCCCCACAGCTGTCTCAGGCTGCCCATGAGGAGTCTGGCCACTTGGATCTGTGAGACTGGAGCTGCTCGGCTGTTTGAAGTTGTGGGTGCATATCCACCCATGTCCAGGATTCTGATATTCAAAGCATCGCAGTTTTGGATCTACCCAAAACTGGACTTTAGGGGAATCACCAAGAGACTTTGAGATGCACTGACTGATTTAGACACTTCTCTAGGTGGGCACTGACTTCCTGCATCTTTGTGATGAAAGTCCTGCAATTTGATGTTCTTTTGCACTGCACTGCTCCATTGTCTTAATTTTTATTAATCTTTTATTCAATCAGGATGCTTTAAGTATCTGGATCTTGAAATTCATTGCCAGATTCTTTAGTATTCAGCATTCTTATCCAATAAAATTGCTCAGCTCTTCTACAGCAATTGAGAGAAATAAAACTTCCTTGATTCTGAAATTTTGGTGGTTCAGAAGGATACTGTCTCTTCTGACTGTAATGGCTATGCTGTTGCTTTTGCTGTCAGTAGTGTTTATTTTTATTAATAGATACTACTTTGTTTTGTTCTCATTTAGCCTGGTAGCCTAATGTTTAAAGTAGCTGAGAATCAGATTTTACCTAAAGAACATCTCATTTATTGAAGGCTCTTTGAAATTACTGGTTTAATGAATGTATTGCAACTTAGCCAATAACCAATAATCTCATCTTCTTTCTGTGCAATTCCAGTTCTGCATAACAAAGAGAGGGCCATATGTATCCAGGGGAAACTGAATCACTTAAGCAGAAAATAAAGTCTGTCAAAACACTACATAAATGCTGTACATACATCTTTTTTAATTGAGTTGGGTAAGTTGAGAGATTTCCAGTGTATTTTGACTGTCTAATCCCTGGACCAAGTGAAAAAATGATCTGCCACTCCTCAAGCTAAAATACAAGTCACAAGTGAAACAATTAGTCCTTTAAAAGAAGAGTGAATATTGGTGATGGTTTTAGAGCTCCTTGATTCAAGTAATCTCATGAATTTAGTTTATTGATAAATAAATGCTGTGTCAGGAGCTTCACTGCCACCCTCCCCACAGAGATGGAACCTAATGTGCCAAAGTACAGGCAGACATGAAAAGGGTTTGAAGTCTACAGAGCTAAGCAGAGATGTGCCTGTATCCAAAAGTAGCTCTTATGGTACATTTGGCTTAGCAAATGCAAAAGACCTCCAATATTTCTATCTTGTAATGAGGGCTTTAGAAACCTCCTCTCATAAAGAGAATACTTGAAGGGAGGTGAAGAAGCTTCTTAGTGATTCATTTCAGTGGGTCATTGCTCTACAGTGGCTCTCTTAGCTGCTATGGATTTTAACGTTTTCTCAAGCACAGCTGGGCTTTCTTTTTTCCCAGGCATTTTTCATTCAGATATAAATAGTTACTAGAGTAATATTACCAAGAATATCTTTAAAGAAATAACTGATGAAGCCATAAAAAAAATCCTGAACTAAAGATTTCCAGAATGACTGCTATCATATTCATGTGTCTGTTCTGAGTGCTCACGAGTCTATCTAGGAACTGTAAATTTAGGGAAAGAAATAGAAAGGTGTATGATGAGTGCAGCAGATGGGATTAGTTTATCTTTTTAGAGGCTCTTTTTCTTAATGCAGCATTATTTCTGTCAAAATTGAAATGCTCAGAAAAATAAGCTAAGTTGATGTAAGTCTGTTCAAAGGAGAACTGATAAAGCATTAAAAAGTTTAGCAAAGAATATTTTGACCATTTTTACAAAATTTTTAAATGTGAAATGTGTTATTTAAAAAAATCTAAATTCTAAGAAATGTTTTGCAGCAACAGAACAACAAAATATATTGGGTTTAAATGGGAAAAAATTGAAATTGGGAAAAGAAATTCTGTGAAATCCAGTTCCTGGCCAGGTCCTGTTTAGTGACAGTTTCCTAAATCTGCAAATATTTTTGATTCATAGAATCATGAGTCATGGTTCTGTAAATACTTTTGATTGATGGTTTTAAAGGGAGAGAAGATTCTTAAATGTCAACTCACAAATGCAAGTGGATTAAGATCTCCTGAGCCACCTGCTTGTTTTAGTGGAGATGGCTTGATCGTTGTGTGGAAGCCCTGTTCCACATGTTTCTCAGAATGGTGCCTCAGCACTGAGGCTTAGTTGTATTCTTCTCTGAAAACCAGGTGAAGAGATTTTCCCAAGCTGTAAATATCAGTAGTTTCAGACTAATTGTGCTTTTGCAAAGCTAAGGCTCTCAATTACCTGAAGTGTAGGTTGCTGTTGTGCAGGGGGACAGGGGAATGTTTGGACTGATGGACTTTGTCTTCCCAAGTTACGTGTGATGGAGGCCAGCGTTCCTGGGGATGGCTGGACACCTGCCCATGAGTAGTGGGGAATGAATTCCTTGTTTTGTTCTGCTTGTGCTTATGGCTTTTGCTTTCCCCATTAAACTTTCATCTCAACCCACAAGTGTTCTCACTTTTCCCCTTCTGATTCTCTTCCCCCATCCCACTGAGGGGGAGTGAGCGTGTGGCTGTGCAGTGCTTAGGTGCTGGCTGGGGTTGAATTTCTGTATATTTTAAATTGGGTATTACCTTTGAAGCCTAAAGAACATGTCAGATAAGCTGTTACCACATCTCAAATGTCACCATGGAGTGCTGCAAGACAGGTCTCACTGGGAGCTGGCCAGCGTTGGCAGCGGAAAGCTGGGAAACTGTTATTATAAAGACCACCTTCATAACTGGAAGAAGTGTTGGTGGAGGCAGAAGCTTTTAGTGTGAAGGAAGCAGAGCCCATTCATTAGCTCTTCTTGCTATGTAGAAATTCAAACATGAAATAAAAAGGACTAGTTGTACTGTGCAACTCATTGCTGTGCAATGAGCATTGCACCATGCTTTGACTATAACACCCACCAAATGTAATAATCATCTATTGGCCAGATTATCTTTTTCCTCTGGGGATTTTGACCTATTTCCTGTTGAAACATATTTTTCTTGTGTCAAATCCATGCATTTCCCATCATTCTGTAAGCTGAAGAAGAAATATAGTCTGACAAATTAATTAGCTAGAGTTCTCCTATGTAGGAGACCATGTATGAGTGTGTAGACCTTAAAGGAATATTTGTCACCAAATGAACATGTCTGTGCTAGTTCAAAATGCCCTTCAAGCTATGTCTGAGTTATTCGTCTGTTCAAATGAGTTACTCCTTCTTGTGGGTGGACTCAAGAATCTTGTCCTTCATCTTAATTTGTATACAGCAGATTCGTGGCAGAGTAACTTAGTCATATGAAGGAATGCAGATAACACTCCCTTGTACACCATGCAGAGCTGTTGTAAGCCAAGGAGTTGTACAGGTAACAGACTAGTAAAACCAGGCCTGGGATGTCTACCAAAACAATCGAGTTGCAAACTCTGCATAGTCAAGTTAAAAATCCAATTTAGCTATTTGTATGGGTTTTTAATCATACATGCAATGTGTACAAGTTCACATTAAAGTTAGAATTAATTATATCTTTCAACTCATGCATCTAAATGAACAATGCTTTGCTTAATGTAGGTTTGTTTTTATAAATATCCTCCCATTATGTAGCAACTGAATATTCCTGTTTTACCTTGGCTTTTGTGTGTGGGAGAGGCACTCTGGAAAATAAATATATCCAGTATTGATGAAATGATGCATCTCAGAAGGACAGCAGGATAATTCCTCTTTATGGTTTTATAATGAAATTTGTCTGAACATGAAAAAAGCTCAGCCAATTCAACATTTTTAGTTCAATTTTAGATCTATCTTTACATCAGTGAGAGTGAGCAACAATTGACTCCTGTATTTTACAACCTGGTACTTAGGAAAAAAGACCGTTTTTGAAACTGAGTTTTGCAAATCCTCAGAAAACAGGAAGAAACAATGCACAGGGAAAGAGGAAATGGAGAACAAAACATGGAGGAAATAGTAGAGATTTTTGGCACTTTAAGAAATGGGAGGAAGAGAAATGCACATGAAATACAAATCTGAACATGAAAGTTGCTGAATCCTAAGAATGACTTGCAGTATGTTAGATCATAATTTTCTTTCTCTGTTATGTTTCTTGCCCTGTTAAGGCCTCACATATCCCACATTTTATGGCCTTTGTACTTACCTCCCTTCCTTGTGCCCCATATGAGCCAGCAAACTTACCCTGGCTCCCCTTGAAGCCCACAAAGCTGTCATATCCCATGTTTTGTACCACAAGCTCTTTGCAGAGGGTTTCCATTATCCAGGATACATCTGGTGGCTCTGACTCAGAAATGCTGAACACAAGGGCCGGATTTTGCTCTCAGCTGTCCGCAGTAACCATGGAAAGGTTTCACTTCTACCTTGGATTCAACAGAATCCAAACCTGGAGGTATTGTGAACTGGATGATGTGAACTCAATGAACTAGAATTTTCCCACTGAACTACTCTACTTTCAGTGGGAGAAGTCCCCAGTTTACTTCACCTGTCACACAGGTACCCTGTTATTCATAACTTGCGTGTATTCCTTGAACAAAGCAGTTTAGCCACTCTTGCAGCCCAGGGACAAGGAGGGGGACAGCCTTGCAAATTGTGCTGAGGTTGTTAAGAGACAGAACCTCTCCAGCTGTTTTGTCTGTCCTGTCCCTGCCACAGCTGGCCTGCAGGGGTGGAGCACCTGCACGTGCCTCAGCCCAGTGTCTTCTTTCTTGGCCCAAACCAGCTTTTGTCAGCACTTTAAAGAAAATTGCTGGACTTTGCATCTGAGTCATGTACACACAGCCCCAGCAGCTGCTTTTCTGTGGGGATGGTTTTCCCTGGTAAACATGTGATAGCAAATTATGAAGGGCCTAGAAACAGAAGAAGGAAATAAATAATGAATTTTGAAAGACCTCCAGACTTTTTTCCCTATTTAAGAAGTCAATTCTTAGCCCCATATAATAGACAACAGACATCTATTGCAAACATTCTCAACCAAATGAAAAAAATATGTGGCAAGCAAGTACCAAAGATTACAAATATTTATTTTGCAAAACTGCTTGTAATTATGCAAAGTAAATTTTATGCAAAAAGCGGCGCCACTGAAATGGCAATATAACATATGCACACATTCAAAAAAGACAGTCTTCTCAAACAAGCTATTGCCACAGTCGTGCAAAAGCTTGAGTCTTTAATTACAAGTTAATCTATCCTAGTAAAATGAATTCTTTAATGTGGGGATTGGGGTTTTTACGATTTTCACTACTAAGACTTTCTACTCTTCCAAGTTGAAACAGTAAAGAGAAGTTATAGGAGAAGGCAGAGGTACCTCCACGTGTGACAACATGACAGTAGTTTTGCTGCAGCTTTCCACCTGGCAAGGTAAGAAATCCAGTTTTAAATGGCTCAGATGTTACCAAAGCAGGCCTATAGCTAAAGTCTGTTAATTTCTCACCTTAAACTCAAACACAAGCAGTAACTTTGTACTAGCAACAAACCTGAAAATTATGATATTCTCCAAATTACGCCCTTTTCTGTGTTTCCTGGCAAGTAGAACTGGTCTCATGGCATTGGGCTGCAGTGCTTTGCTGTATACCCAGAGAAAGCAGGACTGTTCCAGCCATGGCAGTTTATATGTGCTGCCTGCTCTTGTACCACGATACATTTTTTTCACATAGCCTCCCCAGAGAGCTGGGCTGAAGTTACAGCACTGTGGTTCAGAATGAAACTGCCTTAAAGAAGAAGAGGAGGATACAAGTTTACAAGTTGCAAACCCAGATGTCCATTATTTAGTTGGTACAGTGAGCTTGGCTTTGTACTGCTTGTGTTTTGAAAGGTTCCAGAAAAGTGCATGGAAGGGCTTCTAGATGTGCTTTTCATTGGTGCAGGTGCGATGATAGCTGCGTCAGAACCAGAAGGTGTTGCAACTTCCTGAGTAGTAATAATAGATGGGTTGGTGCCATCCACTTCCCTAGTTTGTCTTTTCCTGCTTTGTCATGAGGGTGTCTGTCTGAAAGGGCTAGAAAGCGGAAGACTCTTCAGTTTTGAAATATTTTCAATTGTAAGCAGCCAAGAAGGATGAGTACCTTGACAGAGGCAGAGTGCTTCCCTGCAGTCTGAGTGACAAGCTGGGGTCCAAGCTCCACTACACAGAAGGGGAGTAGTGGTTTTGAAAGTTAAGAGTCTCAGTTGGCCTTTATAAGTTCTACTGGTCATCTGTGGCAGTCTTAGGGATGTGACTGTCAGTAAAGACACAGCATTAATGAATCTGTGTTTAGATCATTTTAAAAAATATAGCGGGTGTGAAGAATAGATCAAAATTGAATGTATCAGAAGAAGCGACATTGATTCTGAGAAAATAGATTCCTTCATCTAGGGCCTTTCAATACTGATTCTGAGGAAATAGATGGTTTTGTCTAGGGTCTTTCTAGATGAGTCCTCAAATCCATGACCACTTGAGTCAAACTGACTCTACAATCCATAAAACTTGGTCTTAAAGTAAAGATCCCAGAGCCAAAGTTTTCCTTCCACTGAATTCACCTAGTGAAGATCCAAACTCATGTCATTGTGTGAATTAGTAAATACACCTTTTGAATCACAGAACCTTACACAAAGATGTTGAATTTGTCTATTACATTGATCCACATGTCTCCTCTGTGGTGACCAGAGTCCACTAAAGAATACTTTGAATTCTTTTTTATCGTATAGCCGAAAGAAAACGAACAAAACAACAAAACTCCCATATCATACAGATGTGTTTACCTGAACTTTTCTTCACCTTACTATAGATAAACAGGTGGTGGGATGGGTAGCCTTGAGTCTCTTGTTCTGTTTCTCTTGCTCTGTCACCATGTGTGTGGAACTCGTATTTCCAGTGCAGCATTATGACTTTTTGACAGGCCATGAAGGTGTGTTTACAAAGGCTCCCAGCACGGTGGAACACTGTATGCTGGCCACTTCTCAGGCTGCATTCTGCACAGCTTCCACACCAGTCACCTGCCTAACCTGCTTGCCCTCATAGTGTGGGGTTTTCCCACAGTCCCTCCTTGCAATTGTGTCCTTCTACAGTTAATACTTTGCCATCCCTGAGCTCTGTTTAGCCATTCCATCTCCCAGCATTGGTTAACAAAAGTAGTGAGCCCTCTGAATGAACAGCATTGCCCACATTTCTACATGGAAAACTAACCTAAGTGTGTGAGATGTCACCTCCCTGTAATGCTGACCAGCTACTGATGATAAACCTCTGTCTCTGCCTTCACACTTAGCTAATCCGTTTCTTTTTCATGTGATGAACTATTTTATTGTCTCAATTTTGTCCATTTTTATAACAAACAGTTCCATTTGCTTTTTGCCTTTGGAGTGTATTTCTTGTTTCATTGACTCTCTGGAATACTATATTGAGCTTGTTTTAAATTGCAAAGTGTGCCCATGTGTAGTGTGCCTCAATGAAACATGCATGATCTGCTGTTCTGAGCAGCTCCTGCTGTCAGTCCATACGCAGTGTTTCTGAGGAGGCCGCTGCTCCCAAGTTCCCCAAAAGCACTGCCTAATGTCACCACTTCAGTTCCTGTCTCCATTTTAAGCCATGGATTCTCCCTCTCCAAAGTTAACCCTTGCTGTAGCTGTTCAGCACGGAGTCCTAGCTAGTGTAGTACTCCCCCGCTTCTGCATGTTCAGTTCCATGGCAGCAAGGCTGACCCTGAGGATGGTTTTCTTTGGAAACGTTTACCAAATGGGCAATAGTGTAAGAAGCTGAATAGATTTTTATCAGTGAATACTAAATATCATCAATGAAAGTCCCCAATGAGAAGCAAATGCCACTGGAGATCATTTCTCAAACAGTCTGACTAATGCAATTTATGACCCTGTCTCATCTCCTCGGGCTCCTGTTTAGCTAATGTGTCATCCTTTCAATCTTATGTTTCACCCCAGCTGTCTGTTTTTACATTTAAAGGCTTTGCATGAGCTGTGCCTGCTAGTGTAGTGGTAAAGGTCACTAAGCTGACTTTACTATTAGGTGGGTTTCATTTTTATATACCAAACGTGATGAGGAAGAGTCACAGTAAAATCTGTTGACAAGATCAGCTTTAAATGTTGACCAGATTAAGTGACTTTGCTTTCAGTTGGTCTTCTCAGGGCAAGGGGGACTGGAAATCTCATTAGAATATATAAAGTGACAGATTTTGTGGTGCCAAGTGTACTCTTGGAGCCCAATATTGTCCCTCATATGAATACACAGAGTAAAGTTGCATATTTATTTGGAGGTTGGTCTACAGCTGTGTCTAGAGCAGCCACTGACAACAGCCAAAACCACCCTCTAAGAAGGTTAATAGCAATAAAGGGGTCTTAAAGGGCTATTTTATATATATATATATATATATATATACACACACACATATATATATATATATATATATATATATATATATAATATTGGTTATATATATTATAATATATATTATATATACTCAATCAACATATTATATATATTGATTTAAGACTTCCTTTTAATTTCTTTCTGGTATGTAACCTCCCCAGAATTAATTATTAAAATGAAAACCTTTTAATCACCCAAATGAACACTATCCTCAGATAAAACAAGTCAGATATGTCAGGTGAAATGGTCTGCAACTGTCAGCATTCTTCTGTACCATTTAGGTAAAATAGGCTTGCTGGTTAAAACCATGACAAGAAAACAAAACACTTTTCTGTTTTCTCTTATGCCTTCTGACTTACAGAGTTGCTATTGTTACAGTCAGTAAATGTGGTCAGACACCATGGATCATTGAAGTAACATGGAGAATACATTATTTTCTGCCAAAAATATGTTTCAGAAAGCATTTAGTTTCTATATGCAGGTAAAAAATACACGATGGTGTGAGCCTGACCATGTACATGTCATTAATATTTTGTATCTACTCGATTTTTTTGCATATATCTTACAGTCAGTAGTAAGGTACAAATCAAACGGACACCTGTTTAAGAAAATTAAGGACACGTTGTTCCATACCTGGATATAAAAGAGAGGAAACCACTTAGGGCATGTAAAAATGTAAACATGCAGTTCCTTTTGAGGAAATTTCTGCACCTTTTTTACTCAGTGGTTTCATCTGATCCAGACTGAGAGCTATTAAATTAAAAAAAAAAATCTTTAAATAGGCTGAGGACATGAACATTTTAGGCTATAAAAGTCCTACAAGATCCTATTAAAATAATAAATAATACAAATCCTATTAATATTTATTGGGGAAAAAAAACCAGAAGCTGTAATTAAATCCTACAATGGAAGTCATAGTAATTTGTGAGGGTCTTTCCTGATCTTTCCTTAACTTTTTTACAGGATGACTACAATGAAACATGTGCTAATGCCCACCATGGTCGATAGAAAACTGCCTGTCTACAGCTGAGTAGACTGAAAATTAAGATTTATAAAGGAAAAAAAAAACAAAACAAAACAACAACAACAAAAAAAAAAACACCCAAACACACACAAAGAAAAAGGCAAACTGCCATGTAAAGTTTTAGACAAACAAATACTTTCCTATGTGCTGAGGAAGCTCTTTCTCAGCTCTTTCTCAGTGTGTGTGCTTCTACCCTGCCAGGGCTGAATACCTAGGAACATTCCCTAAATGGGAAGCAGTGGTATTCCCCAGTTCATCTTCCCAGAGAGCACTTGATAGCTGAGCTCTGAGCATGCTGGCAGGGTGAATCAACATAGCATGCAGAGCCTTGGGTTCTTCATTTAAAAATACAGCCACTGAGGGAGGCAGTAATGATGTTTGTTCCTTATTTAAGATCCTTGTATTTAGAGTACTGTCCCAGTAGATGGAGGATTTGAGTGCTGCTCCCTCCTACACTGTCAGGGGTTTGGTGTCCACATTCCCCTCATTCCAGAGGAGTGGCCAGGCAAGTGATAAGGACATGGGCTGGTTGGACCAGAGCAAGGATCATTAAGCTTTAGTTGTGAAACATGAATCCTTATGTAAAGCCTCTTCCCACCCATTCAAAAGTGTCTTCCCTGTCCATAGCAGGGGTAGGGTATTGGCATGTGCCTCTCCAGCAATTTAGAAGGTTGTAGGTTGCTGGATGTTGTACATCCCAGCTTGAAAGCATCCAAGGCCATTCCATACCTAGGATGAGGAACCTGGGTAACCAGCTGAGGTATTTTAATATCACCCTAAGAACTCAATACCTGAAATCTGTATGAAATCATGCACTACAGTCTGGGGCCTTTAGTTTCTTTATCTTTGATTGTGGGTGGCTAGAAAGAAGGGCATACAAAAGTACAGAAGCAAAACATGGGAAATTTGTGCTAGTCCCATCAGCTTTGACTCCTAGTTTTATGTGTGGATGACATGATTCGGATGGAGAACAACCCTGTTTATCCACGTAGACCATCAAATGTAAGGTCATTGTCAAAGAAAACAATTGTCTGTGATTATTTATGTAAGGAAGAGTGCAGCATGCATTTACATGACTGCATGTATGGGAATCTTGTCCAGGAGTTGTGATAGGCTGTCATCATGGTCAACGAGCTTTTGCTTCAAGAAAAAGCAAGAAATGACTGAGAAGTTGAATGGAAGAGAAGAACAGGGAGTTTGCCACTTGGAAAAATACATACAAAGTAAGAATGGGGAAAAAAATATGTAGAACTGGCTTGATTACTTTGTAATACAAAATAAATTGTTTAGACTTTGAATATGAGTGTTACACACTTATGGTGCTAAAAGCAATACATTTTTGAGCAGAAATAGTTTCAAAATAAACATTATAAGTAATCATTAGGTAAAGTATAAACCAGGGGGAATATTAATTATTATTTTGCTTAAAATTAATTCAGTGGACATAGTGATTTGTTGTGAACATGCTCGTTTAAATGAGTAACCTTTTCAATAACAGAAATAAGTATTTTGGGAACAGTACTGTAACTTTCTACTCCTTGAAGAACACTGGATAATGCCTATTGGAAGGACTACAAGTCGTTGCTGAGCTCTAAATTACTTTCAGCCACATACAAAAATATGCTATGGCCTCTCAGGAAAGCTGTGTGAAATAATATAATCAATGGGCAAGGGTGGTCAAGAATAAAATGAAATAAATAAATAAAATAGTAAAGTAAAATAAAATGTGACGATAGCTAGGGTAAAAAGGACACTTTAACCAGGTTCTTGTAAAATCCATAATTTCTGTGGAATTCAGCTGCAATTACATGAACTCAGGAGTCTAAATCTGAGAATTTTTATTTTGAATGTAGCACCTGACTTTAAGAAGACACGTGGACATCTGCTGTCAGGAAGAAATTAGAAGGTCAGGAACCTTCAGTTTAAGGTCAATAAACAATGGAATATGAAGTTTTGTTTTGCATAGCAACAAAACCTACGCTCACCTCATTTTAGTTTTACTGATAGATTTTCAAAAGGCTTTCAGAAGATGATTGCTGTCTTTCCTGAGTTACAACTTTGGTTAGTTTTTCTTTTGGTTGCCTGGGATGATAACCACCAGGAGATTTTGCAGGTGCCGAAGCAATGCTTCAATGGTTACCAGTGACACAGAGATTGCCAAACGATGATTTCAAAAGTGTCATGCTATAAAAGCTGCTTGAATGGCCGTGGTTTTGTCGGTTGGCTGAACTATTTACTGCAGAGCCAAAAAGCCTAAGTGAAAGTGCTCTGAGATGGGGTTCATAAATGTGAATCCGGGGCAGCTCTTGTCCAGGGTTAACTACAGAACCTGTGTTTGTAGTGTTCCCTGTGCTTTTTAAAGCAGTGATTTCTCATCCCCAGTATAGCAGGTAACACATTTGGGAAAAGAAAACCAAGAAGTCCTGACTTCTATTTCCCCAGCTCTAACTTATGCAGCCACAGTCTAATTAAAGCCCTAAATAAATGTTGCACTTAATTAAAGACAAACCCAAGTCTATTGAAAATGGAGGGAAATAATGAGCTATTCCTTGTTGTACATGATCTTTGTATACAATAAAACATGTGCTAAAGTGTTTTGTGGTTGGCTGATGTTTTGGGTGCTCTTTGGAAAAGTGGGAAAACAAGGATTCCTGTGACCACACACAGGCTTTCCCTCCAACTGGCAGTGTGCAGATCAGGAAGGCACAATCACTTACTGATTTTAGAAATAGGTGAAATGAAACTTGCTGGGTACCATCGCTGAGCCTGGGTCACCCTCTCTTCTGGGCCAGCACAGCTGTTCCTGCAGCCAGTCACAGAACCATTTTGGGGAACTGATCTAGCTGAAGAAAACAACCAGTTTAGGGGGGAGGGGAGTCTGTGCCTGTGTTTCAGGTGAATCACTTCTCCAGCACTGCTGGTGAGGAGGAGGTGCAGATGAGGGGGAGCCTTGCTCAGGGGACCAAGCAGCTGGAGGCAGAGGTTGTGCAACGTGTCACCAATTGTTTAACAACCAAACCATGTTTGGTAACAGCCAAACCCTGTAATGTTGTTAAAAGGTGAGGAGCAACTAAAAGGAAACCTGACAAACTTCTGTGAAAATATGCACATATATATATATATAAATATATATTTTCTTCCTAAACTGTAGCCCTGACAAAATCATTAGTGTTTTCTGATGAGGTACAAATTCCAGTCTTGTGCTCAATGTACTTCATAGAGAACTTGAGCTGCAAAACAGAACAGGGAACTCTGCTCCCTCTGGTTCCCAGCAACACTGTAAGTATGACAGAATCCTCATTTGCATGGCTGTAGTTCAGATTATGTATTTCAATGGCAAATCCCTGTTTTTGAATTGGATTGCTCAGCCTTTTTTTATATTAAAGAAAGTTAGGAAGCTGGAGCCCTTAAAAGTGATAATTTTATTGGGGAGGGGAATTTAATGGAAGGTAATGCTTTGTCATTTTATCCTGATTTAAAGAGAATTGAACAAAACGTATGATTTCTTTCTTTTTGGACACATTTTATTTTTGGACACAGGAAAGCTATTAAATGAAACAGTGAAAACACTTGAAAAAATATTGCAAGACAAATTTATTTAATTTAATTGCTAATTTGTTCATAATATTTTCAAATAATGTAAATAATAGTTTTGATGGGAGTTATCTAAACATAGCAAATGTCAAAAACACGGTGAAGAAGATATAAAAATGTATAAGAAAAAGCATGATTATACAATGGAAGAGGACAGAGGAATTGGACTAGCACTCCTGCACAATTTCTACAGAAAAGTGTTTTTAAGAAAAACCCCAAGCTGCTACTGTTGTCTTTCTTACATATAGCCATCAGTCTGAGCAGAGAGAATTTCCCCTTCTATCTCCAGTAAAGTAATTTGCAAGCCATTTCTGATCCTGTTATATTATCTGCATACTTTCTTGTCTTTTGCACAATAAATTCTTTGGGAACAATAATTTTACAAATTGCCTCGCCTATTGCAGCATAAAAAGAAAAAAACATTAAAACTGATACAATCTATGGGCAACAAACCTAAGAAGTGCAAATATTGATTACATTGCAACATCTCCTGCACATAGTCTACAGTGAAATGAAGCAGTGGTTGCAGGTTGTCATGAGTTGTGCTTGTGTTTTACTTAAAGTCCAGGATCTTCCAGTGATATTATTACCTGATAATGTCAGTTTTAAAAAGATCCATACGTTACTGTGGGGAGAGGAGGGCCCTGAATTACAGGGTTGTAAAGACTGTGTGTGACAGACAAGCAGTAGACGCAATTCATTTTGTTGCATTTGGCTCCCAGCTCGTGTTTTTTCAGAACTGTGCTGCTCTTTGCAGCTTTTCCTACAGACTAAGCTTCACCAGCCTTGGAAGTAGAACTGGGACACAGGTACCATGCACTGGGCAGGCATTCAAAATGCGGGGTGGGCTTCTCTGCTGCTCTTCACCTGCTTCTGGGCAAACGTGTTTTGTCCAGCTGAGTCTCTTTGCCCTGCTTCTGCTGATGCCCAAAGCAGAGTTCTTTCTCGCCCTTTCCTTGATGTGCCAGAGCAGGGTAACAGAGGGACAATTTCTTCCCTGATACTGTTTATCTGAGGTGCCAGAATTCACTGTGGGCTACCAAGACCAGCTAACTCCCCCCCCCCCCCCACTGATATGTGAATGACATTGCTGTACAATTTGAACACTGAATGCCATCACCCCACAGCTCACCCCGTCAAACCTCAGGGAAAGGGAAGACCTGCAACTTCAGGATGCACCATTACTGTGTCTGGTTCTGGGCTCCTTAAGGAGCTCCTGGGGACGGTCCAGCAAAGGCTACAAAGGTGATCAGGGTCTGCAGCATCTCTTATGAGGAGAGCTGGGCCTGGTTAGTGTGGAGAACACAGAGGGGACTCCTTAATGCACACAAAGATCTCCAAAGTGGGTGCCAAGAGGATGGTGGAGCCCAGCAGCAGTGGGGCCCAGTAACAGGGCAAGGAGCAATGGCCATAAACTAAAACACAAGAATTTACACATCAACACGAGGAAGAACTTTCTTTGTTTTTTTCTGTTGAAGATGGCAGAGCACTGGAGCAGCTGCCCAGGGAAGGTGTGGAGTATCCTTCTCTGGAGACATTCCAAACCCACTTGGACACGTTCCTGTACCACCTGCTCTGGGTGACCCTGCCTTGGCAGGGGGGTTGGGGCGGGTGATCTCGAGAGGTCCCTTTCAACCCGAACGATCCTGTGAGTCTGTGATTCATTTGGCGATACGATTTGTTGTCGCCACGAGCAGCGAAAGCGCTGGAACCAGCGCTGGCTCATAAATTCCCTGGCGATCCCCTGGAAAGCGGCACCGGTCCGAGCTGCTCTCGGTTCCCCCGCAGCGGGGGCAAACTTTGCCTTCCCCGGGGACGCGGCGGGGCCGCTCCTGCAGCCGGCGAAGGACGCGGAGCCCTTCCCGAGGGAGGAGCGGGGCGGCCGCGGGGACTCGGCGGGGCCGCCCCGCTCCCGCCGGGAGCTCCCAAGATGGAGGCGGGCGGTGTGACAGGGCGGGGAAGGGGCCGGGCGGGGGCTGCGCCCGGGGCAGGTGCGCGGGGCGGCGCCGCCGGGAGCCGCAGCCGGACCGAGGGCGGCGCTCGGCGCTCCGGGAGTGGCGGCGGGGCCGGAGCGGGGCTGCGCGGCCCCCCCGCCGGGCGGTGACTCGGGCTCCCCCTCCCGCCCCGCCTCCCGCCCCGCTCGCCCAGCCCGGGCCCGGCCCAGCTGCCGCCACACGGCGCCGCCGCCACCCGCCGAGCCCGGGGCGCCGCCGGGAGCCGCGCGGGGGCCATGACGGTGGAGCAGAACGTGCTGCAGCCCGGCGGCGCCGCCAAGGTGAGTCTCCGGCGGGGCCCGGCCTGGAGCGGCTCCGCGTCCCCGCCGCGCCCGGGCCTGGCCGCGTCCGCTCCGGCTCCCGCCGTTCCTCCCCGCGCCCGTGCTTGAGCTTCTCCCGGGCCTTCCCCGTGCCGCGGCCTCGCCTGGGCCCCGCCGCTCCGGCGGCCGCGGAGCCGCAGCGGGGGCCGCTACCGGCTCGGCCCCGGGTCATCCCGGCCCCGGGCTTGGCACTGCCCTCGGGGGAGCCCCGGCGCGCTCCCCGCGGCCCCGAGCGGGCCTGTTGCGCTCGCAGGCTGCCGGGCAGAGTGGCGGGACCGGGGCTGGGCAGGAGAAGCGCGGAGTCCCGGCCGAACCCCCCGTGGGCCCGGGGGGAGATGCTGCACATGCCCGGCGTGACCCTGCAGCGCCGGCATCCGCGCCTGCCAAAGGTGAACGCTATTTCCAGCGAGTGACGCGCTCCTGCTGGAGTGAAAAAGTGCCGGGTTTAGGGACTCGTGTTAACGTGCATCATGGAACGGGGTTAAGGGAATGACGGCGCTTACCAGTCTTTTACTGTGCGCCAGGACTCGATGGAGAATGTTTCTCTGTCAAAAGAAGAAAAAAAAAAAAGGATACCTTCTAAAGCTTTCCTTCGGTTGATCTGAACTGTCCAGAGAAATGTCTAAAATTAAATTGCAGTGCTTTTAAAATAATATGTTTTAAAGGTAACTTGTAGGTTAACACAGCTCTTCTGGTTAGTGGTATGACTGTTGCCTATTCCTGATTTATATTAATGCTGTAATGGCATATACTGCCTTCATAAGAGGATAGAGGTATGTGCGCTTTGGTATAGTCGGTGTGGAAGTTAAATGGCTGCAGCCGTAAGAGTGGACAGTGGGAATGTGCTGATTAGGGTATAATTGGTTAAAGTGGTACAGCTCGCATTGAAGAAGCCTTTTTGGAGGGAGGGCGTGTCTGGCCGAGGACTGCTCTCATAGTTGGAAGTAGTTAGCAGTGATTTTGGCGGCTTCAGCAGGAAGGCAAGGGCTGAACAGTCTGATTTGTTCCTCTCTCACTGTATTCAGTTGGGGTGTGCTCGCCCGTTAATGTAGCAGATTTGCTGCTACATGTGCCTGCTGTGTTTGAAAACTGATGTTGCTGCTGTGCATCTGACAACTTTCGTGAGCAAGTTTATCTTTTACAAAGCCTCTTGTCAGTGGTTTACTTAATATATAGTAATTATCATGTCAGATACATAGTGCCTTCTGCACCCTGATCACTGCTGCCCATTTGTGCTTTCTGACAATAATCCTGAAGGAGCAATGTTAGTTTTCAGCTAAACTAGAGGGATCCTTAGTTTTTCAGCTAAACTACTGCTTGTGGGTCAATAGTTGAGATTCACTTGAGCATCAGATCGAGGATAAGCCCAAAAGGAGGTTGAAGATTGATTGTAGAATATGCCAAGTAATCCATGCTGCAGTAAAAAATACAGCTAGCAATAATTCTGAAGTTGTAATCAGCATCTGTGGGTGTTGGTCACTCTTTTAAGTGTCTAGAGAAACTGAATAAAATATCAAGGTTTTTTCATGGCAGATGTTTTATGATTATTTCTGTTGAATCATCTGATTATTTTATTATCTGCAATTGTTTTTAGCCTATTTTATCCCTAATTGCGTGCATTTAGGGAATGAGGGAAAGGCAAATCTTAAAAGTACTTTGTAAAAAAGCTTTATTTGACTCCAAAGTGAGTATCTCATTGTTAGTGAGACTAATGACTCGCTAGTTGGATGACAAACTTTAACGTCTATCAGGTATTTGCATGTAAGAAGGCAAATGGTGAAGGTGCATCGGGCTGATGGATGGATGAAAGGTGGAGAGGCTACCATAGCAATAACTTACTGTTTTCCCTTGCAAGAGGAAAAAGCCAATGTCCACAAATAAGGGAGTTTGTTCTGGCGACCTCAAAGTTTGTTACAATTGTTTTCTGTTAGCATGAAGAAACCACATACAAGCAGAAATATATTGGGTTTACAAGAGATGCCTGAGTCATCAGCATACCTTATTCGGAGCTGTGGTTCCAAACATTGTTCATTAGATGTTTTCTTACTGTCATACAGGAAGTGTGTGTCAAACTTCAGCAGCACTTGGAGATGTAGGTTTGTATTAATAAATGCTCTAACTACAAACAGCCCACTTCCCACTGAAGCTATCTTTAGTTTATTGTGTAGTTAAAGCAGCTGCGTCAGGTCAAAAGAAGTTTTTTCTTTCATCTCTACTGGTCATCTTGACCCTTAGTTAAAATTTGTAAATTATGTCCTGAAGCAAATAATGAATCAAATTATTCTTGTTACTCACGGCCCTTGTGTGCTTCTTTGACATTGTTCAGTGTCTGAAGGTTATAGGTAATGTTCACAATAAGACGAAAGCATGTGAATAAAGGTAAACAACATGAGAAGTTAAAAAAAAGTAGCTTCTTTTTTGGTCAAATCTGTATTTCTGTCCTGTCCAATCCTTTTTTTTTTTTGTCAGGCATTTTGGTGCTGAAGAAATAAGGCACGTGTGTTGCAGGATTTCCTGTACTCCAGGCATCCCTACATGGCTGATGCCTGTGTACCTCAATTTTCCTCCTGGAGGAAGATCTTCCCAGGCTGCCCCATGTGCTGTGCAGACCCTTCGGCCAATGTCCCCTACACAGCGAGTTCAGGGGCTGGTGAATGGTGATTTTTCTGGTAACTGGAGGTTATGATGTGGGGAGGTTAAACGTGTTTCAGCATTGTCTCAGCTCTGATAATTAGTGTGATGGTCATCTTGGAATGGCAGATTGAAGAAGCTGGCTTTTAATTGGTGGCACTTAGCTGGCCTCTCAGCAATGTGTGTTATCAAGTTCTACTGCTTCTGGAGAGAGCCTGACATTTGGTTGATGCATGGATTTAAAGGCTGTTTTATCTCTCCTTTGGTTTCCCACACCCACTGTTATTTCAGACCTGTGATTCAGCAGTGCATTGGCAATGTAATCTCAGGAATAGTAGAATAGTAGTAGAATAGAGCTGTGTCAGTTCAGCTAATTTTTCTTTTTCTAAAAGAAGCACATACTTTTAAGGATATTTACCACTTGAAATAATGCCTGACTTAAAGCAAGGTCTGATACTAAATTCTTCTCTCTTGCTGTTTTTTGGGGTAAAAAGGTTAAAGTTGTGCTAGCTCATGTGTGCTTCTGTTGTGCTTTTCCCATGGTTTTGATGTACTTATTATTTAAAGATTTAGCTAATAATATGGCACTGAGGTTTTTTATCATAAAAGCAATAGCTGCTTCCTGCAGAGGATGAGAGTCATCTGTCTCCACCAATTGACATGATGCAGTTCCGAATGGCAGGAAGCGATTGCAGAGTATCTTCTGAGCACCTGGTACACAAAGAAGGTATCTTGGGAGCTATGTACTTTTTTTTTTCCATTCTAATAGGTGGCAACATTTCAAGGATTTAAAATTCAAATCTTTAAAATCTCTGTATTTTGAGAGTTGAGTTCAGACTTGCCTGGTGGATCCAAGAGGTTGCAGGCTCCCTCTCTCATCACGAGGCCAGAGCCACCCTTGCCTGTGACCAGTGTGCAGGTGTCCCTCTGCACCTGAGAAATGGCCCCTGGGTTGTGGAATGAGGATGGTTTCTGCATCTCCCCATGAATGGGGAGCTGTCTGTGTTTGGACTGTGTGACAGGCGAGCTTGGAGGGCTTGAATATGGGGGGGGTTATAGCTTCCAGTGCTGGCAGCCAGAGCTTTAGTACTTCTTTGTCCAGAATGAGCAAAATAAACAACGCTGGTTTACTGAAAGTGTTTGCACCAACTTCTGAGTAATTTGCAAACATTACTTGAAGTACTGTGGTGTTATGCTGTTAAGTATATGCATCTTGTTCTGTATTTAAGAAGCTCATATCAAAAAACTTTGTAATACTTGTAGTTACGCCTTTGACACAGATTCCTGTTGGTAGTTCTGAAAGCTAGAGCAAGGTACAAAGGCCAGTGATTCAAAGTAATTTTGAAAGCCCTTGTCAAACTGGTCTGCTGAATGCCTTCTGGTTTTGTGACTGTTCTGATGGATTTTGTTGGGAATGGGTGGAGGTGTGTGTGGTTAGTTTTGGGGTTTTTTTGTCTTTTTTCTGTTTAGTATCTATGCAAGCTTGCTGAATCTTGGAGGGTTGTGTTTATTGGTATAATATTATATGAATCAGCACTTTAATGAAACTTTTAACAGCAGTTTAAAACTTTTTGGTTTCAGAAAACCTTTCATAGAAATTCAGTAACAATTTTTGATTGTGTTTGCAGGAGTTTACAAGTATAGTACTAGCATTAGAATTTGTCTGAAATAATGTTTTTAAATATGTTTGGTCCACACCTTGAAAGAAAAATACTGCTTCAGAATATGGAAGTGTAAAGTTTATAGATTTTCCTGGTAACCTTTTGTAGTATTATTTTAAAATATCTGTAATAAATCCTTAACACACATTCCCCCCTCCCTCCAATATTTTTAGGATAACCCTGTATTCACAGCTACTATGAACAGCAGCTACAAAAGATGATAAAACCCATCAGCTTCTGTGAAAAGGTCAAAAAAAATTACCCATGTCTTAAAAATAAAATTATTTAACATTTTAAAAAGTGCTTTGTAAAGATAAGTGGAAGGATAATTGAACAGTTGCCTTTCTTACACTCTTGTGCCTAAGAAGATATGTTATGGCCGGCATCTCCTTAATTCTGTGAGTTCAGCTGGTATCCGTGGACTTGAATAACTGAAGGGGAATGAAAGGTAGAACAAAAGATGGAATTTCTGTTCTGTTTCTGGCTAAATCTTCTCTACTTCCTTGCTAAAGGACCCATCCAAGAGTTGACAGCCCATTTTTTCAGTCCCTGAGAAGCTGACTCTATAGCTCCAGTGATGTGAATGGTGAGGTTGAGGGATGTCTCAGGTGCTGGGGACCGAGTGGCCAGGTTGGTAAATCAACCTGAGGCCCCAGGGCACTTGGAGGATACCTTTTCAGGCTTGACCCAGATCTTTGCAGAACCAGCAGGGAGGTCTCTGACATGCACCTGTGCCAGGAGTTGTCTAAGGAGCTGCATCAGTCACCCCCTTACAGCCACTGCTGGCAGTGCAGGTGACAGGGGGATTATTGAGGTGCTCAGAGGTGCCTAAAGACATATTAAAATAGTATTGCTCTTCACTTTCTCTAGTGGAGGTACTGATTTTCAATTCCCAACTGGTCAAGGGTCAAATGTGACATTCCTGGTATTCCATAAAAAGTAAACAAAAAGCATAAAAAGTAAACAAAAACCTTAAGAGCTGTGTCTTCACTTACATGTTTTCATGTAGAAATAAATTTCTTTAAAGGCCTGAAATTTTAGTTTTGTTTAGTTAGTTGTGCTTTTTTTTTAAATGATTTTCTGTTCTTGTTAGGGAACAGAACTCTTAAAAATCTGAGGGGGATGTGTGTGTCTGAGCTGCTGGGACCTGACTGAGAGAGAAAAGTCTTTTCTACTTTCTCTGAGTAGAAAAGCCATAGGTGTGGGAGCAGATTTTCTTGAAAATGAAAGTATCCTGATTGCTTTCACTTTCTAGTTCTCTTGTGAGAACCACTGATTATTTTAAAATGGGTGGAGGTTGCCTTGAGTCACAGTGAAGGGTTCTGTGTATAGGTGTTTGAGGGGTGTTTTTGTTTGTTTGGTTTGGGTTTTTTTTTGTCTTTTTTGTTTGTTTGTTTGTTTCCTTGTTTGCATGGGGTTTTTAAACTAGCTTTGTTATTAAACTTGCCCATCAAACCCTGATGACTAAGTTATCCATGTGATGGTCTTCAGTCAGCAATTGGACACCTTTAAATTGAAAGAATTCAGGTTCTAAGCAGGGGCCTGTTGATTTGTGCCTGGGTCACATCACTATTCAAATCACAAGTTAAGGTGAGTAATGTAGGAGAGTCTGTTGTGACAATGTATTTCAAAAGGATTTTGTGAATTCAGGATAGAGTCAGTCTTCTTTTCACATTATGAAATAAAGGTGCCTTTTGTTAACTGATGATTACACTTTATCAGTTGTGGTGCTGTTAAAGAAGTCAACATCTGCAAAGTGTTGAAAATATTTGACTGGAGTGAAAATTCAGTTTCAGTAGTCAAGTGAATCTAATGTCACTCACGTGTGATTTCTGCCAGGGAGCTGAGTGTGTGATATATGGGATCTAAGCTTCCTCTGTTCCCTTTGGGACTGTGATATGTCCAGTATTCTGGTTAATGGGTGGTCAAGCATAATTCATAGGGAAGAGTTGATACTGTGAATCACAGGAGTTAGTTGCTTGGAAAACCATGCAAGTTCAAAGCTTTCTATAAGCTCATCCCTTTTATTATTTAAAAAAGGGAGAGAATGCTAAAGCTGTGGGGCTGAAGGAAAGGTGAGGTGGTGAGATGCCTTCCTGCAGAGCGTACCTTGCATGATAGTACAAACTCAGGCTTTGTGCCAAGTAAAAGTACAAACTCAGGCTTTGTGCCAAGCAAAAGGAAATACTTTTTCCTGTTTCCTCAGGCTGACGACTGCCATCTCTTGCTGGTTTTTGTGAACGCTTGTAACTCTTACCTTGGCAACACGGTGTGTTCTGAACAGCACCTGTCAGATTTTTCCATGATACTTTACGTTAATACTGTGCTGAATACAGATGTTATCATAAGCTGTATTGGGCCTGCACACCTCAGCTAAGCTTGTAGGTTAAATTGGGAGCAGCTGTAGTGTGTGCTGTGGTGACCATCTAAAACGTTGCTTTCTTCCAGCATTGCAGTTTGCTTTCTCTCTCATTGTATTGCAGGGTTTACAGTTTTTTATTGCTAGATTTCTGTAGGAGTTGAAAACTTCCAATTGACTAAGAGCTCTACAGACCACTAGTGGAAAATTTTCATGAAACTTCTTTTTGAATGATCCCGTCCATACCACCTTTGTGCTCTTTTACCACCCCATTTTTCAGAAGTGGATAAAGTATCTCTTGGCTGCAGAGGGTTACACCTCCCTGCCTCAATATTTGAGGCTAGTACACCAGTCTGTGTTCTGGAGTGGCTGTGGTGGTGTGCTGACTCCTGCTAACAGTCACAGAGCTCTATCTTCTGGTAGAGGGGTGATTTTAGCATACTGAACTACGCAGTAGTTTTCCAGTGGGTGTTGTGCAGGATCTGTGGGTTTGGGCTTTAATGTGAAATGAAATGTTAAGCAACATTGACTCAAAATGTTGAGGTTGCTGTGAAATGCTCTAAAGGAAGAACTGTGTTCTAAGATGGTGTAAAGGACAGATTGACACAAAATATCATGAGCTGGACACTTTGACTTCAGTTGCTGAAGTGAAGGTGACAGGCTTTCTGAGTTCCTGTCTGTTTAATGATAGGGTGGTTTTCCCATGTATTTAGTAGCATCATTCATTCTAAGCATTTGAAAATAACAATGAAAATAATCTATTCAGACTAGACTCTTGCAATTTAAGAAGGTGAAGATTTTTTTTTCAGTTGGGTTTTGTAGTTTTTATTATTTTGTAAATGTCATTAGCTTTTCTTTGCCATAAAGGATGAAATTCAGGAGCGTGTTGAAGAGAGTTTCCCTGAAATCTGGTGTTACCTGACTTGATGGTGATGGGACTTCAATGGGAGCAGCATTGTTGTGAGCAGTAGCACCAATATCCACAGTTTTAAGGTATCTCTCCTTCTGAGGGTGTTAGAGAGGTGGACTCCAAAGGACATGTGATGTGGAACAGCTTGAAGGCTGGAGTGCAGCTAGGTTAACTTTGCAAACATCACCTGCAGAGATTTGTGTATGTAAAACACTTTTTTTTTTAAGGGCATCGGAAATATTGGTATTCCAAATTGAACAAGTTTCATTCTGACATGCAAAACTTTGACTTGATGCTTTTATTTATAGCTGGTTTCTGAATTATTTTACCTGGTGGATTCTTGCTGAAAAAAATTATATTCTGCACAGTATTTTTTTAAATGTTTATTATCAACTAATTGGCAACAACAGTCAAGCTCATCAAAGTTCAGGTGCCAAGAAAATGGAGATTGTGCTTAAAATATCCTTGGCTAAAGCTTTTCTAGCCATCAGGTGAAAGCATATTTTCAACTTTACAGTAAGCAGTGGTAGACAGAACAACGTATTTAATAAAAGCTTGTCAGAGAGCCATTAGTGTTTGCAAGGCATGATCTGGAGCTATTTAAATCTAATTGACTCTGGTATCTTACCATACACAGAATCTGTGGAAATGAATGCATGTGATATAATGGCCCCCCATGGCTTTGTCCTGCCAATTGTCATCATTTCACTGGTGGTGTACCCCAAAATCCAGAGGGCTCCCTTTAGAAGAGGATGTTCCTTGACATTAGGGTCTGAGTCTGAGGTGTAAAACTTTTGGGTTGTGATTTATGCAGCTCTATTTCATGCTGGTTTTTAGTTTTGGTGAATACTAAGTGGTAGGCTTGAGGTCACACATGGTTTATGTAATAATTGTCCTTCTCACAGCTCTGTGACTCCAAGGAAAGTCAGATACCTGTGCTTGAAATTTCTATTCCTGTTCTCAAATGAAAAATGACACTTTGTGATTTTCAATCAAATTTCTGTTGAAACATAAAGCCACTTTGAAAAGTTGAATTTAACTGTGTTTCTACTGGGTTTAAGCTGGGGAAAAAAAGGAATGTGTCACATGGATGTTGAAAATATTATTCATTTACATTCAGGTGTGTGCTGTGAGAGTGTTTTAAAGTAAGCATCTGGAAAAGACTGGATGTGCATTGACACATGATGTTCTTCATTCTTTTCAGAAGAGAAGATGGCAGGAACAGACTCCTACTCCACTTCCCCTTTGTTTTTGGTTTCATTTATTCTTCTGAAAGTTAGTTACTTTGAAACAGAAACTTGTCCTGGGAGCACAGTTTTTGGAAGAGTGCTTTTTTTTTTTTCCCTAACACTTTACACTGCATAGGTATAAATGTCCTGGTTAGAGGACTGAATACTACATTGTATTCCGGAAATCTTAGGTTATGACTGAGAAAGCATTCCTATACTTTGTGGATTTTAACTTTTGCTTTGTTTTGATAGGGAACCGTGGGAAAATAGATGAGAACATTTTTAAGCTTGCAAATATGATTCTTTTTTAAAAGCTAAATAGCTTTATAGATGGCTTGCACAGGGATTTCCCTTCTTGGTATTACCTATTTTCCCATCTGTCAGGTACTTTTCTTCAAATTCTGCTTGTGTCTCTTAAGTAATTTCCCACCTGTTTGAGGATGATTGTTTGTTTGTTTGTTTGTTTGTTTTTTTTTTGTTTTGTTTTTTTTTTTTTTTGTTTAGAGACTTTCCCAGTACTGTGTAGTTTTGTTACTTTAGAATCTTTTAATTATTTGGTGGTAGTAATTGAGAAGTTTTATTTAATTCTGGCATCTAAGCTTGTAACATTGTTTTTTTAATGAGGTACTAGAATTAAATCTTCTCTGTCTTTCCCATTACTTGTTTGGAAATTAAAAAATAACTGACAGCTTACTGGCAACTTTTAAAAGTTCTCTCTGGTCTTGCATGTGTTTTATGGGGCTTAGTGCTGAAAGCCGCAGAACATCTCTTGTGAAAACCCTGTCTGGACCACAGTTGTCCCCTCACCTGAAGCTGCCTGGGCTGCCTTTTTAGTATAGTCTGCAGGTCTACAGGGTAAGCTCTGCACTTATTAATGGTGAAGACAGACAGATTTCCTCTTCATCACCAGTTCCAGGTCTTGCTAAGTTGCTGTGTTGCCTTGAAGCTTTTTCTGGGGTTGATTTTAAGGTGACTGGTAAATGCCACCCGCTGTTGGTGCTGAGTGGAAGGTGTGTGCAGTGCACAGGCTCTGCTGAGTTGTTAGAGGCCAGGGAAGGTACTGAGTGCTTTGTGACCTAAATGAATAGAAAAGAATTGAAGTTTTATACTATAAGAGTTTATCATCTCTGTCATTTGATGGAGAATGTGTTGGCATAATGCTGCTGCTAAGAAGGCAGCACAGAATTTAAATTTTTGTTTCAAATAATTTTCCAAAAATGTGAACTTGTTAGAGGAGTATTTTGTACACCTTTTATTGAATTCAGCTTCTGAAGCTTCAGGTAGGTGTGTGGTGATGGTAGAAAGTCATTCTTGGTATGACACCACTGACACAGGGAAAACTGGCAGGGCTAAATTACAGCAAACAGTGCTTACGAACCAAGGTGGTTGTAGATTTCTTGAGACCATGTCTGA
The DNA here is from genome assembly GCF_031753505.1 of Anomalospiza imberbis. Classification (NCBI taxonomy): domain Eukaryota; kingdom Metazoa; phylum Chordata; class Aves; order Passeriformes; family Viduidae; genus Anomalospiza; species Anomalospiza imberbis. The sequence goes on from NC_089682.1 coordinate 41,263,050, forward strand.
AGGTATTAGAATATAGCACCTTCAGCTTTCTGTAGGAGGTGAGGTAAATGTGTGTTTCAGTATAAGGTCCATTAAAACCCGCCCCCCAGACTTTAAGCAATATCTTTTTTTCTCTATGAAAGAAAATAGCCTAGAAAATTTCATTTGTCCTCTGTGGAGTGCAATGCTGAATTTACTATTTCTTTAATTGTGAGGTAGTAAAATTACACACTGATCCCAGGTATAGATCTCACCACGTCATTGAATGCTGTAGTGTCTCTGTGTTTGAGGTTCACTGTCACACTATGACATGAAATAACTCACACATGGATGCCACATGCAGAAGAGAGAAGAAAAGAGCCAAAAGAGAGAATTTTATTTTCTGACTCCACTATATATAGAATAGTAAAAGTGACAGTGGATTGGAGGGTGAAACTGCCACTTCTCCAACCACACTGGTCAGACCAACAGCCCATCAGTTCTCTCCACCCACAAAGAAAAATGCAAAACAATCATTATTTAAATAAACAGTGTGAGAAAATTCAGTAGAAATATGTAAACATCAGAAGGCATAAAAAAATTTTAGAAGAACTTTAAAACTCTCAAAAGAACAAGGCGACAGTTCATTTCAATTCTAACATCACCTGCATCCATGGAGGTTATTACCCAATGCAAGTGAAAGCTTCTGGCTGCCCTTCGCAGGCCATGGTGTGGCAGTGGCCTTTCCACAGGGACACAGCACATGCTAGTGCCTTCCTGCTGCTTGACCCAGCCAGGAAAGGCTGTCTTGCCCCAGAAGCTGGAACTGCTGTCAGAAGCCTGTCACCTTCCAGGTGACCTGTTAAACACTGCCCCAGATTTTGTGGCTTAATGTTATTTGTAGGCTCCTTCTTGTGCAGAGTTGTGCCTTTTGTCTGTCCGTGCCCACGTGCCCTTCCCCAGGCTAAAAACATGTCTGTTCACAGGATTTCTTTGTAGATGATTAGTGGAGGGCAGGATAAGCTATCAGATCATTTTACTGAATGCTGCAAATAGCGCTGTATGAATTTCCTGATGTGATTTTGTCTTATAATGCACAACAGTTGGGGAGATGACCAGTTGAGGCTGTGGGATGAGTTCACCTGTGACAGACCTCACTGCAGTGGAGTGGAGATGCTCCCCCTCTGTTCTTCTTCCCAAGCCCTCTGTCTTGTCTGCTCCAACTTCTTGTGGCCCAAGATGTGGGCAAGAGCAGGCAGTGTGATCAGGAGCTGCATGCTGGCTGGCCAAGGTGCTAGGAAGCCTGGGGGTGCATCTGAGGCTTTTGGGGAACCCTGAGGCCAGGCCAAGTTGCTGGAGGTGACCTTGAGCTGTTGCTTTTGAGAGGTAGCAGGGTAGAAGTGCCTGGGTACATGCCCACTCTGTGATTACAAGGCCTGTTTCTGTAGTAAATCATGTTACTAATTTTTTTTTTAATTGGACTATGTGGAAGACCTTTATTGAAAGGCTTTCTGTTAAGTTTGTTTTTTTTTTTTTCCCTTCCTATTCAAAACAGACAGCTGAACTCTTTCCCCAAATGTATCTCTTCTGTTGAATACAGTGGACTCTTTGTAATATAGACCTGTCTGTGAAAAAGTGCAATTTAAATTTTATTTACAGTTTCTTTGCTGTACTGTGTTGAATTTTGTGTGGAAAAATTGTGAAATCTTCCTCGTATCACTTACCTAGGGCATGTAGCAGAGTTGTTTGAGGTGAAGTGGAAGCTTTGATCTCTGTGCCATTAACAGCTGCAGAAATGAAATCCTTCTGGATGTGCACACCTAAAGCAGGGAGGGGAGAACAGTGGATGGCATTTCAGCCCATGCAGGAGCAGGTCTGATTGTGCATGTTCATTTGTGAGATGTGTACACCAGGAGCATCACATCTCTGTCACTGTGAGATTTTAAATTCATCTCCCGTTGGTGTAAGTTTTCTGCTATAGTGCCTAAGTAGGATGGGGATTGCAGGAGACTTTTCCCCCCATCAATTTCTCTCATTAGATAAAAAAAGGATTAAAATAATGGTAGAGAAACAACTCATTCTTTTAAGGCTGCTGCTCCACAACAGTTGAATCCGGTGGAAATTGGTGCAGTCTTGGTCTTATCCCCTCCCTTGTCCCACCCCTGGCTCTCACTAAGTTGCCAGGAAATCAGTGTATGCAGACAGTGACTCTCTGATGGTTTATTGAGAGCCTGGCCTGGCTTGCCAGAGGTTTGGACGAGTGGTTATGCTGGCTCTTAGGGAATAATGGCATCTGTCAACACCAGCCTGGCAGGAGCTATAGCCTGGGAAGAACAGCTGACTCCTTGGAAGCAGCTTGTGGTCTGACAGTCCCTGTGAGTGTTGTTGTTTGTAAGTATCACAGAGCCTGGGATCCTACTGGTCTGAGGACACTTGGAATTTCCAGAGTTGGTTTGTTTGTTCCTAGAATAGTATCCCTTGTTATCATAATGGCAGAATGAGGAGAATTAATGGGGCTAGCTTGGTGTTTCCTTGGGAGCTCTTCTATATTGTGCAGAGCAGGGTGAGGCTATCATGATGTCTGTTTGGAGAATAACAGCCCTATAAATATGTTGAATGTTTAAATGGGCTAGTGGGACTGCCTTTTCCACTTGAGAGTTAGGACTGTGAAGAACATCAAACATGAGCCAGAATAGCTTGTATTTGGTGTGATGGGTTAAACTGTGATTGGGATGCAAAGGAAAACATCTCAAAGTGTAAAAATGTGGCTCTAGTGGCCGTGTGGTTTTAGACCAGAAAGACAAGACTGAACATTTTTAATAGTGGCTACAGTAAAATTATACCCTAGGCAATAATCATTCCTGTGAGGAGAAAGCTTAAGTCTTGGTGGTGCTACCTGGTCAGACACTGTAAATTGGGATGTTTATGCATGATGGTAAATATCTCTGAACTGAAGAAAAAAAATTAGGAAATAAACTTTTGGAACAGAAAGTAGCCAGAGGGATTGGAAAAACATCATAGAATCATAGAATTATCTAGGTTGGAAGGGACCTCAAAGCTCATTTTGTTCCAACCCCCTGCTATGGGCAGGGACACCTTCCACTAGACCAGGTTTCCCAGAGCTCCATCCAGCCTGGCCTTGAACAGTCCCAGGGATGGGGCATCCACAGCTTCTCTGGGCTACCTGTGCCAGTGCCTCCCTGCCCTGACAGTAAAGAATTTCTTCCTAATATTAATCTAAACCTACTCTTGGTTTGATGCCATTCCCCCTTGTCCTGTCACTCCAGGCCCTTGTAAGTAGTCTCTCTTCATCTTTCCTGTGGGCTCTCTTCAGGGACTGGAAGGCTGCAACTGAGTCCTTGAACTCTTTCCTTTTTCAGCCTGAATAGCCCTGTTTCTCTCAGCCTTTCCTCGTAGGTGTGAAGGTGTATCCTGCTTCAGCAGGGTGTTGGTGATCCCCAGAAGCCCCTTCCAACTGCTGCTCCTGTGGTTCTGTGTTTGTGCATTTATGTACCCACTGTTTGCTGTTTATCTGTCATCCTCCAGCCTTCTCCTCCTTTCTATCTGTATAACGCTGCCTCTGACTGACCCTGCTGGCTTTTGTTTACCATGGCTTGTGCATGTTTTTCCTGGTCACTTGGTGTTGAGGCGGGATGGGCTGTGAACCACTGCTACCATGGCACAACTGTTGTCCATGGGCGGGCTTTTGGAGGAGTCCTCCTGAATTTATTTACAGATAATCCGTGCTGGTGCTTTGAAAGACCCCTCCTGCTGCTATCAGTAACTAATTACTCAATAGAATTGAACTGGAGCAGAGATTTTTGCTAATTACTGTCACAATTACTGGAGTACGTAAGAATCAAGGCAATTTTTGTGAAGCAGATTTTCCCATGGTAGTTCTAGTGACTATAACCTGAAATTTGTGTCTAGTTAAATGAAACTGAAGATCTAATTGGTTTTAGTGTAGTTAATTAATTTCAGACCTGCTGTCATTACTGTAGGGAAGCTCACTGTTATGCTGAGCAGGGTATGGAGAAATCTTGATGGTTTAAAACAAAAAGACCTCAAAATTCTCAGTAATTTTGCACTTCAGACGCCTTTTTGTTTTCAGTAAGTACTAAGGTTGCTGTCCTTTCTTGATTTTCATCCTGTCACTGAGACGTATTTAGGACTAGCTATTAGTAACAACTAGAAACATGACTCAAGCAACAATGTTCATAAATCAGTTAGTAGACTAATTTTAAAATTTACCCCTATGAAAAGAGCAGGTGGTTTTTCTGCTCATCGCGAGAGTATTCCCATGCAGGTGATGATTTGGCTCATAACTTCTGGGTGGTTTTATGTATAACTGTCAGAGGTGGGTTTTGCCTTATGTTTAGTGTCAGAGAAAACAAACTCCTCAAGCCTCTCCTTAAAATCTTACTTCAAAATCTTTATTTATTAGCTTGAATAAAGACAAAGGTATATGCTGAGAGTGAAAAATATTTTTTTTTTTGGCCACATATGAGGCTCAGAATTGTGTGTGTTTATATGAATGCATGATCTCATGTTGTGTTAATATCAGACATTGAAATTCATTGAAAAGTCACTCGTTAAAGCATGGAAATCTGGTGACGGTATTCTGTGTGTTATCTAGGATCAATATAGGTTACATAAAGCTATGATTAAGTAGAATCCTTAATTTAATTTTTGTGAGAGGAATGTACACATGTAAGTAGTGCACTCAAGTCTTTTCCCCCTGCAAGTTTTATTTGGGTTAGGCTGTGGTTGGCTGAAAGTTCCTGCCATACACTGTGTCCTTTTGCTCCTTGAATTAAGTTTTTGCTCTCAGTCCAGTTGCACTTTGTACCAGCTGCTGCTTTGTCAGATTTTGGCAGCCTGTGCAGAGCAGTCCCAGACTGAAAATCTGCTGTCTTTATGCATGTCCTTTGCTCTCCACAGGTGATTTTTGTCTGAACCAAAGCTGAGGTGCATTTTGCATTACTGTGTGTATAAAAATATATCTTTACCTACTTTCTTAGAGGATACAATGTCATGTAAGAGATTTCTCTTTTCATACCCGAACAAAAGGAAGCCCAGATAGCAGATGCTGGATAAGGGAACCTAATTCTGTTGTGCTTTAAGGAGCACCTTAGAGCTGGTGCAGAGATTTAACTTGGTCTTTGCATTAGCAAAAAATGTTTTAAAAAATATATGTATACATATACTTTCTAATTTATATATTTTTATAAATGCATTTATTCTGCACATACATGGAGAAAAATCTTGAGGACAGAGCTGGGAAAAGTAAAGCCTGCATGTTTTTCCTGTGTTTCAGCTCAATATTTTCATGGAAGGAGTTAGTTTTTATTTGCCTATTTGGAACTTGAATAACAGCATATTTAGAAAATGGTTAATGTATCAGTGTTTCTGGAAGCTGTAATGTACAGCAGTGTCTGTGGGCCTTTTAACTATTCCTGGGAGATATGATTAATGTGGCAGAAAATTATATTCACAGTAGTAATTGAGGGTCTTTAGTATGCTTGTCCTTTGTATGTTAAACTATTTCTGCTTGTTTGTTTGTAGCAGGAACTTAAAGCCTCTTTATGGAGGATTACATTCCTCTAAGCTCTCAGTGTTCTTCTCATTACAGCAGCATCATATGAGGAAACCAGCTTATTAGCTGCTTGTCTGTAAGCAATGCCATTCACAGGTCCTCTGCAGCTTAGGCTGCATTGGAATTGTCTTTAATATAAAATATTTGTGCAGTGTTGTTTGAGTTTTCCTCCAGTAAATAGGTTTTATAAATCAATGTTGCACTAGAAAGTAAAGAAAGTGGGATTTGTGTGGAGGGCCTGAGTCAAACTGCCATTCTCAGCATTTGTGTTTTCCTCTTTCCTTCTTTTTGTCTTATAAAAGTATTCATCCCTCAGGAATGAGAATCATGGCTTGGGTTGGAAGGCACCTTAAAGATCATCTGGTTCCAATCTCCCTGCCGTGGACAGCAACACCTTACTCTAGACCAGGGTGTGCAGAGCCCCATCCAGCAGCGTGGCCTTGAACACTTCTGGGGATGGGGCACCCCCAACCTCCCAGGGCAACCTATTCCAGTGCCTCACCACCCTCACAGTAAAGAATTTTTTCCTGATATACAATCTTAATGTACTCTGTATTAGTTTGAAGCCATTACCCCTTAGCCTGTCACTCCAGGCTCTTGTAAATAATCTCTCTCCATTTTTCGTGTAGGCTCCTGTGGTGGAAGGCTGCAGGTTACCCCAAGCCATCTCTGTTCGAGGGTGAACAATGCCAATTCTCTTAGCCTTTCCTCACAGGAAAAGTGTTCCATGCTTCTAATCAGCTTGGTGCCCCTACTGCATTTTCATTGTGTACTATTGAAATGTGAACTGTGTAGTGAGGCCATAGATCCTGTTTTCTCCTCCTAATGGTTGGATCATCTCATTCATTCCTGAACATACAACTTTATCTGTGCTTGGAAATGGAAAAGGGTTGTTCTGTCTTCTGAGTTTGTAAGTGCTTGTGTTGCAGATGCAAATATTTGGATGTTGCCAAGAATAAAGCAGAAGTTTACATGTGTTTCTTCAGAAGCTACAGAGAGGAGAAAATAAACAGATCAAAAGGTGGCTAATTTCCCCCCAAAATTTATCTTCACTGTAATTCAGTATTAGTCAGTTTATTAGATTTGCCTTGTTCAAAAAAAAAAAAAAAAAAAAACCAACCAAAAAAACCACATTTGTGTAGTTTAGCTTTTTGCTTTGATTGTAGGAAGTTATCAGAGTTTACAGAACTGTTGTGGAACTAATTTGGGCACGGTATCTCCCTAAGCTGATAGTAATGCAGACCGTTTTCTGCTTCACTGATGCTGGCATAGCTACTGAATATGCTATTGTGTGAGGTTATAAACCAGATAATCTTAATTGGGCATTTCCTGAGAGCAAAGGAGGGATGGCTGAAAAAGGAGAGACTTGGAAATAAGGACATGCATTTGTAATACACAAATTTGGCTTTCATCCAGGAAAATGGAAGAATTTCCTGTTAGTTAAAATCTTCCAAGAGCTGAAAGCCTGAAGATACATAGTGCCTACATACCTCAGGGAGCTAGAGGAAAGGAAAAGGCTGGGAATAGCTTGTGCATGAAAGCCCCAGGGAACAGACTGCTGCTTGATGCAGTGGGACTGAGGGGTGTGAACAGCTGGATCCAGGACAGCCATACCATCAGGGAACCGTGTCCTTTGCGTGGCCAAGGACTTGGGGTACCCTGCAGCAGCTGTACCAGCACAGTCTGGTGTCAGAGATCGGGTTCTGGGTGCTTTTTAGAGTTGAGTCAGATGCTGTTCAGGCTTCATGGAGAATGTGTGTGTGTGTGACAGGGGTGCACATACGTTCTAGCACTGCAGATATTACTGGAGTCTTGACTCACCAAACTGGAGGATCTCTGCTAGAAAAAACATACAGAATCAGTCATGTAAATTTGAGCGTAGGATGGCAAACTGAAGTGGGTACGGGCAAATTTGAAAGAATGGAGGTGGATTTTTTAGCACCAGTAGTTGCAACCAGTAGTTGCACCTGGTTCTGTTGGAATGATGTGGTTTGTGTCTCCATTTGAAAAGAGAGGCTGCTTATTAAACTGAATTAAAGTGGGTTATAATTCAGAATTTGAACCTCTGCTGAGGCAGAGTTGGAAAAAATAGGGAATCAGGAAAGAGCTGCATTGAAAAAATATGGCAGCTTTTTTATGTTAGAATGGGTACTTGTGATCTGAAGCTTCCCTCACTGACCTGATTTAATGAATGTACATTGATGTAGGTACTTCAGACACTTGTAAATACTTGCCTGCTGCCTTCTTCATTTTTTATCTTTGTTTTAGCATAGGGTGAGCTCTTTTGAGTATTTTTGGTTATAGCCTGTGAGTGAATTATTACTATAATTGTTTAATATATCTATGTGTTTTTAGACATTTGAGGGTCTATATGCTACGGTCACTTCAGGGCAAGTTAGCCAAAGCTTCTTGAGCTTTTAGGGTAAATGTAATCAGATTGAGCATTAATAGGAGTAAGGAGGGTGGCTTGCTTCATGTGTAGAAGTCTGTCTGTAGTATTGAATTAAATATTTCTTACTGTACAGAAGAGATTTAACTGTTTAGCAGTTGCAGTAGAAGTTGATCTCTAAGCTTCAGTCATGGGTAATAGTAACCTAAGTTTTCTATTTCCCACGATAACCACAGCTAAAGGAATATTATTTAAAACAAATAAAATTTAGCCATTTTGACTTTGCAAAGTAGTACAGATGCACTAAAAGTCATATCAGGAATTCAATAATACAAGTTCTCTGAATGTGGTTGCAATTGTTTCATAAGTGTCTTAAGTGAAAAGAAAAAAAGAAAATTGAATCTCATCCTCTGATAATGAATGAGGAGAGGGTTTGACAGTTGCCTGCTCTGTCATTTGTAATGAAAATAAATAGAATTACTTGTGTTAATACAGTTTCATGGGTGATAACATACTGTCATTATAACAGTGAAGGAGACTAATGACAAGTTAAACATCCAGTTGTGGAAAAAGTCATTGCACAGTAAAGATGATGGATGCAGTTACATCAGATTTGTGAGGATGAGGGCAGATGGTGAATTTGTGGAAGAGAAGGTCATCAGTTAGAGTTTTTAGCTGCCTTATGCAGTTTTACAATTGTTTCTGAAGATCTGTTAGTCTCTTAGCAAGTATTGAAAGAACATGTTGATCAGGTGGAAATAATGTAAATTAAACTCCTTCTAGAAAGGGAATATGTCCATTCTTTAGCTTCTGCATGATTTGAAGTCAGTCACTTAGAAATTAGTGGCAACTTGTCCGCATTTAGGTGAAGAAACAGTAATGTCTAAACCGGGCAAATACCCCAAAGCTCCATTTAAGGTGCTCAGGAGAACTGGTAATTTTCCTCTTAATTCCTGTCACTTCTAACAATGGTGCTTATGGATTCTCCATGTGGTTCTTTTAATTACCAGTTAGAAATTTTGCGGCTGAGTACCTTAAACTCTTGGCCTCAAAAAAATTATACTTGGATACTTAAATCATCTCTTGATGAGAAAGGAGCATCTCTGGGTGCAGTTCTGATTTGTTAAATGTGAATGTCTGTGGGAAGGGGGCCTTGAAACACAGCTTTTACACTGGAATGCTGAAATGTGGATAGAAACTACAGATGCCTAAGTTTATAAGTCACAGCTGTGCTCATAAATTAACAGCCAATATTTTGAACTGCTAAGAGATTGTTTGTTGGTAAACTGTCTTGTCTGTCTCTTCCCAGTCTCTGTGAACGATGAATATCCTCCAATCAGCCTTTCCAAGTGTTGTATATATTGTAGAAGATAGAGAAATCTGTTATAACTTGTTGTAATAATTTATAGTGAAACTATTTTCTGTTTTGTTCACCATCGTGTTGGTGGCAAATAAAGAAAGAAATCCACTTTATTGCCATGCCCTTGAATTGCTGCTACCAATTTTAATGCCATTGTAATTTTTTCCCCCGAATTTCTTTATTTAATTTCTTTGATTCTTGCCTGACTTAGGAGCAGGAAAGCAACTTCATAGGGGAAACAAGTTGTGGCTTTGTACAGTGCTGTGAAATACACAGAGTAAACAAACGAGGGGGTGAGGGGTAGGGATAGAGTGGGAGTTTTTCTTGCATCACTTCACATTTCTTGTGCCAACAGGAGGGTTTTTAAAAGGAAAAGAAAAAAGAGGCAAATTGGATTGTTAGCAGTGTCTCTTAGGATCATAAATGAAGGGAAGATTGTGTATGTAATTCATAAACATCCTGAACTATACGCCTTCTATTTCAACTTATTATGGCATGAAGTAGTGCCTGCCAGGTTAATTTCTCACTGGGGAATTCAGCATTCATGCAGATCTTGATTTCCTCCTCTATAAAAAGCAGTGATAAGGGAAGAATAAGGGTATTTGAATATTTGATTCCAGATAATTCAGCTAAAAAGTAAGTCTTTTAGAAGAAGCTGCAAGACAATTACAGTTGCTGTTTTAAAATGAATTTGGAGAGTAGCAGGAGAATGTTTATTTGTTCCTGATAGGAAATATGCTTTTTGTCATGCGAACAAAACCCTGTACTTTGCAAAAAATTTCTCTTTCATAGATGAAATTACTGTTTTGAGTGCCGGATGTGGTGGGCAAAGAATAAAAAAGAAAACCATTTGCAAATATTTTTTCTCCATTTCCCATCTGCCAGAGGAGCAATTGAATTTGTTGGTATGGAACAATGGTCAGTGCTCTGTTTTTCATGGTTTCAATGGTTAACAGGAGTTCAAGGATTCTTCCAGCTTAGTGCCTGCTTTTTGCTTCTGTGATGGGATAGACGAGCATGACCAGAGTGAATCATCTGTTGGCTCTAAACAGGGGTGGGACCAGATTTTTATTTAAGTAAAACAAAACCAAGCCTCAAAATTCTTATGGAGTGAATATTTAAGACCCAGAACCTCTTGTTCTTTTTCTATTTCCAAATGGTGCTTTAAACTCAGTCATGGGTGCTGACTTGTGTGATTTGGGAGAGTTGGAAGGTCTAGGAGTTGGAACTGGTCTAGGAAGGTAGTTTGGACGGATTCCTAAAGTTCTGTTTCAGTGTCAAGAAACTTACTTTGTTTGGAATTTTTATAGTATTTCTCTTAAAACACCTCAGTGGTCAGCAAAGTTGAATGTCCAAGTTTTGTGTTTGGAATGACTAGGAATCGTTTATGTTAAGGAAATAATGGGGTTGAGAAGAACTAGGAGATAAAGAACTTGGTTTTGGTGGGTGGTCAGTCAGCTATTTCCACTACTGCCCCTGGAGACCAAAGCTGAAGAGTTTTATTTGTTTAGAAGGTGGCTTTATATAGGCTTCTTAAACCTATGTTGCATAAGCTTACCCATTTGTTTTGTTTAAAAAAATCCAAAACCAAGCAAACACACCAAAATGCAAAATCATAACATTTGGGAATTAATGATTACCAAAAAAGTGCCCAAATTGCAGAAACTAAGACAAACTCGAGTAATGTAGGTTCTACCAATTTGTGGTGCATAAACCTCATATGGAGATGCCTTTAATGTTTGTGGAGGAGTGTACTCTGTTGAGACTTGGTTTTGCTGTTATTTGGCTCTAATCTTATTTTGATGATCTGGGTTATTTTTTAGCACCAGCAAACATTTTTAAATCAGCTGAGGGAGATCACTGGTATCAATGACATCCAGGTACTACAACAGGCACTGAAGGTAAGATAACTGGCTTGTAGCTGAATGGACCTGAATGCATCTTAACTGCCTGTGAAAGCCATAAATCCAACCCTTTCATGCTCTCTCCTTCTCTTCCTTCCCTTCTTTCCCTTCCCTGCTTGAATTTATTTTGGGGGGAGAAAAAGCTAATAATGATGGCTTGTTCACTTTGCATGGAATCTTGTTTTCTTTTGCTACTGATCTAAAAATTAATCAAGTGCTCAAAAGGAAAAGACAGGAATGTTATGACTTGCCTTTAACCTTTGTGTGAATTGTTTTGGGATACGTTGGTGCTACTACAGATGATCAGCTCCTGAGGACCCAAGTGGTGTTTTCTTGTCAAGGTGTGGCTGTTTTCTACCAAGCAGAGGCCTTGCTCACTGTGTAGAATGAAGAACTGCTTGAACTTGCCAACCTTTGCTAGTTTGGTATTGCTTCAATGTTTTTTTCAACTATTGTAATTTATTTCACAGCCCAGAAGAGTTCTTTGATGCAAGTAAAAAATGGCAGATCTCTCTATATTCTCTTTCTATATAAATAAATATATATAAAATTTTTTAAAATGCTTTGTTTCCCTCAAGCAGAACTTTTTAGCCATTTATGCATGATAAATGAGGATTTTGTAATTTAAATCAAAAATATATATCTACACAAAAATAGGTAGTTGTTGTTAGCATAAGTCATGTGCACAACTGCTTTTCAAAAGCCAGGATCTCTGGCTTTAAAAATGAAACTGTATATTTTCAGAAGAATTTGTCTGAGTCCTGTTGAAGTCTGACTCCAGTGAATGTGCTGGTTTATTGGGAGGTTGACCTACACTACAAGATGTTTTTTTTGTTTTTTTTTTTTTTTTTTTTCCTGAAATAAGTGAAACTCTACCAAAACAATTTTTATAAGGTTTTTTATCTTTATTTTGGTTAAAAATAGTGAAATATGCAGAATATGTGAATTTTGCAAGCTTTCTTTTTGAGTCAGCATTTTACCTGACAGTACAATGGTTATTGATTTGAAGTTGCTAATCATGTCCTTTGTTTTTAAGAAAAATTAAAGAAAGAGTGAAGGGACTCTCACTTGTTTGTTTTTTTTTTTATGCTTAAAGGACAGCAATGGTAATCTGGAGCTGGCTGTGGCTTTTCTCACCGCAAAGAATGCCAAGGTTCCCCAGCTAGAGGAGGCTACTTACTACCAAACAGCCCTTCCTGGGAATGACAGATACATCAGCGTGGGCAGCCAGGCAGACACCAGTAGGTATTTTTTCTTTTCACAAGTCTAGTTTAAAGTAATGGGAAATAAAACCTTGCCTGTGACATAACTGTTAATCTGCAGATAATTCTTACTTATCAATTCTTAGATCATTATACATTCTCTCTTTTCTTATATCAGTGGGGGTTGTTGGTTTTGTTTGTTTGTTTTTTAATTTGAGCTACCTTTAGGTATTACCTTTACATGTATGTAGGATACTGATCAAAGGGTGAGTAACTGGGCTTTCCATCTTTTTTTACCTTTTTTTTCCTCCTCCATATTACAGGTTTTATTTTGGGGTCATGCAGTAAATAAAAGGCAAAAGTTAGGTACTCCTGTGTCAAAACAAAATTGGAGAAGAGTCTGTCATTGTTTGTCTTAATATGCTAAAGCTTAATATTCATAAGAGTAGCTCCTCACTGACAGGAATGACTTTCCCAAAGGAAAAAGTGGGAGGCTAAGTATGAATTTTGTACTGAAAGAGTAGGTATTTTATATATGAAATTAGCATTAAATACACCTGATTTTAAACAATTTCATTTAGTTGATACAGGAGGTCCCACAACCTGCATTTCTCTAAATCTTGTAGGTTCTAATCCTCTGCTTTAGTGTATAGTTATTTTTATGGGGAGAAAAAAAATGTGTTCTTCAAATAAATATAGGAAATAACATAGAAGTAAAAGTCAAAGGAAGTTTTGTAGTGGGATTGATATCTGTAAAATCCGAGTTTCTTGTTGCTATAGGAACTTTACACCATTTGCAATGCAGATGGAGAATATTTTAATTATATATCAGTTCTTTGGCCATAAATATAGTACATCTATGGAGATTTTATTAAACAAGTAGGATTACTTATTAGTACCAGGATTATTATTTAGTGCCTCCTGCAGTAGGATTTTTTCCCCCCTTTGTTTTGCTCATGGTTGCTTCAATGTAAAGTTTAGTTAGGTCTCCTTATCAATTGTACAATTATCTTTTGTCTGTAGAACCTTAACATGAACTTTTAATTTTTTTTTTTAATTAGAAATGAGTTTATTCTCAGCATGTCCGGTCTGAAAACTGCATTTAAATCCTTGGTATTATTAGCAGCCCTCTATAAAATGTCATGAGTACTTTATAGGTATTTGTGTTATCCATGCAGTAAGTTGTGGTGGGTGGCTTGGGGTGTTTTGTGTATTTTTTCTTTTCACTTCTTGGAAAGAAAACAAACACAGCCTTCCCCACGTATTTAATTTTCAGTGTCCAAAAATGGCCATTGAGGAAATGAAGGCTATTAAGAGCAAACTCACTACTGTGTCATAGTTTCTAGTACTACTAGACAACTTACTGTGGCAGTGGAATAGTAAGCTGGAGTCTCTTGGAGTCTGTGTTTAATTAGATTTAATAGCAATCCCATTAATAGAAGTATTTAGTTTTGCTGTTACTTACTGTGCTGTACAACCTTACTGAAGAAATGAGGTGACAAGGGATATGAATCAAATGTGCAAGAGCCCACGTTACCCATGGCAGGTGGTCAAACTGAGAAGTGTAGCTCTTGAGTTGCACATGCCAAGGTGAATTTTAGGATTCTCTTCTCTTTTCTGGAGGGCTGAAAGCAGATTCCTTACAGTTATATAGCACAACAAGTCAGTGATCAAGAAACACCAACTGCTGTGGGAAAACTAGGTTTTTAAATTTTTTTTAACTTCTTTAATATCTGGTCAGGTCATCACTGGCAACAAAGATGAGAGCCCTTGGCCAGTCTTTGGTGTTTTAATTAGACTGAAAACACACTTTTCATCAATATAATGAAAAGTTCACAAAGATATCTTTGTGAACTTTTCATCATATTGGAGGACTTACAGGGCAAGAACTGAACACCTACAGCAGAACAAAAGCCAAAACCAGTGTGACCATGGAGCCCCCACAAGCTCCTGTAGAGATGTAGTGAATGCTTCTGGAAGAAACCTACACTTTCCTTGTAATGTGCTGGCCTGTAATTATTTGGATTCTAGATTTAAAAAATGCAGTGCACCAAAAAGGGCAAGTCTCTGGGCCCTATGTTAGTAAACACTGTTAGTTAAAGGGGTGTGAAAGAGCAGTGGCTTGTGAGGAGAGAATGGAAGGGTGGGCACAGGATGGCAAGTCTTCAGCAGATGACTTTGACCATCAGTGCTCCCTTCTGCAAAAGAACACGTATTAGCCGTTCTCAGTGGCTATGCTGAGTTGCTGACAGGATCTTGTCTCTCAAATTTGACTCCTTTTATTATCCCACATAGGCATAATTACATTAATTAAAACTTACCCTTAACTATTCCTTCCTGCTTAACAACCTCTGTGTGTTTGGAACTGGGGATGTTAAGAGTCACCGAGCTTTGCAGTCCCACCAAGTTAAAGCATCCAAACTGGGAATGAGAGAGTCCCAGATAAATACCAGAGCTGTCTTTTATGCCACAGAAAACCTCCAGCTATTTACAAAGGCTAATGAATGTATTCCTTGCATAAAGATACATCAGATGTGAGCTTGACTGATTGCATTTCTTTGACATAGTAACTTAGTTAAAGGGGTAAAATGAAAACGTTACTGTGTACCATAACAGCCAGAATTGTGCAGTGGCTCTTCCAAAATTGACAGTGGTCATATGTGGTTTGAGAGTTGCATCCTGGATGGTAGGAGGTATAAGGAAACCTGGTTTGTCTTATTACCAAATGCAACATTTCAGCAGTTGCAAAAAAATAATAGGTTTTCATTAAACCTGCTCCATCTGTTAAACAAAGACTGTCTTGCACAGTCAGTGTTATTCATTATGCTTGCCTTTTTGTCTGTTCAAAATGTCATGTGCAAACACTTGCAAATGTAGTATTTTCACATCAACAGTGATGCAAGCTTAATCAAATCCTTTTGCAAAGGTGGTTTTAACATTTTGGCTTTCTTTTCCTTCATGCACTCTATGAGGAGAAAGTACTTAAGCATTAGGCTTTCAGTGTACAGATGCACACTTTTTAGTCCAAGGTAATTTCAACGTTCCACTTGAAAGAGGAAATCCTAGGCATTGTACTTAAAGAAAATCAGAAGTTTAGTAGTACTTCCAAGTATTTTCATTTTTTTATTTCTCTAGAAACATTCCCATTTGAAGTAATTTATTGTATTTTCATCTATGTGTGTGCAACAGAACTGTTGGATTGCTGAGAATGTATCCATTTTCTTCTTCTTATTGAAGGAACTTGAAGCACCCAGGGTTAAAGGAAGGAACTGAGTGAAGAGATGTATTTTGGAAGTTGTGTTTGTTCCAATGAAACAGCTCTCAGGACAAATTCTCTCCTTCCCTTCTTTTGAAAATGCAGTTATTTTTCATTAAAACTGAATTATTAGTTTTTGCAATTGCACATTCCATAGCCAAAACAAAAGACTTCAATCCCTTTTATAAGGGCATATTACAGTAACTATGAAATGCCCCGCACAGCAATTCAAGGATTGTAGACTTCATGGCTTCTGGCTTTTTATATCTTCCTGTTCTTACTTGGAGCCTTTGCATATGTCTCAAAAGTCACACAGCCCTTTCCAGTCAGGTAGAGTTTAGGCTCAATGGTACCTAAATCCTTCTTGAAGTGGTGTTTATAAAGCATTTCTTACTGTTCCATTCTAGAGACTCGGAAAAGTTTATAGGGAAATTTCTTTTGGAGGTTCACTGTCCCTACTTTTAAACTCCTAGTGTCTTGTCTAAATCTCTTTTGCTTCAGGTTAAGTCCTTTACTCCTTGTGTGCCCCTGTGGAAATTAAAGCACACTTCATTCCTTTTATCTCAGATGATGTGTTGTGTGCTCAAAGACAGTCTATCAAAAGACTTCTTTCAGATCTAAATGAAACAGCCTAAATTCCTTTCAAGTATTTGGATGCATTTCCTATACCTATTGTCATTTTTTTTTCTTCTCATCTAGGCCTTCTTTAGTATGCTTTTTTCCTGAGCTGTGGCACTCAAATCTATAATGAAGATGTCAGCTTAGTTCTTAAGAAAAATAGGTGAATATCCACATAGTACTCTGACAGAAGTGTAACACTTCCTATTTTCTTGCTGTGATGATGTGAATTGCAGATTGAACATGAGTCAGCTTTAGCTCCTGGATCTTTCTTGGCACAAGTCCTAGTCAGTCCTCATGCTCTAGCTGTTCATTTATTGTTTCTGTGAGTAGAATTTGACAGTGCCTTCTTCTGTCACCTTGCCTAACTCAGCCATCGCTATGTGTCTTCATGACATTTCCTTCTGTTTCAAGGATTACTTGTGTCATCTCCATCCAGGTTCCTGGCAGTTCTGCCAGCTTGGTATGTCAAGATCCCTGCTTCAAAATGTCAGGAGTATTGTACCTTAAGGTCCTCTTTTCATCTTACAGATTCACTTGTTGCTGTGTGTCATGATTACCTCTCTCGTTCCCCATCAGTGTGATAGTGATCAGTTTAAGGTGTTATAATTGTAGGATGTTGTAAATACAGCTGAGATGAGGAAGCTGTGAGTTAGTGGTGGCCAATATTTACAAGCTCTTGCACCAGTACAGCAGTATGAGTTGGCTGAATTGTTGCAGGGGTACTGAGTGCTCTCCCTCCATCTAGTTTTAACCAAAATTGGCATATACAGCCACCTAAATTCCTTTAAATCTTCACCTTAGGCCTGAGACCACTGTGAATTTAATGTCACAGAATAGGTGGTAGCATGTAGGATCTTGCTTAGCTCTAGTTGTAACAAATAAACCAGATGTAATCTCAACTCCCTTTAGAAAATGTTTATGTTGTTGATGTGTTGAAATTGGAATGTTGCTGCTGGATTTTCATACTTGGCACTACTCTGTTGACTCCATCAAGGCTGCCCCTTCTTTTTTTTTCCCTGTTCCAGTTGTTGCATCACTGTGGATGTTTATTGCCTGTCCCTGAGTTCAATTTTTACTTCTGATCTGTGTCTCATGCTGAGTTTCCCAGCCTACTTAAGTTTGAAGTTCCTACTCTCTGCCTCCTCCTTGTATAAGTACCAAGTCAACAACACAGTAATTATTTTAATGACCTAGGCAATAACCAAGTAAGAACCTTTTTATTTAAATGAGATAGAAATTTCCTAAGTAAACAGATGAATAAGATTTTTTTTAAACAAAGATCTGTGGGGATAGATGTAGTGGGTGCATTCATTATGCATACACTATTATTTTCAATATACAACTCAAAATTGTTTTGTAGAATTACAAACAATGTCAAACTCTCTGAATCTTATGTATTAGAAGGATGCATTATTATATAATAATAATGTTGTAAACCAAGAATACATTTCTTAGTAAAACAGATGATTAATTATGAATGTTAGTTTTCATTGAATAAACACACATGCATTAAACCAGACTGTGTTGATAAGTTTCTTCACTTATGGAGAATCTTTTCATAAGCAAACTTTATTCACTAGCCATGGCCTGGTTAAGAATGCTTGCATTTTCTAAGGCTATTTGACATTAAAGTAACAAGTACCTTTACGAGGATGAGCCAGTGAGAACTGAAGTGTTCTGTGGGCTAAATGAGAGGAGAATTACAAAACTGGCATGTGTAAATTAAAGTCACATAACTAAATTTGGACAAGTGGCATTATTCTTACACCTTTATGAAATGCATCCTTCAGCCTATCACAGAAAAAAACTTGTGTGTCTGAAAAAAACTTTGAGTAAAAGTAATCTGTTTTGTTTTTCTTCAAACTCATACTTAAAACAGAGTAATCTGTTGGTCAGATAGGAAACTTCAGCAGCTCAGTTTCATTAATGAGTTCTACTACTAATAGCTGCAACATTAACATCCCCATGCAAGAATTTATAAAACATGAAGATATTTTAAAACAAAAACAAGAAAAAAAGAAAACTACATTAATTTCATGTATTATATGTACATTTGTATAATGTATAACCATTTGACAGGAATGCAAAATGTGGAGACAAGGTTATATATATATATATAAAAATATGTTTATTTTTGGTTTTTAGAACAAAAAGTTTTGTCTTAGACTTGCCCTTCTTTTGTGACTTCTGTTGAAGTCTTTATCATCTTATGATTTAGGATTCAAGTTGTATGAGGTGTTGCAGCTTAATGAATTACTGTGTCAACTGTAAAGACATTAGCTTAAATGTCAAAACCATTTTTATTTTACATTTGCTATGAACTAAAAGCTTGCATGAAATAGGTTACCCTGGATGACCTGATATTTATAAATGTATTTTTTGACATAAATTATATTAGGTAAACCCTCTGTGATATGAACTGATTGCACCACTCACATGTAGTGGTAATATCTGGGAGTGTGTCTTCACTCTGTTGTCTTTTTTTCATGCAGAGCAGGAGCAATGTATGGATAGAACATTTCTAAAGAGAATCCTATGGTGTCTGCTCCAAAACCCTTGCATACCAAAACAAACTCTTTTGGCTCATCTGCTTTTGGGAAGCAAATGAAAGTAAAAGATTTGGGATTTTAATATTAAAATTATGTAATCTCTGGTAATACAAATGGTAATAAACTTCTAAACACATAAGGTGGTGGTATAGATTAATAAAAATTAGAGAGCTAAGGAGTTGTAAAGAAGTTGAATATTTTAATGGGAGTGTGAGTTGGAGTTGATCCAGATAGGTTTTTGTATAATGGAGGAGGTTTTGTTAAATACATCATTTTCACCTACATCAAGAGTTCTTATCTAGAAAATAGTCCCCATATAGAGAAGCTGACTTCTTAATCTAACTTTCTTTATTGTCATGTAAAAATGTCATCACTCTTACCTGACTAGAGACTTGCTCAAGGAACATTCCTCACCATAAGAAAGTGACCAGAGCAATCCCATACTTGTCCATCAGCATGTGTGGCTGCTGGGTTGTGACCACTATTCCTACTTTGAGAAATAGAGCTTGGCTCCAGGGAAGATGAGGTGCTGTGTGTGACTCCTGGTAAATGTGCAGAAAATCCAACACAAGCACACATTTTAGAGCATAATAGGTAGTGCATGTGTGGTGAGGGGATCCTCTCATTTGTCAACCTTTCTAGTCTCCTTCTGCTGTCAGGCTGTAGGATAGAGCCAGGTTTGTATGTGACCCAGGCTGAGGTGGTATTTTTGCCCAAATTATATTGTTCTCAGCATGGCAGCATATTTATCAAAACTTCTCTGGGGGAGACTTCTGCTGTTGGTGGTTTTAATTGCTTTAGTACTTCTGAAGGAGAATTTCAGGCATTTCAGTTGAAGTACTCTTCTGTTACGCTGGAAGATCTGACCTGACTATAGAAGGCCTAAGAATAAAATTAGGAAGTGCTGTTTTATAGCAATAGTGTTTTTCCATACTTCTAGGTCATGACAGATTGCCCAGTATACTCTGCCGGTAAGAGTGCCCCCTTTAAAGACCCACAAAATAAAATAGAAGTTCAACCATTATTTGGAGAAAACAGGACTAAGTTTAAAAGTAGGATTTGAAGATGCTGGTGTTAACAGAAAAGTTTCTTTACAACTTCTTTCTGATTTCAGCTTTTTGCAAGGACAGGTCATCCCATTTTCTGTTCCTGTGTGACTGTGTCAATGATTTTTGTATACTAAGTTTAGGGTTAGCCTGTGGAAGGAGAAATGCTGACTAGCCTCTTGGCTCTCTTTGTGAGCAATTGCCAGTTTCAAATCTGTATCTCTTTCTCCAGAACCTTTCAGCTTCTAATGGCCAAACCCCAGGCTGGAGACAAGTCCTTTTCATGACTCTTTGGGTAAACTTTGCCTTGGAAGAGGGAGACTCAAACCAGCCAATGCTCCATGTGCGTGTCTGTCTGATACTGCATACAAAAATCCCTTTCACATTTTTCCTTTCTTTCTGTCTGTCTCACTTGGAAAATGAGACTTCTGACCCTTGAAATGGTGATAACCAGTGATCTGGTGATAACCAGTGAAGGTCTTATGCAGCTGATGGACATTCCTGTAGGCTCTAGCTGCTCTAAAAGCTTGGCTGTGCCTGCTGGGGACACGAATTGTGTTGTGGTTTGTAGTAGGATCCCACCTGAATTAGGAGTAGGGGTGTTGTTGCTGACCTCAGGAAATAAGGAAGTTTATTTTGTATAAACTTTGTATAAAGGATCAGTTTTTGATCCTTTGTATAATAAGAGCTGACGAAGAAGGCAGAAGTAGAGCTGTTTTCAGTCAGTAGTCCATCCAGAATTCCCCACTTATCCAAGTATGGATCCTCATTTTGTTTCCAGTATTTGTTTTTTTCATGTTGAGATGCGGTACTTTCAGTAGATGAAATTGAATTTAAGTATGTTCAGAAAAGGAATCCACAAACAGGATAGAAAATAATTAGGTTGAGTTAGGAACTGTTCCACTTGTTATGAAACTGTGTGAAAGTATTTGGCTTACCAGGTTGCAAAAATACTTGTAGAATTTGGGGCTGTGTTGGGAAAACACCGTTACATGTTCCTTCATGAGGAGGAAAAATCAACTGCTCAATTAAGGTATCCTTTTAAAGTAAGGTTCTCTTCATCATGTGTTCCCTGAAGCAATTGATCTCAGTAGCTGAAGTAATGCATTTTAGTGTATTGCTTTAGGAAGGCTTTCAGAAAACATGTATTCCTAAATTTGTCCCATAGCTTTGTGAAACTTAAGAACATTAGGAGCAAGGAGAACTACAGCCCATCATGTCAAGAGTGAGCTGCTGAGGTTTTTATCTGGCTTGGAGGCAGAAGGGAGCTGTTAACAGGGTTAGTGGTCACAAGAGCGTAGGGCACAGGAGGGATGGACTGGAATGGTGCTCAGCAATCCATGTGGGCTCTCTCCTCTACAATAAGACTTACCTTTCATTCTGTTTCACTTTTAATTTTGAGAAAGATAGTTTTGCTTTTCAGATGTGATTGATCTCACTGGAGATGATAAAGATGATCTTCAGAGGGCAATTGCCTTGAGTTTGGAGGAGTCAAACAGGGCATTCAGGGAGACTGGAATAACAGATGAGGAACAAGCCATTAGCAGGTAAACAACCAACTTATATAAAGCAGAAATTAAATTAAAGAGTTGGAGATTGGCCTGTATTGCTTTTTTAAACATTTAACAAATAATAACTTGTTTACTTTTACTTGTGCTACTGATATGCCTGGCTTCAGGATGCTGATTTAATGTATTGTATGTTCTACACTGGAAAATAGACTATTATGTGTGGACTAGGATTTAATATGTTTCATATTTTTGTATTTCTTTAAATATGGAGGAAGTGGATGGAGATAGAGAATGTGTGGTCATATTTAAATAGGACCTAAACCCAGAAGTTTCTCTTGTGTACCAGGTAAAAACCAACAAAACCAAAACATAAATTAAGAAGCTAATAAATACTTTTTCCTGTTTTTTAAAGTGTTCATTTTACAATAACATTTTCTTCCCTCTGTGTTAAGGCTGAGATTGAGGGAGTGGGTATTAATATTGTGACTTGAGGATACTAAGAACAACTGCTCTATTTTAGCAGATGAAGAATGTTATTACTAAGAGCAGCTGCTCTATTTTAGCAGATGAAGAATGTTATTAACCTATTTAACAAATAAGATTTATAGGCTTTGAGTGAAGTTCTGGATTTAAAGTTTTATAAACTTAATTCTCTTTGTTTGGGTGTGATAAGAGTCTCTGAGCTAACGTTTGATCAGATTTTATGATAACTTTTTGTACAGTGTATGGTTTTTGGTAATGTTGATACGATTATGAAGTATCTGGGACTTGAACTAAGCCTGGGTGTACATTTGTGTGGGAGGGGTGTTGTTTCTTTTTTTCTATCTGTCACTGGCCTTGGGAGGAATGTTGAGTTTTTCATTTGTGGCTGGCCTTATTCTAAGGGAAGCAGGCAATTTGATCCTTGATAGGAGGTAAAGTACTACTTCCTTGTAAAAGACCAATTTTATAAAAAAATAATTAAATGGGGGAGATTAACCACAATAATTCTTTTTCTCAGTTCATTGTGCTTCACAGGCTAAATGACTTATTAGAAAATTCCATCTCTGAGAATATGGAGATTTTACTGCTTTATTTGTATTACTTTATCAACAGTAATATTATTTTCCCTTTTGAAAAATAAATGTGCTAATTGTGAGAATAAACATACCCCTCTGTGCCCCCACTTGTGATGAAAGTTGTCTTGTTATATGAATTTAAGACAGCATATTTTAGGAGGGAAGGGTTGGATGAAAGGGATTGGTATTCTCATTAGCAACTGGAAAAAGCATTCGGGGGTTGTTTTTTTTCTGAAACCTCAGTATGTGCATATATACAAGAGAATGGTGGAAGTTCTGTCCGGTTCTTTTTCAGAAGGTCAGCTCTTGCATGTTCCTTTTTGAGGGGCAGAATTGCTGTAATTACAGAGTTGTGATTTAGGCAGGCACTCAGAAAGATGGACCTATTTCTGGAGATGGAAAATTTTCTCCCTCTTTTTCTTTACCCAAGCCTTGACTGCTTCTGCTGTGCTCAATTCTTGGGAGCCTTGAAGATTTAGGATTTTTGCTGTAGACTGTTTTTTACTTCTGAAACTAAAAACCCCTCTTTTGTCCTATCTGGTTAGACCATAACTTACTATTATAAATACTTTCTACTTAAATTACAGTGTATATTTTTCTGGCTGCAGAAAATAACAAAGGATGCCTTTTTTCTGTATGTACAAAAGCATCTAGTCAATCTGTTTGGTTATTTGTAGACAAAAGTGTTGGTTATATGAAACAGAGACTTGCATCTAATGGCAAAATTGCACACAGTAACGTGCAATGTCAAATAAGCTTGTTGCAGGTCATATCCACCTTGGTGCAGTGCACCACACTTTCTGTGCTTGCTGGAGGGTTCTTTGGATCATTTGTTGCACAAATTCATTTCACAAAGCCGTACAAAAATATTCACTGAAGGATCCATAGTATGTCATGACACAAGGAAGGGAATGGGACTTTGCTTGTGAATGGAGGCAGAGAAGAATGAGGATCTTGAAGGTTGTGGCAGCATTGAGACATTAGATCAACTCAGTAGTGTAGCAAGAAGCACCCTGAGCTGATGGCAAATTATATCAGCGTTGAACAAATGTAGGAAGTTCAGAATTCTTGAATTATTGATCCGAACTGTTCAATCAGTTTCCTTAAGGACAGAACTTCAGACTGGATTTATTACAAAAAACCAAACCAAAATAAAAAAGACACCCCACTTCATAGTTAACACCCCACAGAAGAATGTTGGCATTCCAACAGAAAATGCATGATCTGTGCAGAACTTTGCAAAACAAAAAGTAGAACACTGTGGTTGTAAACAAGTCAAACTACAGCCATTTACTTTTGATTTTCTAGATAAAACAAGAAGCAAAAGTCAAATAGGAGGTCAATAATAAGCAAATTTAAACTGTGGAAATGTTTCATTTAAAAAAAATGTAGGCCATGTGCATATTTAAGTAGTTTTTGCTGTGGTAGATTTTTTTTTAAAGATATTCATAGTGGTTTGGAACCTAATTTGTGCAGATTTTGTTAAGGTTTCCAAGGGAGAATTAATGGAATTTCTTAACTTATGTAATTAATGTTGTAATGCACATAGAATTTGTCTTCCTGAATGTAATTACTTTACACTACCTAATGATTACTGTGTAGGTGTTGAGAGAGTGCATCTGAAATGTCCGAGTGTCCAAGCTGAACATCTTGTACATGGCACGTTTCAAGTCTTTTCCTGTTTCCTCTCTGAATCTAGAGCAATGTGCTTGATCAGTGTATTTCCTGTTGTGAAGAAGTTTCTCCTGTTTATATTACTTTTTGTGGATTGAAAGAGTCTGAAGCTGGCGAAAGAGGGCTTCACTAGGGAAGCCAGTGAGATATTACTGGAAGGAGAAATCAACTGGCCTGGGTTGTGCCTGTGGTACTGCCCCTATAAAAATGAGTCCATGCTGTCAGTGCATAAAGGATGTGCATAGCCCCTGGGCTTTTTTTTAAATCAGGGTCATTGAAACTGCTTGGGACTCTGCACTGTGGTAAGCATTGTGTGTATAGATCCAAGGTGGGGTCGTGGAATGCTGTAGTGGCAGGGATATATTCCTGGGTGTCCAGCTGTAAGACAGTCCCAGTACAAATACCTTCCTATGCTCTTTTAGCTGAGTAACCTGACAGAGAAGGCTTTTCTGCAGCATGTTGAGTGGGCTTCCTTAGAGTGTGGTTTGACTGAATCTTTGTGCTGTGGACTTGCCTTGCTGGGGGTTTTTGCTTTGTTTGGTGAGCTCCCTGCAGTTCTGCAAAGGTACTTGGGAGTGCCCAGCTTGTTACAGAGAAATAAAACACTGCTTTCAGGTCTTACCAAGCCTGGCACTAACTAACCCTTGCTACAGCGTTTCCCTCCAAATAGGATTCCAGCCCTTGGAGGTGGGGGAGCTGTAGGTCCCATGAGTTGGGGTGGTGGGGAGATGCCAAACCCTGCATGTTGCTAGCTGATGTAGCTGATGGTTTGTGCTGGGAGCTATGCTGTTGTCCCCAGGGGTCACCAAGTGGGGCTTCAGCTCTGTCATCAAAATTGCTAAATCCTTGTAATAACTCTGTGGATGGATGCTTGTTTTGTCAAGCAGTGTAAGATTCTTGATCCAGGTGATGTCCCACATTTATGACTCTATGAATGTAAGACAGTGAGCATTTTATATGAGATATCCTCACTGTGTTAGTAAATACATTAATTTATGTAGCATTCTAGCTGATCATTAGGTTCCTATTTACTGTGCTCACTGCACTTTATTTCACTTTTCATTTTTGATTTAACTGCATCACGGCTATCATCATGTCTGAAAATTAATTCAGCACAAAGAATGTGCAGTTACTGCATATGCTCTCTGAGGACAGATAATGTTATAAGTAGAATTAAGGAAAAAACACCATGATGCCTTCAGAATCAAATACTTTATTAACACATGGAAACACATTTTAGGTTGAGCTAGAGATGACTAAATTCCTTACCTGCTAAAGGAACGCAAATTTAAATACAAAGAAATTTTAGTAGGTAATTAAGCTGATGAATGGTAATACTCATGGGGCCAGGGAACTGTTTCAGTTTGAAAGTATTTATTTTACTGAACTTGAATCTTGAAATACCTTGAAATATTCTTGAACTTCTGGGGGGAATAAAAAAGGAAAAGTTGAATCTTTTTACCTGAAACACAAGTGGTGTGAAGTAGGTATTGTAATCCTGTTACAACATCATTTAAATTTATTCCAGTCTGTCAATCTTGTTGTCAGTTTTAAAGGTCCCTTCAAATTAGTTTAAACAAGATTATAAGCAATTCTACCTGCATGACAAATTATTTGAACTTTGTATGACATTTTTTAATTGATTTTTTAATGTCCCCATTGACCAACTTTTGCTCTCAAAGCATATATACACAGGTCATCCAACGCTTTTGAAGGACTGTATTAGTGAAAAGGGAAATGAATTTGACTGTTTCTTTACATTTTGGGGTTTTCTTAGTAGAAAAAACTATCAGAAAAAACTCATAGAGCTATCAGGGTCAGATTCCATCCCTATGCAGTGTTTGAAGAGATGTCAGAACAGAAGCTCTTAGTGGATTATATGCCTGTCCTTTCAGTGCTGTTTACAGGGTGGTGTAAAAAATAATCAATTAATTAGTAAGAAATTACCAGATTTAGGTTCTAAGACAGATACAAAAGTGCTATTAGTATAAAATGGTCTCTCAAATTTAGAATGCCTCTCTTCTACTGTATTTTTTCCGGAATAAGTATCAATGACAAATTAGTGGAGCAGTTATCTGCAGTAAGTTCATATTTATTGCTAAGATAGCTTTTCTTTCTTTGATGGGAACATGTAGGTAGGAAACTGAGAGATTATGAGGAGGGAGGTTGTCTGTTTCTATGTTTTTTCTAAGATGTTCATGCTTAATCCTTTAGGAGCTCCCTTTAATGACCAACCTAAACCTGCCTTTCTTTGGTTCTTAGTGAATCTAGAACTGAGAGGGGGCAACTCTTCCTGCTGCTCAGACTGCTTAGATGCTTGTGATGCAGCCTGTGAAATCCTGTGCTTGGTGTTGGAGAGCAGCTCAGACTTTTGACTGAGAGCTGGACTGGATGGCTGGGGATAGTGACTGTGTCAGTAGTGCACACACCAGACTTGTGGCTTATGAGTTAAAGCCACTGTTACATGACCTCAGTGCATCCATCTCCATCTTTCTATTCAGAATACACCTACCACAAGTTACTTTTAAGGTGTATTTTGTCGCCAGGCTAGGCATATGTGCTGATACAGAAAGAACATATCAAATGAGGCTTGAGTTGGAGAGCTTCACACCCATCAGGTCTTACTGTCACGTGAAATACGGATATTCAGCATAAATCACACAGGAACAGTTTCCAGCAAAGAAAGTGGTCGTTGAAGCATACAACTAAAGTGTTGGGTGCCATTTGAAAAATTGCAGGAAGATGTTTTTCCATGGCTCATAAAGTAATTACTTGCCATGAAAAGTGATTAACACAGTTGCATAAGTTGCAAAAATGAAAACTAAGGAAACTGCCTTTGTTTTTGAAAGTTGTCTTGCTAGCTTTGGCTTCCTGTCAGTAAATGAAAGATTGGTGACTCTGTGCTTTGCATAGCAATAAAAGCTTTTGAGGATGAAAGCACTGTACTATTAGTGCTGCCTAAAATTTTTCCTCCTGTTTGAATCTGGTTCTTAAATAATTGATGCACTCACTGATACCATTTTCCAAACGGTAATGGAATTGCTGTAGCATAGCTAAAAGTAAAATAGCATTTTTGAAGACATGTTATTGTATATAATATAATATATTGCATATATTGCTCAGCAACAATAATTGAATGATTTCATTATGATGTCTGTATTGCTACCTGAATGTATTTTACTACTTGGTGGGGGATTTTGTTGATTTGTTTTTCTGGGGTCTTTGTTTTTTTCTCACATTTTTCCCTCCCTTCTGTTCTCAAAGAGTTCTAGAAGCCAGTATTGCAGAAAATAAAGCAAGTTTAAAGAGGACGCATCCAGAGGTATGGAGTGACTCTCCAAACCCTTATGATCGAAAGCGGCAAGACAGCTGCCCAGTAGGATTAAAGAATGTTGGCAACACGTGCTGGTTTAGTGCTGTCATTCAGGTAAGCACTCTTCAATTAGCTGTGTGCATTCTTCATTGTATCTGTTGGGAGGTGAGGCAGCTCATTTTAAAACAATCTGTTTTCCTGGGAAGTTTAGGCCACTGCATGAGATGTTTTTGCACATTATTTATTTGTTGCATCTCCTACTGTGTCTATCTGTAAGTTAGATTGAAGTGTAGAAAATGGTAGTAGCATATATAAGAGAAGTTTCAAAATGTTTCTTATTAAGAAGTTGTTGAAGACAAGGAGTTGACTCTCTGAAGATCCTGGCTGTATGCAGCTCATGCTGACATCAGTGACAGTTGTGTCTGCTAAAGACTACCCCTCCTCAGGATGAGGATGTGCATTCAGCCTTTTTGAAAGGCAAGGAATTCTCTGGATTACAGTCTGTGGTTCCCATGGGAAACTTCAATAACATCCTGACCCTTGCTGGGTTCAACACAGCAGGACACAAGCAAACTAGATTTCTGAAGGGTGTGGGGAAGAGCTTCTTGGTATGAGCACTGATGGGCCAGCTAGGGGTGATGCACAGCTGAATCTGACGTTCCCTGAAGATGGAAGAACTGGAGTAATGTGGGTACTCTTGACTGCAGCAACCATGAAATAGTAGAATTCAAGATACTGCTGGGAGCGAGAAAGGAATAACAGGACCTAGACCCAGTTCAGGAGAGCAGACTTTATCTTCTTCTAGGAGTTGGTATCTGGGGTTCCATAGGTGGAAGTGCAGAGATGCTTAGGAAAGCTAACAGCATTCCCTGATTGCCAGAAGAGTCCGTTCTGCTCTCAGGGAGCTCATAGCCAAGCTTCACTGCCAAGCATGTCGTGTACAGGATCTGGAAGCACAGATGGGCTACTGAGGAGACTGGAGATGTTGTCCAGGCATGAAGGAATGGTATTAGTAAAGTGAAAGCTGACCTGAGATGGTGCCTCAAGGGTGGTCTAGGGCAACAAGAAAAGGTTTTGATGTTATACTGGGTTTAATGGCCTGAGCAAGAGAATGTTGCTGAATAGAGCAGGTGAGGTACTCAGTGCCTTGCTTTGCCTCAGGCTTTACCAGTGAGATGTCAAAGACCTCAGACCTGTACATAGTTGAGGGAACTCTGAACAAGGATTTGAGAGAGAGATTACTTGGACAAACTTGACCCACAGAAGTCCACAGGACCCACTGAGCTATGTCCAGTGGTGATGAGAGACAGTGGGAAGAAGTCTTAGCAAGGCAATTCTTTCTCATTTTTACAAAGTCTTAGAGAGTAAAAGAGGTTTCTGATGTACTTGAGCCAGGCTTTTTAGAGCAGTGCATACTGGGAGATGAGAGGCAATAGGAGTCATTGAGATAAGGAAGATGAAGCCTGGATATAAAGAAACATTTTTTCCTATAAAGACAGGCAGGCAGTGGAGGTTGCCCAGAGAGGCTGTGCAGGGTTTGTCAAACCTTGGAAAGTATTAAGATGCCTGAAAAAAAGCCCTGAGTAGCCTGGTCTGATCTCACAGGTCAATAATGTGAATAATGCTAGTTAGTTTCGTGCCTATTATCTTCTATAAATTCCAGAGTTGCTTTCCACCATGTACCTCACTGTACACATAGCAGTTTTGAATACAGCTTTCTTCTTACATAAATACTCAGTCTCATATGATGTTTCTGTCAGTTCATGCTTGCCAATTCTTGTTTCTACTACACTGCAGATCTCTTTACTGAGCAAACAGGGTCAAAACTTGCTTTTCTTTTTTGATCACTTCTGAATTTTACTTACCAGTGCGGAGTTGGTGAATTTGCAGTAACCTCCCTTCAGGCTGGAACAGATGGTTGCTTCTTGTTCCTCTCTTAATTTTTGATTGCATCTTTGTTTGTACCTGGACTTTCCATCTCACCTCAATGGTGCTTAGTTAAAAGCTTTTGTTGAATGAATTCTTCTGAAGCTGCCCTGAAAGCCTAGTAGACTGGGATTGGATAAATTGGATTACTGTTATGCATGTTCTGCTTGATGGAGGTTTTTGATTTTGTTAGAGGTGGGTCATTTTGTTTGTTGGTTTGCTTTTGTTTTTCAGATGGGAAGGATTTATTTACCTGCAGGTTGTGTTTAAGTAATGCTGTAGATAATGAAATTGGAAGATTTCTTTAATTGTTCTATGACCCCCCCCCCCCTTCCCACTGAAGTTTTTATGTTCTTGGGCCTCTTTTCTTTTAGCATTTAGGAATCTAATAGGTATTTGAATTTTCTGTGTTCCTAGAAATCTTTTGATGTTTCCTTTGTTCATCTCTCCTCATTTCCTTATTCCATCGCACGCCTAGCTCTTTTTGCAACAGCAGAAACATTGTCTTTGTCCTAACAGAAGCAAACATTTTATTTCCATTAGGATCTTTATGGAGCTAATGCGACTTGGTGTTTTACCTTCTCTGTTGCATAATCAGTTTTTATATTCCTAGCAGTCCCAAATCTAAAGGACTGATTTTATGTGCATTTCTGTTAAAAACTTTTTATATGGGGAACTGAAAATCTTTAAATAAATGTTTTTATGGAAACGTGAATTTTTAATTTGTTAATCACAGAGAGAAGAGCAGAAGGCAGAGAATGTAAAAACCTGTGCTAGACCTGTGATCTCATGTTATTTATACCCAGTGTGCAACTTTATACCTTGAAAACAGATTAGAAAGAGACCTAGCTAGTTCTTATGGTCTCCAGCCATACCATGTGAAAATCTGTGGTGTCTGGAATTATAATGGCTTGATCCTAAAAGATAGTGAACTTCTGGAGTTAGGTCTATGGAATGTAATTCAAGCAAACCATTAAAAGATTTATAACTTGGTTGAAAATTTAGGTTATTAATATTATCTGTCAGCCAGGAAGATTTATGTTTCAAGCAACCATCCCAGGAAATTTAATGCATGTTAATTTAGAACATTAGCTAACACCATACTTATGTATCCACAGGGCAGATTGACTACTTGGGTTGCATTGACTATGTAGAAGTATTTTATTTTCTTGCTTTCTTTGGGAGGCTTTTGTAACCTGACACATCACATAGGTCAACAATATCTAAATGTTAACTACTGTCAGTCACAATGATATATTGTGTAATATAATCTAAAACTAAATTGCAAAGAAAGAAAAGTCATTGTTCTATTTAAGGCATGCTTGTTAAGGAAAAAAGAGATTTTGACATTTTGATGCTTTCCTTTTGCAATGTATTTTTTATAGACACCAATTAACTGACTTAGTGAAATGCAGTCATAAATGGTTTGTGTATTTGCATTAAGAGTATGAAATTCCTGAAGAGATGTTCGTAGTAAGTGACAGCAAAGTCTAATAAGATTCAAATATCACTGGAGATGTTGTCTTTAGCCTGTATTTATTTGTGCTGTAGAGAAATAGGCACATGTAGAAGTCATCTTCTTCTGCACAGGAAGAGGGGAGTCTCTCTTCAGAGAGCTCCAAAACAAAGTTTTGCTTTCAACAGTTAGATTCAGCAGCATTAGAGTGAACAGTAATATTTTTCCCACAGTGTTACTTCTAAAAATCTGCCTTGCTGTTGAGGACTTCTGACTTGATAATAACATGAATATAAAATGGAGTCCCCAAGACAGTGTCAAAACAAACTTTATTAAATCATGTTCATTTCCTCCTTACCTGCCAAGAAATGAATCAAGTTCCTCAATATTTTTTCTACCTGTTCTGGAACTTATAATAAACCTACATTTGGGACAGGAGTTCACCCATGCATGATTTTGCTGCTGTTTAGTTAGATGAACATTTATAAAAGGATGCATAAATCTTGAGGCTTTAGAATATTTCTGTGTTGGTTGTGCATTATTTTTTATTAATTTCTTTAAATTCTCATTATTGAAACTACATATGTATGCTCTTGAAATAGAATTTAAGACATCAAGTTCTTTAAAGAAACAAAACACAAATATACCACTGTATGTTTTTACTTTTCTGCAATAGATTTAATGGCCCTTTTGTGAAAAGGTAATGTCACAGTTTTTCTTGGCTGTAAGAGTTTACAGCGTGAAAATGGCTTAGAAATAATAAATTTATGGAGCCTGTGGTGTGGTTCCTTCATCCCATGCTGAGCACAAGTTAAGATTTTTCAGGACATGGAATGTAGAAGGCAAGTAAGGACAGGACATGGATATGTTTTTGGAATCATTTCTTAACCTTGCTGCCTGTGCAAGTTCACTCCCAGATGTTTTGGTTTGAGACACTGCACCAGACAAACTTTATCTTTTGGAGTCCCAAGTGGGGTTCTGGTCATGTGGAAGAAGTAGTGTCCTGGCAGGACCTGCCCTGTGGAAAAGGTGCCATGGGAAATGCCCAGATGGTTCAGAGGATGTCACAGTGTGCCAAGGTAGATTTCTGTGGGAGAAGGAAAGTGTGTGGGGAAATCAGTGAAAACTGTACTGTGAATGCTGCTGTTTCCCCTTTCTCCAGTGCCATTCCTCATGTACCATGTGCACTGTCTTCCACAGTCTCATGACTTCCAGAGGGCCAGGTTGCAGCTTCTCCCTTTACCAAATGAGGTATCCCAACAAGACAGCTGGGGCTTGGCATCCCCACACGGTCTTCCTTGTGAGTGTCAGAGTCAGAGGAGAGATGTTTTTTTTTCCCAAAAAGTGCATAGCTTGCTCAATGAAGTTAACAAGCATAAATCTCCAAGGGTGCTCTTTAACTTTTATTTTCAGGGTCCCTAACAGCACTTCTAGCATCTTACTCTGTTGCATTGTGTTTGGGAGCAGCCTTCTTGTTTTCCTGATGTCAGTATATTTGGAGTTAGGATCTCCTTTGTTTCTAGACTTCTAGTTCTGGGAAGAAGTGAACCAGCTTGATGGGTGAGAATCAAGCAAGTATTTTCTTCCCAGTTGGTGGCTCAGCTACTTGCCAATATTGTTCTTATTTAAAGCAGCCTACCATAAGTATCTAACTTTTACATGATTTTATGTTTCTTATTTGTCATGACTGATGGAAAGGATTGTGATGGATGATGTGGTAGCGCACTAATGCCAAAAAGCCTAGGATTATATTATTAAATGTGCACATTTATACATTGTACATGAGTCCCTTACTTCCCTGGCCATGCATTGCAAGGTTTTAGGCTGAAGAACAATCAGTCCTCAAATCCTGTATCAGTTAAATGGTCATTGATGGAATATTTTCTTTCCACTATTTTCACTGTGGAACAGCCTGAGGCAGGGGTTGGTGGGGGTTATGATATAAACTGCTGTGTAGAGTTTCATGTGCAGAGGAATAATGATGTTGGAAATCTAATTTCTTGCTTTCCACTCCTCTGTCACTCCCTCTGTTTCTCTGAAAAGTGAACCTGTCCCTTCCAAATTCAGTCATCCTGTGACATTTGCTGACAGGATATTCCTTTTCCTGCTTTTTGTGCTTCTGTAGTCTCTGGTTCCCTCAGGTTGGCTGTGTGATATTTCAAACTCTTACCTTATATTTAGTGATTTGTAATATTGCAAAATTTGTTGCGAAGGTATGGAAAGCTTTAATGGATCATGGCTTTCACTTTGACTCATAAATAATTGCTCATTTAATGAAAATAAAGGATAAAGGATGCATTGTTTAGGTGTGTTATTTAAATTTGCATCACTTAATTTGGGCAAGAAGTTGAAAACTGTAACCATGTAAGGAAATGTTGGCTGTGATTTTTTTTTTTTTTGTCCTAACAGATTATTTTTTGTTGCTTTGACCATGTAGAAGAGGAGTGGTTGGTTGGCATTTCTTAGTATGTGCCAATACACAAGCATAAAGTGAATTCTTCTGGACACATATCATACTTAGCTGTCTTCTGAATTGTAGTCATGTTCTGAGTTTGTTGCTATAAACAAGTAAATGTTCCCTAAATGCAGACTGGTAATTCCATGGTGAGCTGTTTGTTTAAAATGCTGACTTAACCCAAGCCTGCTAGAGGTCTTAGTTTGACTTACGAGCTCAAACAGCATGCAAGCTGTTTTCCATCTTCTTCCTTGTTGCACCTCAGCCTTCTGGAGATGTAAGACATGATAGCTTAAAAATGCAATTTATACCTAGGTTTTCAGCAGTTTGTAATGCTAATTGGCTGTTTGTTTATAAATAAAAATGTCCTTTTAGAGGTACGTTCCAAAGCTTTTGACAACTGGGATTGAATCTGTGATTCTCAAATTGGTAAATGTTTTCCTCATCACTACTGCTGTACATGTGGGGTGGTTGTGCTAAAGTTCAGCCATCAGGCAGTGCCATATCTGTCTGTAAAGGGTTTTTGTTTCAGAGAGGAAGAGAAAAAGAAAACTCCTCTAACTATACTTTCATAGTAAAGTTTGAGCAGGAACCTGCTCAAGTCCCAGCTTTGAAGCTGCTTTGCTCACTTCCCTTCTGTCTTCCTTACGTGAAATTTTTTAAAGAATGCGAGAGAAGCTTTGGATTGTGACAAATCCTCAGTGTATATAAAGAAGCACGAAACTGTGTTTTGGGTGACTTCCTAATTTTCTTAATGCATGTCATTAGTCTCTGTTCTGGAAACAGGATTTACCACTTAACAGGAATAAGACACAAACAAGTGGAGTGGGAGTCAACCCCAGAGTAAGTTATAAGGAAGAACAGGGTAGAAGGAAGCATTGTGCCCAGCAGAGTCATCGGTGCAGTAGCAGCAAGCAACCACTTTATGGACATTGTTGTAAGAAAGTACTTTCAAGAATATAAACTATAAAGAAGAAAAAAAAAATCAATAAATAGGAAAAGTCTGGAAAGCCTTAAAGAGGAGAGAGAAGTGATTCTCACAAATTAGAACCAAAGAATGGCCTGGGTTTGAGGGGATCTTAAAGAGATTATCTGTTTCCAACCCCCTGCCATGGGCAGGGACACCTTCCACTAGACCAGGTTGCTCAGAGCTCCATCCAACCAGGCCCTAAACACTTCCAGGGATGGGACCTGTGTCAGTGCATCATCTTCACAGTAAAGAATGTCTTCCTAATATCTGATCTAAACCTGCTCTGTGAGTGTTAATCCATTCCCTCTAGTCCCGTCACTCCAGGATAGTTTCTCTCCATCTGTCCCGTAGGCTCACTTCAGGTATTGGAAGGACACAGTTAGGTCACCCTGAAGCCTTCTCTTCTACTGGCTGAACAATCACAATTCTGTCAAGATATAGGGATATATATTTCAGACTCTATATATATAGAGTCTGAAAGGCTTGCAGTTTGGTGAGAACTGGACTCAGCTGTCAGCTGCTCATGTTTTTGCAATATGGAGTTTTGGACACTAATATTCAATCAGAGGCATGCAAGAGTATTAAATCATTAATTTGTGCGATATTAGGAGTACTTTTACTTTGAACCATAGCACTTCAGATATTGATAACTAGTAAATTTCAAATTCTTCATTATATTGGAGGAAACATGGCAATGCATGCAGGTAAGACCATATATTCCATAGCTCTGCGTTTTTCTCTGATTTGAGTTATTAACATGAATATTAACCTTAATAATTCTCAATGTACCCCACTAAAACTGGCTCTAAATACCTTAAACCACCAAAATAGTTTATAAAGTGAAGTAAGAACATAAATCTAATGTGTCATGTTGGCAGAGGAAAACTATTCCAAATAATATACTTTATGCCATAGAGCTCTATTTTTGCTTTTTATTATTAGAACAGTAATGATGTATTCACTGTTTATGATTGCTCTCTGCTTGTCACACAAAATGAAGGTAGATATAGTCTTGGCTTTGTGGCTTTAAAGAAAAAAGGAAATAAATAAATAAAGGCCAAACTGTAGTGCATAAAAGGCCCCAAATGACTAAATGAGAAAAATGGGTGTTGTGCTGTGCTAATGAATATAAGTTTTCAAATTATACAAGGTCATGTATAAGCTAAATGCTAGTACCTAAAGGAATTTGTTTAGCAGCTCTGTGGGAATACATGTTTTTTTTTTTTTTTTTCCTTGCCAAATGTTGCTTTTCAAGCTCTCCTAGTAAAATATATTTAGTTTTTGGGTTTCTTCCTTCTGTTCTGTCTTCTCTCTGTCCTTCCAAGCTTAACCTTTGCAAATTCAGTGGGAAGCTGTCTGTGTTCATGGTCTTATGAACTTCAGGTTTTCATGCAAACTTGTATAAAGGTGATGCATGTTAAAAATGCACAGTTCTTGTGGACTTTTCTTGTTTTTTTGTTCACAGTGCTGGAAACAAATACAAAACTGATAGTCAAAGAGAACCAAATGTTTTCACCAGTCTGTTAGTGGAACAGCTGAGTTTAGTCGCCGATGCTTACAAACTTGCAAGAGTCCACTGGAGAGCCATCTGAAGCTCTCTGCAGCAGCTTGTTGGGTCATCTTGTATCTAGACTCAGAAGAAGCATTTTCCTACTCTCTAAGTGTTATTGGTGTCACTAACTTTATTAATTTAGGAATCTGCTGGTGGCTTTTAATGGCCTTTGTTGTGTGCCAGGCATTTATAGATTTAATTTACTGACTAATTTATATTCTTGCAGCACTAATGCAGCATCACCGTTCTTGAATGTTAAGAATTAATTCTTTACTCAGTCAACCTAAGTTTTGGCAAGGTCCTTATATTTGATAATCTTACACTGTAAGGGGGGAAAAAGGGATAATGTTTCAAGGGAAACCCAGGCAACTTGCATTCAGAAATTGTGTTTGAACTCAAAGTAAGTAAACATTACTCATGAAAGTGAATGTTTTAGTATCTTACAGTATGGAAGCTACAACTCTACCTAGTTTTCTCTGGTATGACTGAAAATACATCATAACCACTTATAGCAGGGGAAAGCCATAACGTCTTGTGTTCATTTTTCAGTGTTGTTAGTGTGAATGCCTTAAACTGAGACTGGATTTCTGTTCTCATTTATTCTCATTTACTTTTACTGTCTTGTTCACCCCCAAAATTGACAGAATACAAGGCAGTATTGTAAAAATCTGTTTATGTTCATGGCAATTTGAATTGGTATAACTTAGCTTGGCTCAATCAAGTTTCTAGATGACAGCTTTTAAATAATTTAAAAGCATTGGGGAAAAAACCCACAAACCCACCTTGTATAGAGGAGGTTTTCTTTCATGCATAAGTTTTGCATACATTAGTCAATTGTAAAGATATTTGATCAAGGACAGCAGATGTGAACTATCCACCTTTTAGATGCAGCCTGTTTTCTTGCACTGGGACTCCTACACCTTCAGTGTAGCTGAAGCCAAGTGGGTAAGAGGTGAGGTGCTGCTCCATGCAGTGTGTTTGGAAAGCAAATGTATTTGGAGATGTAGGCTAGGACCAGTGCCTGGCACTTGGGCCAGGGACAGTCTCTGCTTTGTCTCTTGGTGGCTGCAGAAGAGCAGCTTCTGCCTCATGCCACTTACCCTGGGTGCAGGGAGCCTGGACAAAGCTGGCTCAGAAAACTAGAAAGCGTTTTGCCTCACCCCTTTCTGGCCTCTGGGGGGGTGGTTGCCCTTGGGAGGTGTCTGCTGGGCTTAGGTGAGCTCCTTTTTATCTCCTTACCTCAGGAAGAACTGCAGGTCCCTCACTGAGATACTTCAGGCACTAAAACAGTTGGTTTCAGGCACTTGTTTACACTTACAGTGGGGAATGATCTTTTTTAAATGAAGGTAGAAGTTTCCTTAAGTTGATTTAGCTCACTATAGGAGACCTACAGCCTGACACTGTCCTGTGTGCATTAGTGGTGTTGGCAGCAGATAAACTGTGAGGGTTCTGCTGCATCTCACAACAACCATGCACATTTTAAGCTTTCCTGGCAAGAAGTTTAACAACTAAACATCTTGCATAAGAAATTTTGAGTAGTACAAGGTTGAAGAAGAAAAGAGCAAGTAGAAAGAGCAAAAATGCTAAACTTGAGTGCAATTTTCTGTACATAATTCGTGTGTTTGTATTATGAAATTGGCCTATTCAGCTGCTTGGCACTTTGATGGCATTTGGATTAGTTATGGAGAGAATTCAGCCTTTGGACATTATATTTCAGCAGCTGGTTTATTTTGTACATAAAACATTGCTATGTTTTGCGTGCTGAAGAGCCCACCAGTGGAATGCTGTTACATCATGAGACATAACTTCAATTAGTATCAGCTTCTAGACTGACACTTGAATTAAATATTAACATTTTCTCTGCTTTGAGTAAGTAAACAAAGGACTCTGTTTTAATCTCCCTTCTCTACAAGGATGGATAAAAGGGGAACATGTATTTTGAACAGCAAAATAAGAAAAAAGTTTGACTACTCAGTTGTCTACCTTGATTCAGCAGGGTCAGAGAGCTCTTTTTTTGGCTGTTGTTTTTGATACTTTTTAAATCTAAAAAGAAGTGTGACAATGGTAACCTCTTTGTTTTGTTGGGGATACTGTATACTATGGGGTATGGAAAAAGGTTAGAGTCTGTATAGGCTCTTTCACAAGGAGAATCAGGAACATGGCAATATTTCACAACCTTTTTTTTTTTTCCTACCAATGTGTTCTAAATTACTGGAATAAGTGCAGAGCCTCTTCACATTTTGCATTTCACTTATTTGACACTGTGGTGTTGAAAACCTATTAAACTGATGTGATCTGTGACTTAAGTCTTTACTTGGGTAGGACGAGTTCTGGGATCAAAGTCTATTGCTGGGGTAAGCAAACTGCCGTTCCAAAACAAGTAGCTAAGATATGTGATAGCGTGGGAGGAGAGTTAATTATAGATTGTAAACCCAAGAAAGTACAAATAGGAAGGCAGATCTTTCCTGTACTTCTCTGATGAGCATGTTTAAGGTACTCAGACCTTTCCTCCTACTCTGTCTTCATCAAAATGCTCTTCTGTAATGAAGAGATTTTTAGTTAAGGTGATGTTTGTCTGTACAGAAAAGCAGCAAAGCAATTCCACAAGTTCTGAGGCTTCCAGTTCTCAGCCCAATGTGTTGAACTTTTTACTGCTGGCAGCCCAGAGTCATCTTGCTTTTGTACTCTCTTGGCTCCAGGCTCTGTGTTACACTGTGAAGTTCTTTGTGGGTGCCTGCAGACACCTGTTTTCCTCTCCTAAACAGACAGACACTTGTCTATTCACGTGTCCATAAAATGGGAATGTTACCAGTCCCTTACCTGCAAAGTTGTATAACCCTATTTCCTTACTCTAATGTGCATGCCTCAGATCTTGTGGGAATGGGAAGAGAGGACAGAATGCAAAATGTTCAGCTAATGCAAGTGGAATTAAGTTGCACATGCAAAGATGTACTCTCTGTACACTGAGGAGTAGATGACAGAGGGCCTACAAGATACATTTTAGATGGCTAAACAGTGTTTATGTCATTTTGAAAACTGACAATTATACAATTCATAAAATTCTTGTTGTAAAATGTAATTTGCCTATTATGTAAAATTATTGTTCCTCTTATGTGATTAAGTGCAGATATATTTTTTATTAGGCTGTTTTCTTGGCAAAAGTAGTTGTCTTCTGGTGAAAATATGTTTAGCAATATTCTGCCTTCTGAAACAAAACTTAACATTGCATATGTTTAACACTTCATTTGTTTTGCTAAGGCTTATTTGGAAGAGTTTTGTATTGTTTGTAGAAGTGCTTAAAGGTTTTCTTAATTTTTTCTTTTCAGTCATTATTTAACCTACTGGAGTTTCGAAGACTAGTTTTGAATTTCAATCCTCCTGCAAATGCTCAAGATTTACCCCGAAACCAAAAGGTAAAACAAGAAGCTGATTTCCTCTCATGGCTGATGAGGGCATTTCTGTCTTTTACTTGAATTTTGCACCGCTCTCTAGCTCATATCAGCGTGGGTTCTAGAGGTGCCTGTTAACAGTTCTCTGGGCTTTCTGTTGTGGATCATACATAAATGGCGTCAGCCTCGCAGCAGAGTATGGGGCAGGGTGCTGAGAGAGGCAGAGCATTTCTCATGTGAGTGTAGCTTGTCTTAGCAAATGTATTTTATTCCAGTTCCCTCCCACTCATGATCTGACATTGAGCTTTCATTTATTAGCTTGTCTCTTTTGTCTTTTTCAGCCAGCGATTATAAGTATAAATTTTCTCATGCTTACCCTGTTACTCATATAAGATTAGGGAGGAGAAGGCCTTGGCTTAGGTTTCTTGTGGCTTCAGACTGGCAAGGGGGAATGGTCATGGAGTGGGGGACAAAGATCAGGTTTTCTTCCTTCATGGGCCTCCTTTGAGGATAGATGCACTGGGGGTCTTGTGGTTTCTATGCTATGAAATGGGAAGGAAGAAGTGGAGGAGGTGACTTTACAAAGACACTTGGTTGCCTGATTTTTAGCGGGGGGGGACTTGTAGAACAATTAATTTCTGCATATCCAGAAATCAGAATCATAGAATGATTTAAGTTGAACCTTAAAGATTAACTACTTCCAACCCCTGTGCCATGGACAGGTCTACCTTCCACTAGACCTGTTTGCTCAGAGCTCCATCCAAGCTGGCCTTGAACATTCCCAGGGATGGGGCATCCACAGCTTTTCTGGGCAACCTGTGCCAGGGCCTCACCACTCTCACAGTAAATTAGACTATTGCCTGTTGCCCCTTTCTGTCAAGATTTAAAGAAGCAAGTGTGTTGTCAGCCTGTTCTTAGTTGTTTGTCCCTTCAGGATTCTCTGGAATGTTCACTATCAAAAGTAAGAGCTGTAATTAGAGAAGCAAAAGAAAACAGACAAAGAGAAGACAGTGTCCATTTTCTAAACCTCTGGGTATGTTCCATAAAAGGGAAGTTGAATGTTCAAGCAGGCCTGGATAATTTCTCTCCTGCCCTACCCCCTTCTTTCCTCAGCACATTCAAAGTGCAAGAGGTCACTTTTTTTGGTTGGAAAGCATATTTGCATTAGGTCATGAGATGGTGTGAAAAGAAAACATGGGTAGTGTTCCCAACACAATGTAGGGATGGGGCAGGGTATTTTAAGAAAGACAAGCCATGCTTTACAAATAGTTGTATTAATTTTTTTTAATTTTTATTTTTAGACTGACTTTCTGTTTAGTATTTAATTTTTCATCATGTAATTTTAGTAATATCCTTCAGTACTCAGAAATTCTATGTTCATTTTTCAGCATGTAAAAAGCAATTGGCATCTAAAAAGTGGTATGAAATAGCTGATAACAAGCTGTTGTCTTGATAAACATCTTGCTCAAGCATTGACACTTGCAGCCAAATTACTTTAGCCACTCTAAAGTGCTTTATTTTAGAAATTTTGACCATGACAGACAATAAGTTTGTGTGAAATGGTGTGATACCACACAAATGCATGGATTTGGGTAGAAACCTTGCTTTCTACAGGCCTCCTAGAATCTCTGGCAGTAGTTTGTGTCCTTTCTTAACTTACATTCTGGAATGAACATTACTTGGTGTACTCATCTGTCTTATCTACAGCTGAAAAAGGATTGAGGAGAATTTAGGATAAGGGATTGCTGCACTAGTTGGAATTTAGATGGATAGAAGACATAAGCATGCATGCCCCCAAATATGGTGTCTTTATTTCTTTGTAAGTGAAGGCAATTAGAGGCAAATTGATTCAGAGTTGTAATATAAGTTACCAGTTGACAGTAGAAAAAAAAAGTAAAGCTTTATTTTAAAACTATTTTGCTTCAGTTTTGGTTTTGTTTTTATTTTTATTGCAATATTAACTACCATATGTGACTGACATTCTCCAGCATCAAATTTCCTTTCTAATAAAGGATATATTTTAATGATCCCAGATTTTGAATACTTGGGTTTACATCCTGTTGTTCTTCCAGTTGGTGGGAATTAGAGTTTAATGCTGGGGTCATGACAATCTTGATTTAGAATTAAAGCATGTGGCTGTACTTCAGGGAATACTGCAGGGCAGAGTGTCGGTTCCTTCCCATCAATATATTGAATCCAAATGCTATGAATAATTTGGCATGTAAACTTTTTAATCCCGAAGTCATTGGTATAAATTTTTACTTCAAAAAAAACCCCAAACAAACAACAGTCCCACCTTATATGTCTCTGCTAATTGGGTGTGTATTTCTGGATTTGGGCTTACACTTGAAATCTTCAATTTGATCTTGCTCTTTTTATTTTGAAAATAATTTAGCTTCCTTGGTTTCTTTCTCTAGAACACATGCAGTTTTCTGTAATTGCTGCAGCTTCTTTACTGTCCCAGTTATCTTGCTGTCACATGAACAGATCTTTTTGCTCTTCACACTGAGACCAGCTAAATATTTGGCCTCAGTAATGTCTTCAGGAAACATTTTATTATCAGAGGAGAGGGGTTACTGTGCTCCAGGTTAGCACATCCTCCGCCTGTTCTGATATTATTGTAATATTATCATTATCTCACTCTCCTGGCAAACTGATTGGCCATAATGAATGTTTGCTATGTATTAAATATGTAGACTGCTTTAAAAGCATTTCTGATAATAAGTTCTTCCGACATGTATTAAGAAATTATTTATGCAGGCAGGATAGGTGATAAAATGGAGAATTAGATTATGAAATGGAGTCTTAGATTATGAAATTTCCATACAGTGCTTACTTAAAAACTTACTTTAATCTTTTTTTGTGTTGGTGCATGTACAGGATGCTTTAGAGGTGAGAGCTGTGTGCTGTGCT
The DNA here is from genome assembly GCF_031753505.1 of Anomalospiza imberbis. Lineage (NCBI taxonomy): Eukaryota > Metazoa > Chordata > Aves > Passeriformes > Viduidae > Anomalospiza > Anomalospiza imberbis. The sequence continues at coordinate 41,305,148 of NC_089682.1, forward strand.
GTGATCACTTTATCAGTTCTTTGTTTTGATGTGCAAGTCCTTTTGTGGAACTCAATACCTTATCTTAGGGATTGACCCACCTTATTTTGAATATTCTGGGTTTATTCTGGTCAAGGATCATGTCTCATGCATTAAATTGAGCTTTTTCAAAAGCAGCAAGGATTTCCCTAGTTTTACAGAACTTTGGTAGCCTTTGTAGATATTTGTTTTGGTAATCCTACTTATATTGGTAGGGAGTTGTTCAAGCTAAGGCTACAAGTATGGCTAAAACTCAGCCAAAGTTGTAGTGTAAATTTGGGTAATGCAATGATGTACTATGTACATTATAATAATGCCTCTGTATTTCAGATTTAACAAAAAGAAGGTAAGATCTAGAGAATTGTGGTTAATAATTTATTTTATGCATATGAACTATCACTGCTATTGAAGTATCTTCATAAAATGTATATAAAAATTGAAATTCCTTTTGTTTTAATAGAGCACTTTAAGAAAAGAGCAAGAAAAATACAATTTTTGCAATTTGTTTCCTTCCTTTGTTTTCATATAGTGCTTTAAGTATCTAAATGGGAGACTGATTTTGTTCTTAAATTAGGATGATTTGATGCTGAATTAGGATGGGACTTAAGTGCAGCCTTTTCTGTGAACAGTGTTTATGACTGGCAGGTGTTTTGCAAGGTGGACTAGAAGAGTAAGTTAAATTCAGAGATTTACATGACTAGAAGTATTTCCTACGTATTATGTGGAACACATTGAATTCACTGTGCACTTTTGAAACCTGAAGTAAACCATATTTTACATACAAAAAGCTTTATGCCTCCTGGATTGACACAGGAATGACTAAACAAGTCTGCTGTCTGGTGAGCATGTGAAATAGTTTGTCATCAAGTAATTCCAGTTTGACCAGTATCAGACATCTGTGCTGCCTTTGAATGATACTTTGTTCTAAATACAAGTGGATATTACATGGGGTTTAATTTCACAAGTATTTGCCAACTCTCTACTCAGGAGTAGATATCCAATCTCTGCAGCATTCATAATCTGTGATTTAATCTATGGTATTTGTGTTTCAGTTTATTTGTTTTTTATCATGCAGGCAGAAAGCATTTCTTCTTTTTTGGAAACCAGCAAAAGAATGCCATAGTTACATGGAACTGTACTTCAAAATTGGAAGGAGAGCAGACTATTTTACTTGTGTCAAGAGAAATAATAAAGGTTAATGTAGACTTAGAAGTTTAGTCTTCAGTAAAAAAAAAGCTTAAAAAAGGTGCTGACTAGTGTGTAGGCTCGCAAGAAATTCTTTTAGAGATACAGAAGAATACTGATTTCCATAAAATAATGCATATTGTTGCATTACTTAAGGCTTTGTAAGTCTCGAGAGAAACATTTCGGTTCTAAATGCAACTCTGCTTCTCCAGTTGTCAATTCAGGCCCACTCCAAGACAAACAGTGTCATCTAGATATGATTTCAGGGAACCTTTAGTTTCTGAAATGGAATTTTCTTCCCAGAGAACTGCATTATTTTGTAACATTGACAAGTAAAAGGCATGCAGCATTACCTTAGTAGTACTGTAAGTAACCTTATAGATTGTTTTGACATTACTCAGGTTATAGGGCAACATTTCTGTTTAGTAGATTTCTCTTACCGCTTTTTAAATGTTTTTATTCTTCACATACAGGAACATAGGAATTTGCCTTTCATGCGTGAATTGAGGTACCTGTTTGCACTTTTAGTTGGTTCAAAGAGAAAATATGTTGATCCATCAAGAGCAGTTGAAATCCTTAAAGATGCTTTTAAATCAAATGATTCCCAGCAGGTAAATTCCATGTATTTTCAATCAATTTTATGCATGTTTTTATATGGTCATATTGTAATAGGAAATACTTACTGTAGACAACAGAATTTCAAAATGTCCACAGAAAAGCAACTTCTAATTAATCACAGTCTTTGAACTTATGTGATTTCTGGTTACATTTATTAGAAAGATGTAAAAAAAAAAAAAATCCAGACAACAGGACTATTTTATTCAATACACTTTCTTCCTAATATTTTAGAAATGAACTAATAGTTCAACATTCTTGCTTTTAGGATTTAGTTTAGCTTCTAAGTCTGGGGTTTTTGAAGGAGAAATACTGTTCTGATCTACACCCAGGGCTGTATTGTTAATGTACAATGCCATTATACTGCTTGTTTAGATACTGGTTTGGAGGATCTAAATATTCATAGTGAGGATTATTACCCAAATCTTAATGTGCATATTCTGCTTTTTTTGAGAAATATTCTATTTTTTCAGATGCTTTGTTTTCCCACATGAGGTTATGTGGCTGAGGTGTTTAATTACAATAGCACGCTCAATTTAGTACTCGATGAAAGTAATATTAGTCACCACTTGCTAGATACCAAAGGGTTTGAACAATGGGATTCAAGAGATGCCTTTGGACTAGCATGGTATGAAAGCTGAGCCGAAGTAACAAGGATCACAGGACAGTGTCGCTGCTGAGGAACACCAGAGCCACTCATAAAAAAAACATTCATGGCATAGTCGTAGACATTGTGTGATTCTGGAACACACTGGTGGAGGGGGAAGGGAATTCTGCTAAACTGGTCTTGTAAGGTGACACTTTGTTGTGTTCTGTTACATATGTGTACTGATCATTTTATTTTTTAACAGCAAGACGTTAGTGAATTTACACACAAATTATTAGATTGGCTAGAAGATGCCTTCCAAATTAAAGCTGAAGAAGAGAGGTAAGATTTTTTTTTTCTAGCTCTGCATGTTGAACATTTCAGATGAGAAAAAAGCAAACCAAATGACCAAAAATCCAATTCTCCAAATGGCTGAAAAAATTTTGACTCTGTAGCTTGTTTTAGTTCAAGTGTGATTTTTTTACATACACATCAATACTTTCAGGTATTTTCCACGAGTTGTCTGTTTTTCACCCTCTTATTTCATGTTATCTAACTCCATGAAGTCCAGAGTATATAAAGAGTAAAATAAAGAGGTGTTTTGTAGATAGTCAATTAGACTTTTTTTTATTTTAACACCATTTTGCTTTTTGATCCTGTAGTTAAAATACTTCAAAACCTTGCTTCTCTTTCTCACCTCAGGAGAAAATATTCATTGTTTATAGTAGTGAGCATCTGGAAACTCTTTTGAATACATTATTTTTTCTATAATGTTTCAAGAAACAGTTTTTACAAGAATTTTGTACAGTTTAAACACTCATTATTGAATCTGGTTTGCATAGATTGTCTTAAAATGAAATGCTTCTGAAAATTAGTTTCAGAATATACATTTCCCTGCAAATATCTGAATCATTCTTATTGTCATTAGAGGGAAATACAAAAACAAATTAACAGTAAAATGGGCATAATTTCTATAATGAATTCAGAAGTCTTTAAACTTCTGGATTCATTCATTATGAACTCTGAATTTGAGAAAAATTAATACTTTTATATCAAAGTTTGTAGCTTTGACTTGGATATTTTTTGCACTAACACAGCTCCTGTTCTTTTAGGGATGGAGAGAAACCAAAGAACCCAATGGTGGAGTTGTTTTATGGACGATTTCTAGCAGTAGGTGTGCTTGAAGGTATGCATCAGAATTTAATTGGACTTCTCTGGTCATGTCTGATCTATGCTTGTCCAAGCACACAGATTACTGATGCATTTTTAGATTTTAGCTACTTCTGCAGAAGCAGATGTGGAGAACACACAAACATACATTTGTTGTGACAAATGTTTGGTCAGGTATGAGACTGAGGAGAAATGCAGTGAGCTGAGCGATCCACAAAGACTGTTTTCATAATGTTCAGGAGCTGAGTGTATGTTCTCAGTGCAGCAGAATTTGGGGTGAAATGCTGAGGGAAGATGCTTGGAAGAAATTACTGGGGCACAGTTACCACTTACTAATAGTGTACAGAAGGCAAGGTACTGTGTTTCACTGAGCTGTTCTCTTGTGTTCCCTCTGATTCATTTTATACCATTTAAAACTTCAGTAATTGCATTTCCTTCTGCACAATTTCTCATATGGAAAACTCACCCTCCTAAAAGTACAGTTGGTTGAAAACAAGTCAGTGGAAACCTGCTCAAGGGCAGTGTTGGAGGGTGCTAAGGAGGAAGAAACTGTACAACAACCTTCCTTGTATCTTATCTGTATGGAATTAGTAGATCTGCAGAATTGTACTGTTCTCTATTTCCAAAAGGCTATGAAAGTATTTTTGAGTCGTTTTAATGTTGGTGATTCTGCCTTCCATCCAAATGAATGACTTTAGCATTTGAATGAAGCAGGTGTAGTCTTTTAAGTGGCTTCCAGGTTATTCTGTGGCCTTGAACTTGTTTCTAAAGAGTTGATTTCAGAGCCATTCTGCAGATTTCTTGCTAATAGCATTCTTGCTTCTTTATATTTAGCTACTTTCATCCCTTACATTCTCATTTTAACAGAGGAGATATGTAAAAATCAAACAAATTAAAAGAAGCTAGGAGATGCAAGACTTGTTACTAACTTTAGGTTGAAATAAATTGAATTTCTAGGTTGAAATCACTTTCCCCCCATATTTCTTCTCATTTTTGCACTTACATCTTTATACAGCGTTACCAAATTACAATCTTGTTTTCAAGTCAGAAATGCATATTCTCTTTTGTGGCATACTTTTGCAAAATGTCCTTCTACAAAGGGCTCTTTCATACCAGCAATTCCACTGACTTTGCTGATACAATATACATTTGTATTATGAAGCCTCTATTTGCAGGAGAGGACTTGGAGGACTTTGATTTATATGTTTAAAACTTCCCATACATCTGTGGTGCCAAGTAATTTTGAGTACCAGAAGATGCTAAAACAAAATAAAAATGGGCTGAAGTAATACTGTAATTTTCAATATTACTTGGGCAACAATTTGAATAAATTGTCTTTTGATACATAATTAAATTGTTCAATAAGAAAATGTGGTTATGGTTCAGTAGACTAGATCAATTGACCTCAGATCAATAGGGTTTTTTCATGGTAAATTTTTGTTCTAAAACATTAACTGTTTTATTTTTCATGTGAAGGTAAAAAATTTGAAAACACAGAAATGTTTGGCCAGTATCCACTACAGGTTAATGGCTTTAAAGATCTGCATGAGTGCCTAGAAGCTGCAATGATTGAAGGGGAAATTGAATCTCTCCATTCAGAAAACTCTGCAAAGTCTGGTCAGGAGGTGAGTTAAGTGCTCCTGTGGACTTCTCTTGGGATGTTGTTGTAGTGCCCTTTATTTTTCTTTGGGTTTCCTGTCTGGTTTTTATGGTTCATGGCACCTGCTGTATAGATGGGAATCCCCATTGCCTGTAAAGGCTGAGCTACTTTCTCTTTACACAGCTGTTCATGTTTCATTACAGTTGTTTTAAAGATGTGAAATCTTAGGAAGTTTTTTCCTACTTACGTAAAAAGTTCAGGTGTAATTTCTTCCTTGATGTCAATCTTTTGCAGTAATGAAATTTTGCTTCCTTTAATATCAAAGTACACATGAGTTTAATTGTGAAACCTAGTGATGCACACTGAAATCATCCTCCAGACTGAAGTTCTGGTACCAATTCTTGTTTTACAAAAAATGTTCTGTGGCATCTCTTCTACAATGAGCATAATTCCTGAAATGTAATTTGAAGAAAACAAAACCTCATAAATTTCTTGGTACAATCCCAAGTTTAGTTTCTCCATGCAAGGTGAAACCTTTTATGTACCTACTACAAGAGCACAATTGTTCATCTTACAAACTAAAGGTTGTCTTGCAGTTATAACCTGTGTGTATTCATGCATAAAATGCCAATTCTGTTATAAACGCTTGACTAGAAATGTCAGACATGGGTGTTGTAAGCTTTTTAAACTTGTAATATTGGGAAACTGGGAAACAGCAGGATAGTGATGTATAGATCTATACTGTTAAGCTTTGAGTTCTGTGAAATTTTAATATTTGCTTCTTAGCATGTGGAAATAGAAGTGAAATAGTCATATGACAGATTGACAGTGGTGGAAAACCAAGAAAAGTCATGTGTTAAGTCCTACTCTAGATAAAACATTGCTTCATTATTACTACGGCCAAGTAAATTGGTTATGTTTCCCTGAAATAATCCATAGTGATATTGCTTCTTTTAGTAACTGTGTTTAAATATAATGCCTGAAAGATGTTACAGTGCACTGGAAAGTTTGGAAGTACTAAAGAACTCTGAATTTCTTGTAGCTTTAACATGGTCTGTCTCAACTGAACAAAGACTTAAAGAAACTTTTCTCTGAGTTGATTGATATCAAAGCTTAAAGGGAATAATAATGTGGTACTCAAATGTGTTGAAAGATCCTCAAAGTAATGTTCTGTATTTCTTTTCCTTTTTCCCACCATTGAGTCTAATGTGGTATTGATTTAACTTGACTAGTATTACTATTATTAGTAGTAGTATTATCATGATACCTAAAAGCCTCAGTTACAGAGCAGGGTGTCAGCTAGTGAAGCTAGTGTAGGAAAGAAAAAGGAGACATTCTCTGTCCCGAGGAACTTAAATCCTGTTTCAAGAGAATTTTAGCCATGAGTACAGGAAGAAAAGGCTGTTTGCCAGTTATTATATCAAAGGACTATTCAAGACATTTGGCTGGATAGAAGAACTTGAAGTGAGCCCTGATTCAAATGCCACATCTGGGCTATGGCACTGATGACAAATGTGTCAATGGTGTCTGCAGCAATCAGAGAAACTTCAGGTGATGGATAGACACCCAAAACTTATTAAATGGGTAGACTGTGGCTGTTATGTGTGAGAATGGAGAGGGAAAAAAAAAAGATCTTCAATTCTGGGACTGGAGCTGGATTTGTTTTGTAGTTGAGAAACAATGTATGTAAAAAAAAGAAATGAAGACTATGGATAGACCTCTGCTGAGTAGTCAAAGACAAATGGGCTAAGATGATGATAGTAAGATGATTAGAGACATGAGTAGAAACTTTAAGCTGTTAGTATGGAGGAAATGTCACTCACTGATCCTGTTTCAGGGGGGGTCATTAGAAGCTTTGAATGTTACTAGGTGAATGAAAGGATCAGTAAGTTGAGTCTAAGAGAACTATAGCATGAAGAGTACTTGGTAACGGTGCAAACAAACCTTTCAATGTCATTGAGGAGTTAGAACAGTTGGCAAGGCAGGTAGGCTCAACCGTGAGCCGACTTTTGTATGAGCAAAATCCATGTGAGTGGAACAAGTATTTCTGCCTTCTCTGCTGGAGCACAGATAGCAAAGCTCTTATGCAGCATGGGCAACAAATAGTCTGTGTTTACATTGAAGGCAGAGGGTGGTAGCATTGGAAAACTTATGCTGACCCACTCTAAAACCAGTTTCTGTCATAGCTGTGTCAGTCTGCAGGTATTGTATCATTATTACTGAATTTCTGCTATTGGAAGGCATTAATTTTGGGGATTTTTGTTTCTTCATCCAGCACTGGTTCACAGAGCTTCCTCCTGTCTTAACTTTTGAGCTATCAAGATTTGAGTTTAATCAGGCTTTGGGGAGACCAGAGAAGATACACAACAAATTAGAATTTCCTCCAATTTTGTATCTAGACAGGTACGGTATAATATTACCAACAAAATTCTAGTGTGGATATAAAATAAATCTTGTAAGTTTGTTAAAGTTGATGATGTATCTTATGTTCTCTTGAATCATAGTAAATTTATGTTCTATTTACACAAGGTAGAGTTTTCATGGGTTTCATCTGTTTCAGAAAATACACATAGATCACAATTTAAGACATACTGCTGCTTTGTGTCAAAAACCTGCTTCCACTTTGATTTATTGCTAGGAACTTGTGTACACAGGCAAAATACTCTGAAAAATCAGACCCTCCATTTATGGGTCCCTTTGGGAAACAGGGTGGCAAGTTGGCTATTTCATGGTGTTCTAGATACTCTTCAAATGTGCAGTCAGTCCTCAGCCTGAGTGCATGCAGTTTCTCTGTAGAGTAGAAATACCAGGATGGCTTTCAGTTAGCTGCTGAAAGTTATTTGTGAACCTAAATAATGAAACAGGAGTATTGCTTTATGGTTGCCACTTAAACTACTTAATTTAAAATCTCTCTAATAGTGGCTTTCTAATATGTGTGTCATCTGCGGTATCAACAGAGCTTTTGACACTGGGGAAAAAGCATCTTCTGAAAGTTGTGGAAGGCAAGGCTCATTTTCTTCTCAGTTCTGTTTTAGTGCTGAGTATGTTGTAGGTCCTAGAGGGTGTGAGTTTTTGTTAGTATTGAACTGCATGGCTGATGGAGACAGACCTCAGTTTCACTGTTGGGATACTATGGACTGACACTACTTTCTAAATTTCATGTTTTACAGGTATATGCACAAAAACAGAGAAATAACAAGAATTAAACGAGATGAAATCAAGAGACTCAAAGAGTACCTCACCGTTTTACAACAGAGATTAGAACGGTACTATAGATAAATGTGTAAATGCAAATATTATTAGGGGCTACATAGAATAACTTTGCAATCATACATTTTCTTTGTGTATAATTATTTACCTGAGATTTCCTTGCTGTATCTCTTTTCTTTTGCCATTTCTTTGGAAGCTGTGTGTAAGTGTTGTAATTCTGATTCATGAAACATGCTAGGAAAGGTTTTCTTTAATTAATTGCAGTCAATCAGAAAAAAAAATATTTTTTATTTTTTTTTGTATCTGTGAGTCATGGCATTAATACATTTTGTGGTTAACAGATATTTAAGCTATGGTTCTGGTCCTAAACGATTCCCCTTGGTAGATGTCCTGCAGTATGCCCTGGAGTTTGCCTCCAGTAAGCCGGTGTGCACGTCCCCCGTGGATGACCTGGGTGCCAGTGCCCCTGCCAGCAGCACACTGCCACCACAGATCCCCCCCAGGTAAGGGCTGCCTCCTGCTCCCTGGGCAGAGGCCAGAGCAAACCAGCCTCTGGGAGAGAGGGAGCACCTTCAGCTGCTTTGTGCACCAGACCAATAAAACTGGGTGTCTCTAGGGCGGGGAGCATAAAGTTTCTGCTCTTTTCTTTCAGCACAGCAGGCTTAAATAGACAAAAATGCTAATGACCTGGGTTTGTCTCATGCACTTTCAAAAATGTCTTCACAAGGAGATTACTATTTTCAAGCACAGCTCAATTCCATCTACAATTCTAAATAGACAGAAGATTCTGGTGAGGTCATTGATTCCCATGTGTATTGTTTAAGAATCTGAATTGGGCAGTGTGTATGTGCTGCATAGCATAAAGGTTTCTGGTGTGCAGTTTATCTTTTACTTTTTGCCTGGGAGCTAAGCTCCTTTTCTGCCATGCAGTGTGCATATCTTACCAAATTTGTCAGGAACTTAAATAATCTGACTTCTTAAATGCAGAGTAGCTAAAGTACCGGAGAGATCAGAGTCCAGTAATGTTGTTTTTCTCCCTATTTAAGCTAGTAACTCAGTGTAGGGGATTGAGTGTATGTTCAGTCAGTTTGCAGATGATGCCCAGCAGTTAAGGACTGGAGGTGCTGATCAGCAGTGACTGAACATGAGCCAGCTCTGCCCAGGTGGCTAAGAAAGCCAGTGGCACCTGGCCTGGATCAGCAGTGGTGTGGCAGCAGGACCAGGGCAGTGATTGTCCCGTGTGCACTGGGGACTGGTGCAGGCTACACCTCAATCCTGTGTTAAGTTTTGGGCTCCTCACTGCAAGAAAAACATTGAGGTGCTGGAGCATGTTTAGAGAAGGGCAATGGAGCTGGGGAAGGGTCTGGAGAACAAGTCTGGTGAGGAGCAACTGAGGGAGCTGGGGAGACTCAGCCTGGAGAAAAGGAGGCTCAGGGGAGAGCTTATCACGCACCACAACTGCCTGACCAGAGGGTGTAGCCAGGTGGGAGCCGGCCTCTTCTCCCAGGTAACAAGTGACAGGACACAAAGAAACAGCTTCAAGTTGCACTAGAGGAGATTGCACTAGATTGGATACTAAGAAATATTTGTTCACTGAAGGGGTTGTCAAATGTTGGAACAGACTGCCCAGGGCAGTGGTGGAGCCATCCCTGGAAGTATTTAAAAGATGTGTAGATGTGGCACTGAGGGACATGGCTTAGTGGTGGACTTGGCAGTGCTGGGTTAACGGTTGGACTTCATCATCTTAGAAGTTTTGTCCAACCTAAATAATTCTATGGTAATAGAGTACAATTTTGGATAAATGGCCATTTAACAGTTTGTAACATAGCTTTGTATGTTGTATTTGGGCAGTAGGGTTCTGTCTTCTGGTCAGTCAAGGTTGTTAAATTTGTCATTTAGAGAAGTGAAGTACATGAATCTAAAAAGGCTTTAAAAAGATGTCCAATGCCTTACTGATATAATGCCAGCAGAAATTGTGATGATTGGAAAGAGAAGACAAACTTTTAAAAGTTACCATTGCTTGCATGAAATGCAATTTCAAAAGTAGTAAACTGTTCAAACTCCTGTACAGGAAGTTTGTTCTGTAGAAATGTAAGTATTGTGGCTTTCTATAGAAACACCACAGCATGGTATAGTGACATTTTCAGCTCTTAACATTCTCAGAAGTTTCTAAACTCCTGAAGAATCCAAGTTCCTTAGGCTGTATTATGATGCTGTACACAAAGTAAAAATTCAGTGGCATGCAAGAAAGATTCACATTACTCTTATGCAGTGTAATTATATAGAGGTGATCTTGTTGATGGGAAGAGAAAAATCAGTAACAAGTCTTCATTTTTATTACCCTGCTGCTCTTGCAGAATTCTCCTAAGGTGGCTGCTTTGCAGTTCTTATTAGAGTGGTTTGGAACAAATTTAGATTGGTTGGTAGCACATTTCCAGTGTGGCATAAATATCAGAAGTCCTTTCATTATTACTGTTCAGCTAACATAAATTGGAGGTAGGACATTAGAAAAAGTATGTCTGCTAGGCATAAGACGCATGAAGGAAGTTATGAAACTGAGAATTTGTGCTTATTGGATTTTATAGTCATTGGGCATAAGACAAACTACTGTGATTTCTCTCTCTGCCATTTGGCTGTAAATGTTTCAAACCACAGTTATTTATGTGTATGACATGATTTTAAATTGTTCAGTAGTGTTTCAAATAAAGCAAACTTTGTTGTTGTGCTAATATGTAATACACCACAAAGCTTTCAGAATTTAAATACTAATTCCATATTGCTATTGTAGTTACTTGTTCTGGATTGCACTTTAGGAAATTGTTACCTTTAAAATGCTCATTTTCAGATGAAAAGCTTATTTTTATGGTGTAACTTTTAGTCTGTCTATGTGATGATTCAATTTTTATATTTCATGTTTTGAACGGATGCAGCACAATAGAGCAGCAGGGGCCTTCATCATCAGATGTCCCAAGCACATCTCCTGTACAAAGATCAGTAATACACAAACCATTCACACAATCACGGATTCCCCCTGACCTGCCGATGCATCCAGCACCAAGGCACATCACAGAGGAGGAGCTGTCTGTCCTGGAGGGCTGTTTGCATCGCTGGAGGACTGAAGTAGAAAATGACACAAGAGGTAATGCCACACACTGGGGGATGCATTTGCTGTAGGAAAGAATTTGTGCAAGTGGGGGAAATCTTTCATCCAAGGAGGTTTAGCATTTGGCTTGTAGATAGATGTGCCACGTGTGAAATGCACCCATTTGGCTTTTCGTGAGATAAAGATGTAGTTGTGTGCAATTATACAGCCTTGTGGAAGAGAGGTCCTTTCTTCTTTGTCTTTCAGATTTACAAGAAAGTATATCTAGAATACATCGGACAATTGAATTGATGTACTCTGACAAAACAATGGTCCAAGTAAGTACAGTTTTGGCATGAGATAATTGAAAATAGATCCTTTTTGGAACTTGAAAAAAATTCTTAGATGCTTGAAAACAGAGCAAGTATACAATTATGTAGTGTTTTGAGAAATTGCATGGCAAAGTCATAATAGGTTTTGTAAGACCTTTAGTTTTGCACAGTCAAATGAAAGACAGCATTACAGTATTTTACAGGTGACATGCTTAAATTCAGGCAGCTATGATGAAAAGCCCAAATATGTTCTATCTCTGATCCCCTTTTTTTGCCTGAATGCAGATTCACACAACAAAATTTTCTTACCCTGATTTGCCCATATTACTCAGTGACCTTATGGCTTTAAGATGAAGACATAGGAAAGTACTATTTACTTGGCTGCTTAGTGCCACAGCATCTTGCAACTTCCATTCTAATACATGGAAATTCAAGGCTCCTGATTTTGATTTGTAGTTAATTCCAGGGAGTGGTTTTTTTACTTTTGGTTTGGTTTTCTGTTTTGGTTTTTTTTTAACTTTTTCTAGATTTTGTATCAGTCACAACTTCGATTATTAGTTTAAGCGATCTTCTTGCAAATTCTTATTCTGTTTTTAGAATGTTCTGCTATGGAGTTGTGGCTCCTCTGCTGTTTCTTATATTCACATGCTCATGTTCTCTCACTCTGAGAGGTTTTAAGGTTAAGGATTACTTCCTCTGTTACTTTCTGTTGGTAAAAAGAAATATTTTCATTCCAAGTAAGATCTGTTCAGCTTACAGTTTTTCTTGAGGTATGTTTTCATTTTGTACGTAGCTCCTAATAGTTACTGGCAGCTGAACTCTGATATTAAGGATTTCAGGCAGATTTGCCTAGATGACTTTCTTGAAGCTTGCTACTAGCAGACACTTTTTTTCCTTATTAATTGTGTTCTTAGAATAAGGCCGCAGGTTACATGTCATCTAACAGTAAAATTAATTAATTTGGTAACTTGCATCTAAATAGACAGTGTTGGCTTAGGTGTTACAGGAAGAAATACCTCTGGATAGCAAAGGTACTACTCAGCTGTCATTACAAAAGCAAAAAGAGATTACTTAGTAAAACACAAAGTAGGCACTGAACCCCTCTGAAATCACAGGCTGGAAGGGAAGCTGCCCTTCTGCAGCTCACCTGGTTTGTCCCTGTGGCTGTTTTGGCACAATAGGAAGGAGGCAGGTACGCAGAGCTGTCTACTTTTCCCTGCTTCCTCTGTGTCTGGGTGATTTGATAGCTGGGTATTGCCCCATTCCCTGGGAACAATTTCCCTCTGCAAAATACAATTGCAGGACTGCAGTTGTGAAGTCAAGTTCTATGCACATAAAACTAGATACATTTTTAAGACAAACATATAATATTTGCAGGATGCTTCCTAGTGTATTTATGAATTATTTGATAAGCTCTTTGTCTTCTCATTTTGTCCTTTTGGATTCTAAGGAGATACAGTAGTCCATAAAACCTTTGTCAAATTGTCATATGAAATACATTCCTGAAATCTTGGTTTCATTGTCCTGAATGAATGTTTTATCAGCTGCTTATTTCCTTCCTTCTGTGAACTTGTTGTTGGGAAAGAGTCACAACAGTTTTTACTGTGGGGGTTCATCTTGGATATATCAGCTTTGACGCTTTGACACACACACCTGTTCTGCAGCTCTGTGTGATGAGGTTGGTGAAGCTCCATTCCTGGTTTCTGAATAGTATGTGTAAACTGAGAAGTTTAATGCCACCTATGTTTGTGTTACCTTGTGCTATTAATTACTGTTGATATAATGGCTTATCACAAGAGATGCCTGTTGGCACTGGACTCACCTGTCCCCTTGTCACAGGCCTCTGTGGGGAACCTTCCTGAAAGATCAGTGTGGGTGACTGACAGCTGCTTTTCTTGGCTTGGAGGAAAGGGTGGGGACCCTCAAGCTGACCCAGTTCGCATGGTTTTAAGTAAAACGCTTTAAATTCAATGGGGATTTTTAGTTCCTGATTTTAGGGTAAGAAAATTTTGTTTTGACGAAGTCTAAAGAGACACCTTTTATATTAAATCAGGGTCTGCATACATTTCTGTGCATATACAGAGGCTTGCAGTCGTGTTAAGGAGGCTTTCACACTGGTTTAGTAACAGATGTTAAAAACCCCAGAGCATTCAGATTTAAGGACTTGCCAGGATTTCTTCTGTGTATACTCCTTGTGTTTGGGAGATTTAGAGTACAGTTTAGTCTCTGGAAAGACAGGCTGTTTGATTCCAGCTGCTGTGCAGTCACTTTGCTTGACAGTTCAAGGGGAGTTGCAAAATCTTCAGCACTTGCATATAGCCTGGAAGAGAATGATCAGGTTACAAATAACTTCAAGGAGTTTCTCCAGTCAGGGTTATGTGTATATTTATGATTGTTGCAGTACTCAAACGATATTTGCGAAAAATACTGAGTACACCTTGAGTTAAAGAGACTGTTTATCTTCAGTCCAGATTGTGGCCCCTGCACAAGCTGGTTTGGGGGTTTTTCATCCCATCTGAGCTGTTGTCATTGAGGCACACTGTGCACAGCAGAGAAGCTCAGCTTTCTCTTTTATGTTGCATGTCTTCTTCCAGTAGGTTAAAATGAGTCAATCATTAAGATGTTCTCAAAAGATGTGTAAGTAAGGAAGAACTCATTCATTCTGCTTCTCTCTCTCTCCTTCATACTCGCAATTACTTAGGTGGAAACAAAGTTTCCTGTTGTTCTTACTTGTTGGTTTACAGATGTAGCCTGGAATTCATTTTCCACTGATCCTAGAACCTGTTATTGTTGTTTGCCTCGGGGGGAGGAGAGGACCTCTTCAGGTCTTCCCTGCTTTATTTGTCTTTTCCTGATACAGTTAAAACACTGGAAAACAGTTGTATTCCTATTCTACTGTGGGAATTTTATTTTTGGGTAACTGAAGCAGATACTAATTTAAATAAATTATTTTGCTGTCACACAGAAAGCACTGAGTTTATTACCTTGAATTTGCATGTGCCTTTCCAGATTTTTTGACAGGTTTGCCAGGTTGGAACTGAAGCAAATCCTAGACAGTCAAGGCTGACTTATTTAAGGGTTTTTTTTTGGTAGATACAATGAAGGTAGGAATATTAAGGAATTAAGAAAAGAGGATGAGTGGTAGTAAAGACAGCAGAGTAGACATATATGTCATACACTAATATTTATAAGATCTCCTGTAACTAGCAGTGGTAAGTAACATAGTTCCAAGTCCTTATGCTTAGTGGATTGCTAGTTTTACTTGATTTTCCTCTGTGTTATGTTTTGATCCTGATTAACTTTATTTCAGTTACTTTTATGTCATGTAGCAATTACTGCTGGCATACAATAGGAACTAAATGCTGTCAAGGAGGGTTTGACATTTATCTCCTATTTTGTTTTTTTTTAAGGTTCCTTATAGGTTGCATGCTGTCCTAGTTCATGAGGGTCAAGCAAATGCAGGACACTACTGGGCTTATATTTATGACCACCACCAAAACAGATGGATGAAATATAATGATATTTCTGTGACAAAGTCAACTTGGGAAGAGTTGGAACGGGACTCTTTTGGTGGTTACAGGAATGCCAGTGCATATTGTTTAATGTATATCAATGACAAGGAGCAGTACTTGATACAAGGTAATGTAATCTACACAGATTCTGCATGATATAGAATAGCTGAATACATTGGTAAAGCAAACTTCTTTCAGATGGATTTCCAGATTTTTGAAATATTTTTAATAGTTATTGAAAGTTTTATTCCTGCTGGGAACTGTTAGACTGTTTTTGTGGGCGGAACAATTGCTGTTCAGCTTATAGATCAATAAAGATGATGCCTGTGTTTCAGCATTATTAAGCTAAAAAAACACACTGCTTGTTAATTTGTAAATATTTTACAGAAGGGATTGCACAATTTTGGAGGGTTTATCTCAAGATTAGAAGAGAAGTATGGAAATAGAGAAATGAGCCTTTTGACATTAAAATCCTCATGTAGCTGCTTTTTTCCCCCATAAGCTTCAGAGCCCTGATACACTCTACTGAAGCGTGGAAACGTGAAAGCTTATGCAGTAAATTGAAATGTGAATAACTTAGCCCTACCAACTGTACATCAAACCTAAGTAATACATGGGTTAGGAAATTTTTTTCAGGTCATGTAGGAGTATGCAGCTATAAGGCTTTGTATGGAAGTGATTAAAGAGAGGACAGCGATCCCTCAGCACAAAGTTTTTGATAATGGTAAGCAGAGAGCTGTCTGTGAAAGGGTCCAGAGATTCAGTAGAAGGTCATGGAAAATATTCAGGTTCCTGTTTTTTCATAGGCAGAAGGCTCAAGTGCTCATTTGTTCAGTTTGTAAATGAGAACCAATATTACCCATGACATTCCTGGGTTGCCAGCTTGGTGTGGTGCACTTGCAGCCATAGGGTGTTTGGGCCCTGTAGGGCAATTACTGCTGGTGGATCCCCTGGGATGTAGGATACCCCTGCAGAGACCATTCTCAAAACAAATGGAAGATTACTCAATTTAGCTAGTGTTCTTATCAGCTGGCTTTCTGAATTCCTGTAGGTCCACTCTCCCACTCTCCTTCCCATTTTCTCTGGGGAAGTTTAGTTGTGTCCAGCTTTCTGTGGCAGTAATACAGTCAAGCAATCGTGGGGATTTTGTGAGTATTCTCTAAATGCTCACATAGAGAGCTCAACAGATAGTAAAACCAGTTAAAACTTACATAGTTTTGGGGGTTTGGTACTACACCGTACATTTCTGGTAATTCACTTGAGGATATCTGTTGAACATACTTTCTACTTTCTTTTGTCCTATTCTTTCTTTTTCTGAAACTTACCTTTCATGTTACCATAGAGGAGTTCAACAAAGAAACGGGGCAGATGCTTGTTGGAATGGACACGCTGCCTTCTGATCTAAGGGATTATGTCAAGGAAGACAATAAACGTTTTGAAAAAGAACTTGAAGAGTGGGATGCAGAACTTGCTCAGAAAGCACAGCAGGAGAAATTGTTATCTCAGATACCCAGGGCACCAGCACCCTCACCTGCTCCAGGTTAGCTGCTTCTACCTGTTTGGAAAGGGAGTAGGATCAAAAATCACTGGGGCTTGTATATATGTTTTACAGCGTAACAAAGGAAGCAAAAGTTAATTTGTGTAATCTTGAATCAGCTATTTACTTGGCCAAGGTAACTGTACTTGAAGTTTAGCCTGTTGGGGTGGGTTTTTGCATTTCATTTTTTATTTAAAGAAAATAATTATTCATTGGTTCTTCTGCCTTTTCCCTCCAAGTTGTCCTGAGCTTATTTTTTCTTTTTTTTTTTCCCCCATAGAAACTGAGGCTTTTTAAAATAGGTCTCACCAGTCTGTTTTGAATATTTGTTAGTCTGTAAATGATGCATTTCTTCAAGATGATTTAGTGTGAGACTGACATTCACATTTTAAATTAGAATACCATTCAGATCTGAAGAGCAGAATAATGTATTTGGTGCAGTGCATTGAATAGATTTAATGATGACAATAGTAGAGCCTACTTAAGAAATTACTGTGTGGAAATTAGGGTGTTAAAATTGTGGAAAATATTCTGACCAGCAACTGTGAGGCCAATGCTTGTAGGAACCCAGCTAATAAGGACCACTGGCAATCTGAATATAAACCAGAGCTGCCAGGCTTTTGGTAACATTCACCTTTTGCTCCATTGCAACATTCTGTCCAGATGTTCCCATTGCTGTATCTGAGTCCTAAAAATTGAGCATACATTTCTCACAACTATGTATAACTGCAAAATGAGTGTAAGAAGTGCAGTGATTTAATGGGATTATTTGTTTTGCAAACTCTACAGAAAGTTGCTTCTTTTCTTATGTTTTGAGTTCACAAACACTTTGAGATTCATGCTATTTCTTTTGTTACTAATGGAAAATACAAGATCAATGTTTAGTCTGCCAAAATTTGGTTTCATCATGTAAGGAATATAAGACTCTATTTTTACGAATAAATTTATTGCTCTCAAGTGGAGGAGACTGAGATCTCCCTTAAGGCAGAAAAATACAATGTGTTTATTATTTTACAAACTAAAAATAGATCTTGCACTCAAGTGGCTGGAGGTCATTCCATATGTTGAGTCTGTATCCCACAGAAACTCCAGCTAGAATCTCACCTTTGTTCTCAGTCATCGCTGGTGATTGATTGATGAATGCCACTCACTCAAGAGCCTTAATGGGCCTATAGACAGGACAGGTCTATTGTTCCTAATATGAAATCAGGGATCCATTTGTAGGGAAGTGTTTAAAATGACCTGAGACACAGACTGGTGTAAAGTTGTATTTGTGAATTGTGTGACCTACCCTGCATTTTCTGTGTGCTTATCTTATCTATGAGACAGTGATCCAAATAAAATGAATCCATTTAAAATTCATGCTTATGTTAACACACAAAATTCTTGTCTTATTTCTGTCACTAAGTTCAAGCAGGAGAACCAGAGTATTTAGAGCAGCCATCAAGAACTGATATTTCAAAGCACTTAAAAGAAGATTCTGTACAAGCAATCAATAAAGCTTTAGCTGAACAAGAAGATAGAGGTCCAGAAGCTATAATGGATTCGGTGAGGACATTTTGAAGCTTGAAATACTACTTTTGCTTTTATTTTGCAAGTGAAATTGATACAAAAACTGATAAAAGGGTGTGAGTCTGGAAATTTTGAATTGACAATTGCTTTTTCTTCAGGGACTGTCCAACACTAAAGTCCATCCAGAAACTGTGTACAATGGTAATGGGTGTAGTGCAAAAAAAATTACTAAGATAGGTGTTCTCTGTGGGATTAAAGTCCTTGTCAGGAGTACAGCATATTGTTCAAATTGCAGTCAGCTGTTTTTGCCCACCATCTTTTAAAAATGTTAGATGATTCCATGTATTTTTGAGGAGTAAACATTGACAGTCCATGTAAAATACTTGAAAAACATTGCTCTAGACATTCAGGGTTTTATCTGGGAAATGTAAGAATATAATTGATTTCCTTTGACAGACCTGTGGAAGTTAATGTAGCTTTCAGAAATAAAGGGTTTTCCAACAGTATTCTGTAGCTTTAATGCAGATTTACAACTTGACAAAAATAAATTTTTGTGATTCGTAGGATGCCTATATTAATTTAAAATTTCTATAATAATCAGTGTTGGGTGTTTGTTTTCACTTTGTACAAAGTATACTAAGAGGAATGGGACATTAACTATTTTATGGGCTATTAATGAAACTAATATTTGACATTTTCTTCTTTCAGCAAATACTTTTTTCCTTCCCTATAAGTATGTAGATAAATGACAAATGCGTTTGCCACAAAACTATGTGCCATTAAAACAATATATGCATCTGTCTTGGAACTGTATCCATAAATGTACAATAGCTTCCTTAGGCATCCCTAGTAACCACTAAGGATATGAACAGTTTAGATCTGTGCAAAATGCTTCCTAAGATTAAGTGTGACTCCTCATTAAACAGGAGCAGTCTGGCCCCAGATACCTTACAATATCTGAAAATTATGTGGCAGATTGTAGGCGCCCTGTTGACCTGCTGTGTTTACCACCCCTCCTGTGGTGTCAGGAAGGCAGGGAAGCACACTTCCTCTGCTAAGCTGAAATTGAAGCTAACAGGGAACCTCATCTAACTCTGGATGAGAAGATACTCTGCCACTAAAGGCTGCTGCATACTGGGCTTTGAGTTCTCAGAACAGCTTAGTGGGAGGCTGTTTAATACATGTTACTCCAGCTGAAAAGGTGGCTGTGAAGATACTAAAACACATGATAAAATCTCTTTCAAAAGGCTGTCCTCCTTCCAAGGTTTGTGGACACCATCCCAGTGGGATGTGAAAGAACCTTAGATTTTTTTCAATGGATCAAGTGTTGTAGTTCAGGATAATGGGACGTGGCACAGTGGTCAGCCTTAGGACTTGACAGGACTGTGAGGCAAAAGAAAAAAAAGCAAAAACAAACCATGCAAACATTATTTAGAAACAAATGTACTTCAATTTCTAGTTAATCTGAAGGTACTCTGTTAACATTTAAAAGCTGTTCTCTGTATCCCCGAATTTCACTTATGCAGAATTGTGCTTCCTTCTCAGTGTATCAACATGCTTTCAAATTGTTCTGCTTCCATATGCATTCAGACATGCAGGCATATATTCCATTACTTCCCTTTTTGTTTGTCCATTTATAAAAGAAGGAAAGCCAACATCAGCACATGTAACAGGATTGTAGGTTACTCACCACATGTTCATTTTTTCCATTTTATGCCTTTTATCCTTTTTTTCTGCCTTTGATTGTACAGCCCTCTTTTGTATTTATACAGTGTTGGGTGTAAAAAGATACTGTGTTTTTGGAATCTTTGTTAAAAAGTGAGGCTGTTGTTACAGTAGCAGAACAAGTAGCATAGCACTTGGTGATTGCTTGGATTAGAGTCAAGATTTAAGTTCTGCAAATGTTGCAAACTGCCTATTATTCAGTGACAGACCATAGGAGCCAAGATTTGTCTCCATTGTTGTTTAAAACTTAGTTTAACATACCAAGACTTTTAGTGACTAGGATAATATTCTCCTGATTTTCTGTTTAATTACTCTTCTAAAAAATAAACCAGTTTAATGTAATGCTCCTTTAAATGTTCTTTAAAATGTCTTGATTGTTCAAGGCTTTCTTTGTATTTTTTTTTTCTCCCAGAGCATTGGGAAATGTTAGCTTTCAGTTTGTTTCTATCCTTAAGTGTGACTTCATCAGGTATTTCAGATAAGAAGTATCTGACTTGGCCTTCTTCAAGGCCAGACTGGATGGGTCCCTAAGCAACCTGATGTAGTGGGTGGCATCTTTAGGACTAGATGATCTTTGAGGTCCCTTCCTAAACTATTCTGATATTTTATGATGTATTTAGTAATTTTGGGGTGAAATGTCCAAAAAATACTGGTTCACAGACTCATCCTTTGCCAAGTGACTTATATGTGTAATGGATATTAGAGTTGTAATACTGGTATACTAACCTGTAAAGATAGAATTAGTGAATAAAGGACAAATGAAATAATTTTAGTAATTATGGCTTAATTTTAAAATGTACTGCTTAGAAAGTTATATCACTTATATTCTCTAATTAGATGCAGTTTCTGAATTTCTTCAGAATTTCAGCAGTGGACATTGTACTAGACCAGCCTGTCAGTTTGCGTCTCTCCATAATTTTATTGTATTTTCTGGTAAATTATTGTGATTATTCTTCTTTTCCCCAAAACATACTGATAATGGTTTTCTTCTGCAGAGCTCTGATAATGCCCCAGCTCAAGCAGCTCCTACCCAGCGAGTGGTAGAGGTGGCGATCCCTGATGTAGGGACTTTTGTGATTGAGTCAGAGGAGGGGGGTTATGACGATGAGGTACCTTGGATTGCAGTTGTGTGCACCGCTCCTCCTCGGTGCTTCCTTGTGCTGCCTGATGAGAGTTTTTGGCATGTTTGCGCACTGTGACACCTAACAGACTTCTGCAAAACTAAATGCTTAGCAATTTGTGATCTTTAACAATGTCTTAGTTTGTTGTGAAATATGGAAGGAAAGCACTTCAAACGCTTAATTGGGCACAGTTTGCATGCTACCATTTACACTGGAGGTGTGTCTGTCTCTTCAGCTGTGGAGGTTGAATGTTTGTGTTAGGCCAGGTAGCCTTCAAAATGCTGGTGAAAGACTGCACACTGCTGCATTATCTAAAAGGTGACCAGGCACTGAGGAATGTTCTTAATGTTTGTGCTTTCTTGTCATTCCAGTAAAGTCTGATCTCTTATTTGCCAAGGTTAAGCTTTTCAGGCTTTGGGGGTTAAATTAGCCGTGGAAATAATCAGAAAATGATATGGCTGGTAGAACTGAATCTTGCAAATCTTAAAAATAGTTCAGACTCATGGTGGTACATGTAATTGCTGCTACTTGAGGAATAATTGAGGGGCCCATTGTTTTTCTGAGAGACATTGTTTTTTGCTGCCCAGTTTCAGCAGTAGAAAGCAACACTGCTGGTCATCAAACTGCCCTTCGTCGTCACTGCTTACTCCACGTTTGTTTTGGGTGGGAATAGAGTTGGTGCAGCCCATAATTTCAGGGCTGTGGACATGGGTTCTTGGGGAGCTTTAGCTTCCCTAGGCAAATAATATTTCAGGTCATTCTGCCCTGGAAGTGTGATCAGTTATAACTGGGAGGATGGGGTGAGGAATAAAATGGTTTCATTGACATCATCAGACTGAGTTTAGCTTCTCACAGATGTGCAGCCTCCACCTTGAAAGAAATGAGGATTTAACCTCATATAATGACCAATGCTTGTTTGTTTTTACTTTTGTCCCCATGCCACTGTCATTCTAGAGGAGAACTTTCTTGCTTATTTCCCTATTAGTTTTGTGAGTGTATTCACCTTTTAAAAATGTTTTTATGTGTGGGAGACTCGTAGGGAGTTTTAAGAGCCTTCATCGTTTGTTGCTGCGCCAGCAATACCTTGGGCAGGGAGAGAGTGTTTTCCTTTGCTTACAGATCAAAAAGGAGAAAGGCTTTTCTGAGTAGCTTGGATGTATCAAATTGTGTGTAACTGATGTGAATAGCAGTGAGAGACGTCTTCTCTTGAGCTTGGTATTTGCTAATTGTTTTGGACTTGATGTTTATGAAATTGTCGGCAGATGTTTCAGGGATTGATTGTATTTGCAGCAGTGAATATCTTTTTTTGACCTTGAAATACACATAAAATACAGGTGGCTGTAGTGCAGTATATCTGAAGTGTGGCTGGATGATTTTTCTACTTTAAACTTTTTTCCTTTTTAATCCTTTGATGGCCATGGGTAGCACTCATTCAATGTGCAGTTTCTGCTTGGTACTAATGCTGAACTGTGCATGTTCCTTTCCTGGGAAGTTTGGTCCATGTAACTTTTTTTGACACAGATCTTTTCCCTTTTTTTCCTTTTTTGTAAGATTCCTTTAATGTTCATACAGTAAAACTATATATACACATGCCATGATTTGATTTGCAGAATATGCTCACCAGATCTGTATTGAAATGTGCCATATCAATGTATGCATGCATTAAATTGCTTTTTCATCTTGCATGAGACTAAAAGCATATTGAATTTAGTCATTAAAATATTAATCATTCAAAACTTTTACCTTAAATCCCTTGTGGCAGGTCATGCTGACCCCGAACATGCAAGGTATTATCATGGCTATAGGTAAAGCCAGGAATGTTTATGACAGGTGTGGGCCAGAAGCAGGGTTCTTTAAGGTACAACTAACATTTTCAACTTTTTCTCCTTTGACTTTTCCTGTAAGATATGCTACTCCCTCTACCCCTTTCTGTATGTAAAGTCTTTTCCAGCATTTCTACATGCTTGTCTGTATCAGTCCCTCATTTAAATGTTTATCCCTTGAAAAATACAGATACTTGCCCTGTTGATATCAGCAGCTCATTTACCTTTCTGCATTTTAGCTTTTTAACAATACTTGTGAGTAACATAATAGTAACTGAAACCTAGGTGTGTGATTACACAGTAGTGGTATATGGGATTTTTCTGCTATTAGACATAAAACCCATGCTTTTGCTAGACTATGGAACATCAGGATTTTTTTTACCCAGGGACTTTAGCCATTTGTTGTTTATTTCAAAGAGATGTTCTTGGTTTGTGCTCCTTAAAAGATTTTTGATAAATTTAAATTGCTTGCTTTTGTATAACCGCATGGGTGTCAATACTATTTATTTAAGCAGTGTTTTATTACTGGGAATTAGACGTTAGGCTTTTTATGGTGATTAGTCTTCACTGTGACACCTGATTTAAGAATGTGTTCATTTTCTTAAATACACAAACTTCTGAGCACCTTTAGCTCATGGCCTTTTGAATTTTCAGGGTATTAGAAAGGGAGTTGCTTTGACGTGATGTAAAGGGTAAAATCCTCTCAAATGTGATTTGGAGAGGAGAAAAAAGTTTCTTGCTTGTCATTGAGTAGCAGTCTGTTTTCTTCTTAATTGTTATGGTGTACTTCCACTAGAAGAACTTCTAAAAACCACAAAACCCCCAAATAAGCAACAAACAAACAAAAAACCCTAACATCCCCAACAAAGTTCTGCAACCCCTTGGTAAGGAAATTGAAACCTCAGTTGGTTTGTCTGTTTGTGTGGGTGTTTGAAGTGGATACTTTGGGCAGGGTTATAACCACATTGTGTATATAGGGTTGTCTCTGTTAACTGTGCCTGATCTCAGGGAAGAGACAGGCACCTGCCACAGCCTCTGTTCAGTGAAATTGGGTTTCTTTGGGATTCAGTGTTGGTTGCTTTTTTCTTTTTTTTCAAATTTATTAATGAAAATATGTAAATTGTTTTTTAAGTTGAAAAAAGATCCTCATTTGATTAAATCACTCCTTGATTTGAACCAGAAAGTTCAATTATACCTAATTATATTTTTTAATATGAAGGATGTTTTGATATTTTTAAAACAGAAAATTACTTTAAAATAAAATTACATTTAATGCTTTAGAGTTATCAAAACAATACTCAGTTGAAATGATTTTCAGTCTTTAATTTTGAATCCTAAAATATTTAGGCTTCAAGGGAGCAGAATGTCTTTGAGTGAGAAAATGTTTTGACATAAAGTAGAAAACTTTCCTTACTCATTTTCTGCTGAATCATGTTTGCAATATTTTAGAAGAGGTAAAACGTGGTTCATTTTGAAGGAATATATTAGTATGAATGGATGCAGATGAAGTGGGGTTGTTTTGGGAACTAAATTATTGGTTTGGGATGCATCTGATGAAATCTCGCATTTTCCCATAACTTACTATAAAAGCTTCTATGATGTCTTTTAATACTGTTACTTTGATCCTTTATGTGTTTGTTTTTGATGAAATTAGTGTTTCCAGAAAACGGGGTGGGGGAGGGGGGGGGGCGCGGTGTGGTTCTGTATCTTTGTTTTAATGTTACTCATGTGAAACTCCTTTGGTGTGGATCATTGTTACTGCCAAGCTTTCACTCCCCCTCTGAACCTCAGGTTTAGGACGTGACTAACATTCAGATATTTCTTGGTCAGCGATCTCTTCAAATCATTGTTCTTTAACCTTTACAGACAACTCCTTGCAGAATGTTTCCTTTAAGATCTTTATTTAATATCCTCAGTGAGAAAATGAAAGCATATAATACTTCTTGCTACAGTCCCTTTTTTTGTGTAGCGATTGTGTAGAAGTAGTGCTTTTTCATTTTGTTAAAGATTTCTGAATCTGTAGAATACCACAATATTTTAAAATTATTATAAAAATACAAAGTTTGTGTTGCATTTTTCCCTAATTCTAAGTAACTATATGAAAAATTTAATGTCTAATAGCAGTTTATTTTTGCCTCCTCAATAATCAAGATTTAATTGTTCGCCATGTTGACTTTCTAATGGTAGAACATATGATGTAAGATAATAGAAACTCTGCGTCTTTTGGCATTTATAATGTTGTCCTAAGCATCCTTTTTAATGGTAATGCAAATCACGAGTATTTAAAGATATTGATGCAGAACATTCTCCTAAGTTTCAAAGGTCTCCACATGCTCTGTGTTTAAACCTGTATGATTATTACCCTACATGTTTAGTCCTGAAACAAAATGTGTTATTAGCAGAGAATGGGAGCCCAAATTTCTGGTAGTTAAATGTCAGATATTACAGCAGAAAGGCATTTCAAATACTGAGTAGGGGGTTTTTTTTGTGACTACTTTGGTGCTTTATTTTGTGCATATGTTGTATTGAAACTTTGCTAATGTGTTAGGAAACCATCTGAATAACCTCCCTGTTTTCAGAGGGAATTTATGGAATGTGTATTAATTTCTCACCATTTTTCTAATTCTTTTTCTTGTTGCTCCTGTTCATATAGTTGCTGTGTAGTTTCAGTGAATAAAATCTAATGAACATATCAAATGATGTTCATTAAAACCTAATGTGCTGGCAAAGCTGGAAAAGTAAATTATTCTGATGACCTCTAAAATGTCTCTAAAATATTCAGGGAAGGCTGCATGCTGCCCTATAGGGCAGTGCTGTTCATATGGAATTATTATTTTCTTCAGAAATCCTATAATTTGTTTTTCATTTAAGGACTTATTTCATTCCCACTTAATATTTTCCAAATCATACCTGTTGACTAAACTTTCTGTAGGGTACTTTTTATTCATGTCTTTGCATTTAACCATGTATTAGAGGTACTTTTTTACCTTACAAAACTTCAGAAAATTTCTTAAGGTCAAGCATCTGAAATCTTACACTTGTCTTGGGCTTAAAGAAACCTCTCTAAGGATTGGATAAATCTCCTCTCAGGGAGACATAGCACAGGATTAGAACTGCTTTTCAAGGGAAGGTTTAATTGGGATTTTGTCAGGCTTAACTGGTTTGAGAAATTACCAACTTGACAATTTATCTGTGGTTTTGTTTGTTTTCTTTTTACAAACATAGTTTAGACTTCTTAGAAGGGTGGACTGTGGAACTGTTAAAAAAATTTATAGGCAAAATGCTGTGGCACATAAAGTATCTTGTGTCTGTGGTTTGTGAGTTAAAAACCAGAAGGAATAATGTCTTTTTTTTTTTTTAATTATGTAGGCAATTAAATTGGAATACACACGTCTGCTAAAATTAGCCCAGGAAGATCCACCACCTGAATGTGATTATCGTTTGCGTCATGCAATTGTTTACTTCATCCAAAACCAGGCACCAAAGAAGATAATTGAGAGGACATTACTGGAGCAGTTTGGAGATCACAATCTCAGCTTTGATGAAAGGTAATAAGATCTGCACATCTCATTTCCTGTGTTCATGAATGTTCTCTGATGTGTGGAAACACCCCTTCATGTTTGGCTTTATCTCCTAGTTAATAGCTTGCACACTTACATTGTAAAACAGATTATAAAAATATCTGTTAAAAGAGTAATCAAGAAGCTGAGTTTGTACTCATCTAAAATAAGTAGGTATGCTCAGTGTTGTTCATAATTTTGCTCATAGATTTCTGTACCTTCTTTCACTGTGTTTTCTCACTGCCCTGAAAGCCAGCAGTAGAGACCAAAGCTTTTCCAGCTGGGTGAGTGACTGACTGGAGAGCAAGACAATGTCTCTTTTCCACTCAAAATTCTATCTCCTTACTTATATAAATAGGTAAATTAAAAGTTAGAAAACAGTCTGATTTCTGTGTAGAGAATAATCTTCTAAAGTTCTGCAAAGTAATTGTCAGGGAGTTTCAAACTATCTGAAATTTAAAATCAAAAGAAAGACTGAGCAGTGTGACAATTTAGTGAAATAAAAAAAATAATCCTTTAAATAGCACAGGCCTCCATCACACATACTTCAAAAGTTTGCCCTCTCCTGCTGATTATACCATGCATAATAAAATGTACATTTTCCAAGGCATTTTCATACTGGTTTGCATAAGGCTGTAGCTCGTACTGTTTGAGGCTCCTGTCTTTGTAAGGATAATACCCTCTGTGAATTCCCAGTAATATTTTGTTTTTTGTTTCTTTTTGTAAGATGCCGTAACATAATGAAGGTTGCTCAAGCCAAACTTGAAATGATAAAGCCAGATGAAGTAAACATGGAGGAATATGAGGTCAGCATTTCTTATGCTTTAAATGAAGTTGTAATATGAAATAGTTATCAGTAAAGCTGAATTTTATCTTCACAAATTTCTTCTCGTCTCAGACTGAGAAGTTAAAACTGGCTAGTTATATAAAGCCCTTATTTGTCTAAAGGTTAAGCTAAAGCCATTTTTTTCACATCTGTAATTCCAGTGTTTGAGCCATTAATTAGTGTCAGGTTGGAATCTGTCCTTGCTTTGTTAACGAGTCTTGACGTCACTAACAATATTTTGTAATTTGTCACAACATGAGCCACATGGCTTTTTCTAGGCAGCTGGCAAAGAAGGAGGAGAGTGGTCTGTGCCCAGCCTTGCTCATCTTGAGAGCTGCATAGCAGGCACAGTCCCATTTGTGCTTGTCCTCCAGCTATCTCGGCAGCTATTCCCATTTTCTTATGAGCAGCAGATTCTTTTCTTTGCTGAGACCATGCATAACCAGTTTATGCATTTAATTCTTCTCCTGTGTTGTTTAGAAAAACTTGGAGGGAAAGTGAGAGTGAATCTTGGACATTAAATAATCTTGACTAATAGTTACTAAAATAATTAATCTCACATTTAAAGCTAAGCCTGTAGCTGATTTTCCAGCATCAGTTTCAAGTCTGAGTAATACTGTTCATTAAGACCTCTTAACAGTGGATATTTATGTCCTGGGCAGATTCCAGTGCACCACCTATACTTCCTTGTTGTGTTGGTAGGTCCGAACAACTTGATCAGGAGGGTAATGGGAGTAATCTTTCCCTCACAAATCCAATGAAAAATATTTTAATTTCCACTTCTCATTACCAGGTTTAGGACACTGCATTAGTGTGTCTCCCTAGTCACTGATAGGGAGGGACCCTCAGAGTGGCATTTTAATTACATTTTCTTGGCTGTGCAGGGCTCAGCATTTTACCATTTTCTGAATGATGCTGTACAGAGAGAACAAATAATTCTGGACTTAGCTCTAAGAGTGGGGAGTGGCGGTATCTTCTGTTCCTCTGCAGAAAAGTGCCCCTTTTTTAGCTCCTGCAGTAGGTAGTTGGGGGGTTCTTCATAGGTTGTGTCAGTCTGGTATAGCGAGTTGGCATTTTATGGATGCTTTCTTAAGCTCTTTCTGTTGAATCTGCTAGTAGCTGTGTCTTATGGTGTGATGTCCCCTGTTTTATCTTTAATGCACAATTGAAAGTCAGCACTTAACGCTCTGTAGAGGAAGGGTTCTTTCTCACCTTTCTCAGAGGGAGGGAGGGAGAAACCCTCTTTCTCACCTGGAACATTTACCTGTAAAGTGAATCAGGAGACACTTGGTATAAATCATGATGCAGTAAAATAAATGTTCTGCTTCAGCACCAGCATTTCATCAGAGTTGCATTTGGGTTTTTTTTAGCACTTCCCATGTAAAGTGTTCAGGCTTTTTCTATGTCATTCTTGTATTAAAAATTAAGCTTAATATCTGGCATATGAAAAAGCTTTCCAGCACTTCCTGAGTAATGCAGGGAAGAAAAAGCAAGATCTTGTATAATTTTACCTGTGGTTCTCCAGAAATGCTTTGTGTTCCTTTCAAATGGTAATAGGTTCTGTAAGAACAATCTCATCTAGAAATGTTTAAGACATTTAAGAATTTTCTTTTTATTGAGGGAGGGCGGATTCTGGTGGACTTTCCTCATATGCGAGCCTATTGGCATCTTTAGTTCTTACTGTAACTGTTCAACGCTAAATCTAACTGGAGGGGGGTTTGTGTTTAAAAAAATGAATTATATTTCATTTTTGTGGATGAAGTTCTATTTACCCTTTCTTATATGCAGAGATGGCACCAAGACTATAGACATTTCAGGGAAACAACCATGTTTCTCATGGTAGGATTGGAGTTTTTCCAAAAAAAGAGGTAAGTGGTAGTATAGAACTCAAATGTAGTAGAACAATGTGAAGGCAAAATGTAATATTGATAAGTAAAGCTGTTTTCTAAATTAAGAAGTGTTTAATGTATTCTTCATTTCAGATAAGCATTTATTCAGTCTGCTAATGTTTTCAGTCTTGCATCTTCCTATTCTTAATTTCCATTTCCAATCTCTTATCAAGCCATGGGTTCTTTTCAGAGCACTCTCCACATGTACCCCTATTCTTCCTTCCCTTCTGTTCTTAAGTGCTCTAGGTGAAAGTCCTCCTTCTCTGGCACCACCTGTGAACATACACTTATCTGCTTTCATCAGCAGACACAATTAGTCAAGTCTGTATCTTTCATGCTTTTTGGCTGAGTCTTCTCACTGAAGCAGTTTTACCTTCTGCTCTAGTCTGAGCCAAAACTCCACCTTTGGTGGGCTTTAAAGGTCAGGAAAACAGAACATATTTGAGAAAAACTGTTATGCACAGCTGTCATAGTTGTAGCTGATTGTCCTGAACTCTATGGTGATTCATTCCCTTCTCTTTTTGAACCAAGTCAGAAATTGTGGCTGTATAAAATGGGTGGCATTTATGTACTTGATTGAAAACAGCTCATATTTATTCTGATCAACACATGCAACAAGAATGATGATTACAGTATAAATGTAGTCAATCATTGATTTTTCATATATAAAACAATAGGTAGGGAAATTTATAGCAGGAGTCAAATTTAATTCTTTGTCTCTTTGTTGAGTAGTAAATTGCTCCATATTCCTCATCTTATATCTTCCCAAAAAAGAAAGGTCCCAAACAATACAGGAAAATTGATTGCAAAAGACACAGCCTTGCCTTTGTGGCACAATACATCTTTTTATACTGGCTAACACAATGAGCCCAGAGTCTTGGGTTGGTTTTGGGTTATCACCATGTAATAAACAGTACTTTTACTAATTATCTAAACTGAAATATGCTACACTATTAGTCTTAAACAGTTATTGTACAAAGGTTAGTCAGAAGATTGCCTGGCTTATTTGAAGCCTGGTGTTAAAGAGGCAAAAATGTCACAGGTATTGGTGTGGTTTATAGGACCCCCTTCATGCATTCTCTTAGATTACAGGCAAGGGTGAAACATCTTCAAGTTCTTTGGCACTGGGACTCCAGAGTGGCACCTTCAATTGTAAAATACCAGTGTTCTCAAAAAATTCCTTCTTGCCATAACATATTCTGGTTATGCCATGGAGGAGAGAGGGAAGTACAGTTTTCTGCTGGGTGCTAAATTAAGTTCTCCACTATGTACAATAACTTCAAGAATTAGGGTGAGGTGTTTGTTAGAAAGCACCTTCATAATTTAGAAAACAAGCCTATTATCACCAATATGATAATACTTACTCTTTAATATGGGTCAGAAATAAAAGGTACAATTTCAGAAGTGCTTCACGAAGTTTCTGATACAAAGATAGTAGAACTAAAGTATAGTTAGTGGATGAGTGAGATCTGGCTATCCAGTGATCTGCTCCAAAGGCATCTTGTGCAAATACATACCTGTGTTTCAGCTTCAGGTTCCCAAAGAGATTTACTGAGGTTCCCACCTTGCACACTTGAGAGAACAATGGAAACAAGACTAAACTGCTGATCCCTGTCAGTTCACTAAAATAATAAAAACATAACTTCAAAAATATTCATGAAAGGATAGACTTTCATAATAGAAACAGGATCTTCATTAGTAGGACTGTTTTGAGGCTTTTTTTCCCCTGCAAACCCACCTCTCTGTTGACAAACTTTTCTTAGCTTCAGTAACACTAAGTGATAACCTAGCAGCACTCGATGTCTTGATGGACACAAAAGTCGACCTTTATTCAAGCAGTATTTATTTCTTTAATTGTAATGTGTTGAACAAACACAAAAATTAGCATTAAAGTAGTTTGGTCTATCTTTTTCATGCCTACTTTTAGTGGTCACTTGTCATCCCTGATGGTGGGTGACAAGTTCCACTTTTCACTGCAGGTGGAGAATTAAGGGGTCTTTCAGGCAGATCTCCTCTGACTGTGCTGAGGAGTAGTAACCTGCTCTGGCTGAGATGAACCCAGGCAGCTAATGAGCCTTGGTAGGAGTTTTGCCTGCAGCTCACTCTTGTGGCAGCAACTTAAAAGTGAACAAACTGCATGCTTTACCAGTTGCCTTTTAAGTTTCTTGGAAAGATAGGGAAAGATAGTACAGCTTTTCAGTTTTGACTGAAATGCCTTTTTCAAAGCAGTGCTAAAATTTTGCCATTCTGTGCTTTCTGTGTCTTTTCCAATGCCAAAATGTAGTGAGCACCATAATTTTGTGAGCAGCTTCAGTGATTTTAGGCTTCGGCTGCACACTCTGAAACTTATGTGTAGTTCAGCTGTGAGAAGGCAGAAAGCCAGCTGTGTCCTGGGCTCATCCAAAGCTCCGTGGGCAGCAGGGCAGGGAGGGGATTCTGCCCCTCTGCCCCGCTCTGCTGAGACCCCATCTGCAGGGCTGCATCCAGCTCTGGGCTGCCAGCACAGGAAGGACAGGGAGCTGCTGGAGCCAGGCCAGAGGAGGCACCAAGGTGATCAGAGGGATGGAGCACCTACCCAGTCAAGACAGGATGAGAAAGTTGGGGCTGTTCAGCCTGAAGGAAGAGAAGGTTGCATGGAAACCTGAAAGCAACCATTGAGTATCTGAAAGGAGCCTACAAGAAAGATGGAGAGAGGCATTTTACAAGAGTGTGGAGTGACAGGGCAAGGGGGAATGGCTTCAAACTGACAGAGAGGAAATTTGGATTGGTTATCAGGAAGAAATTCTTTAGAGAATTTCAGGTGAAATGCAGGGTGCAGGGTGGTGAGGCACTGGAACAGGATGCCCAGAGAAGCTGTGGCTGCCCCCTCCGTGGAAGAATTCAAGACAAGGTTGGATGGGGCTTTGTGCAACCTAGTCTAGTGGAAGGTGTCCCTCTGCCCATGGCACAGGGGTTGGAACCAAATGACCTTCAACCAAGGCCACCCTATGATTCTATGGAACTGTTTGCTACTTTTACTGTAGTCCCATTGCTCAGGCCCAAGATATATAAGGAGTCTGAGCTTGGATATACAGTCATAATCTAAAATAACTTACCTTGGTGTTAAATGGCACCACAGTTGTTTCAGGAAAGGGTCACACATAGGTGACGGAAGGAGCAAGAAGAGGGTGACTGGAAATATGGCTACTACCACCACTAAGTTTTAATTTGCATCAACAGAGCTGTTGACACTGTAGCTTCAACCTGCAGTTTCACAAATAACTGAACTAGGAACAGAAGGAGAAGATCCTCCTCCTCTGGCTTTATAACCAGCAGTTTCAGTTCTTGTAATCATCTTTTCTTCCCCTTTCCTCCTACATTAAATTTCCAGCTGTCTGGTCAGTTTTATTGGTGACCAGTGGTATGAAGAGTTTTCATGGCTAGGAAAAATTGACTTCAAGTAGCCTTTACCCTTATTTTTGTATGGTCTCATTGGGAGGTATTAGCTTACATCTTGAGTTATTTACTTTGGAAAACTCTTGACTTGTATTCAGATATGCTCTGCGTGTGCAGATAATTTTTAGCCTTTTTCAGTAGCTTGATAGTTTGATTTTGGTAGTTTCAACTTGACATATGAGCTCATACTCTCATCAGGAAGCAGTGCACAATTTCATGTTCCTTTAACCGCTCCCTTATGAAATTTCTCTTCCTCAATTTTTTTAAATTTTTATTATTTGAGTAAAAATGAGATATCAAATTGCCTGTTTTTTGGGTAGCTACTGGAACTGCTTTCAGTGCTTGTCTGTCATAACTGGGTCATTGTAAATCAGAGAATTAACCATTTCAGGTGTTTGCAGGAGATGATGTGCAGCAGTATGAGAGTGTTCATCTGTGCATGAAGGGATCTCTGTCAGTTACTAACTGATAGGTTCTTGGGTGTTCTCTTACTCCTTCTCTACCAATTAGCCTTGCATTTATCTTCTGCATTCTGATTAAAGACAGAAATATCAACAGTCTGACAGCACTTCTGCTGTTAAAATGCTGTGATGGCTTCTTCCATCATATTAGATTTCAAGTAACTTGGAAGAACTTTCAATTAGTGAAGCTTAAAATTCACAGTTTTTGTTTTAGTAGTAAGTTGACAGCTTTAAATCTTATTTGCTGAGGTGTAGAATGCTATCAAGATATTCATGGCAATGGAAACTCAAATCCAAGGTGACATAAATGCAGTCAGGAAAAATTAAGTTTTCATGGATTCTAAAGGCCAATCTAAATTTGTTTTTGAAGTGAGTGGAATGATACCCATTGGTTTCAATGAGCTTTGGATCAGACATCATGTGTAATGATCTAATCTAATAATAAAATAATTTGTTCTAGTGTGTGTAAAAGACAAAATTGTATGGTTTAAAAAAAAAATCATTAAGAGTTTGGTGGGAAGAGGTGGACTTGCCATCCAGCAAGTGAAGTTACCTGTCCTTGGGGGAACACAGTAGTTCCCTTGAAGCAGGTGGTATGTGGATGTTGCACCTAATGCTCTTGTTTCTTCACTTCAGTTACATGGAAGCCTTGCTCTACCTTATCTATGCTTACCAGAATAACAAAGAACTTTTGTCCAAAGGCCCATACAGAGGGCATGACGAAGAGCTGATATCTCACTACAGACGAGAGTGTTTGCTAGTAAGTGAAGGGGGAATTATATGTCTCAAAATGTTGAGTTTGCTGCGTAGCTCTAATAAAATTAATTAATAGATTAACGATAAATGTTGCCATCATGTACAACGAATCTCAAACCTCCCTGCATTAGTAATTTAATACTGAGGCTCTAAGAGGAAAAAAAGCAAAAGTAAAAAAGAAAATATTTCCCCCTCCCCCCCCTTTTTTTTGTGACTAGCCGATCATTGTCTTTATGATTATAGTGGGCTCACTTTTGTCATGTCTGGGCTAGGTGGAAGCAGTGGTTGACTGTGTTGGTGAGCCGACTCACCTTGCTGCCATGGTTTGATGAGGAGACAAATATTGGCAAAGGCATCAGCAATGATGCCTTGCCTGAAACAAGGGATTTTTTCCTTGTTATGTCACTTTTAATAATAGTGAAAAAATAAAAGCAGGTGATAGAATTTCAGTCTTAACAAAACAGCTGCAAAATTGGAGTTGGCAGGTATGAAATGAAGTGGCTTGAGGAACAGTACAAGTACAAGTGGATTAGTACAGCATATGCATAATGGAGTAAATGTTAAAATACAGCTGTGGCTAATACAAACTGCCGGGTAATTCTGTAGGAAGACTGTGCTTTAAAACAAATTGATAATGATGCATGGTAGACTGTGAAATGCTGTGTACTTAAAGGCTTTCCTTTTTTTGTGATGGTTTCTGAAGAAACTAAACGAACATGCTGCAGCACTCTTTGAATCGGGAGACGATCAGGAAGTAAATAATGGCCTGATCATAATGAATGAGCTTATTGTCCCGTGTTTGCCATTACTACTGGTGGATGAAATGGAAGAGAAAGATATTGTTGCTGTGGAAGATATGAGGAATCGTTGGTGTTCCTATCTTGGACAAGAAATGGAACGTAAGTAATTTATTATTAATGTAGAAGGCCCTTGTGGACCTTTTTCATAAGTATGATGTTTTCAATATCTGGAATTGAACCTGTATCTTTTGTGCCTTGGTAATGTTTTTTGAGCTACCCTGACTTTTGAATAATTCTGTGCACATTTAAATAAAAGATATTTCTATATGTTGCACTGGGGTATTGGGCTGTAAAGGAAACATGCTTTTTGAATGGGAAAACATTTGTGGTGTTAGACTATCTAAAGGGGAATTTATATCAACGCCTTACTTGGAATTTGTATGTCCTAGTTATTGCTTGATAGGTCTAAAGAATCTGAATTATTACAAGTGAAACTCCTCCTCTTCTACCCACTAATTTAAAAAAATTCAGCATTGGGCAGAAAAAGGACAATTCTACATGTGGACATAAATGCTTATATTTGTTTTTCTGGTTTGATTTGCAGCCAACTTGCAAGAAAAACTGACAGATTTCCTGCCAAAACTGCTAGATTGTTCTACAGAGATTAAAGGTTTCAATGACCCGCCAAAGTTACCCTCCTACTCCACACATGAACTGTGTGAAAGATATGCCCGAATCATGTTGTCACTCAGTCGAACTCCAGCTGATGGAAGATAAATTCTGCAGACCTTCCTAAGCACATTGTATAAACTTAGATCTTAAACCTTGCCTTCCTGTCACAGGGTTTGCTTGTTGCTGCTATAGTTTTTAACTTTTTTATTTTAATAACTGCAAAAGGTAAATGACTGTACAAATTTTAGCCAGACTGCAAACGA
This sequence comes from Anomalospiza imberbis, assembly GCF_031753505.1. Lineage (NCBI taxonomy): Eukaryota > Metazoa > Chordata > Aves > Passeriformes > Viduidae > Anomalospiza > Anomalospiza imberbis. The sequence continues at coordinate 41,340,778 of NC_089682.1, forward strand.
TTAAAGCTGAGAATCGCATGGCGCTCAGTTGTTTCAACCAGAATTGATGCAACATGCAAGTCTGATCTTTATGGCAAAACTGCTTTTTTGCCATTTATCTGTTACAGTATTACTTTGCTTTTATCTTAAGATCCTTTACTTTATCAACAGCTGTCTGGATCATTTTGTGACTGCAACTACTTTAAGTGTCCAGTGCTGTGTAAATACATGGTACTTGGTAGCTTGTAAATGAAAAGAAAGAATAAAGTTTTATTTATGGCTACTTCTGTGTTTGCAAGCAGATACCTTGTATATTATTGTAAAATACGGGTATTTTTAGAAGAGATACAGTATATTGATGGGTTACTCAATTTTTTAGACAAGGTTCTTTAGGATTTATGGCCAGTTTCCTTTCAGGTACTCAGAGATTACTGTTTGTGAATATATTGAAAAACTGTCACAGTATTATATACAATGGTGTTTTGTATATTCTTCACTGGTCTGTTTGATACTGCACCTGAGCACTTTAGTGTGCATGTGAATGGCCATGCCAAGTCTTTTCTAATGGTAGGGACTGGCTTCTGAAGCAAAACAATAATGGCACCTTCCTTCTATTCCTAAAAAAAAAGTTCTAAAAATTGATGTAAGTAGAGAAAATAAAGATTTTAAAAAATTGCATTTATGAAGCTTAAGGATTAATCAATTTTTAATTGGTATTTGAGTCATGTAAGTGACCAGAAATAAAATCTTAATTTTAGTTCTTTGCTTGAAATGGGTTGCTATTGTTGCAACAAAATATATCAAAAGTCTTTTATCTGTCCTAATTAAATTCTATTGGAAGTAAAAGAACATATCTATCGGGCTTGTTTTGTAGAACTGAAATACTGTCTGATTTTAATGAAGAAACTTCATTATTTTGTGGAAAAAGAGATTTAATGCATCCTTAGGTAATCCTGTTACCTGACACTATTTTGATTCCTTCTCTTTTTAGAGAACGTTTTGTGTTAGATCAGTAAAATATGTGAATATTTATTTGTATGTTTTTATTGGAGCGACACAACTTTTCCTTACAGGTTTTCAAGTGGTCTTTGAATATCTGCTAATAAAAAGCTACAGAGGGAAGGGAAGGAGTGCTGAAGTTCAGACCACCTAGAAACACAGTGGGCAGAAATGTGGGCATCTCTTATGCAAGAGGCAGCAGAATTCAATCTTAGAATCTGAGAATTTGTTCACTCTGGAGAGACACTGGATCACAATGTACAAGGAATAGAATGTGGCCAATTCAAAATCTGTTCAGGGCTGTTCTCCACTCCTCTTCTCAGTATTGCAGTGCTTCATGCTTTTTCAAACCACCTATTTATTTTATCAAATTCTTTTTTTAAAAAAGAATATTGACCATTTAGAAGTGAAATACTGCAAAGGAGAATTATTTTAGGTCTGAGACTGTGTATGTGTGAAATATCCCTCTTAAAGAAAAAAGGTATGTTTACTATGAAGTGGGAGAGGATACATTTTAAAAGCTTTTACATTTTGCTCCTGTTCCACTTTGATTTGAAACTCAAGAATATGCCTACTTAGCACTGGATTTTTAAACAAGGTTTTGAACAGATCAGGCTTCCTACTTTTTTAATAATAGTAAAAAGAATTAGTTGTGAAAGAGCAACTTTATTTCATTATGGCTAACAGAGTTTGAGTGTTTGTGGAAGCTTTTAAGGAAAGCTCCCCTCTTACCCCAAAGGAGCCAGTTATCCTCATCGGTTTAATCTTTCACAAAAAACACATGGGGAAAGGCACTCTTTCTAAGGTAAAAAAGAGAAATAAATTATTTCGTTTGGGAAGAATATGTAAGATTTTTAAATTAAAAGGAAGACAGGAAGGATAAGACTTGGTTTTGTTTTGGATTGTTTTTGTATTCAGTTTCTGAAAGTATGAAAATAATCCATTGAAGTTCATAGTAGTGAAGATAAATGTGTATTCCTTTGCAAAGACAAATTTTTGAGTTGAGAAGGTAGAAGAGCAAAAATAAATATATATGTATTTTGCTATTTTAATATATTTTTAATATCTGAGTTTAAACCTTCAGTGGAATCATTAATGTGAAATCATTAATGGTCACATTAACTTTGTCTTAAAAGCCTTGCTTTTCTCACTGCAGTAAGGCAGCTGATAGCTTGGATTCACAATGCTCAGCACAAAACCTCTACAAGTAACTGTAAGGTAGTAAAGCATGCAGTCCATTTGGCTACCTGATTATCCGTGGCTGAATTGTGTAAGAAGGTATGGTCTCTTCAGAATGGGGATTATGAAGGGTTTTATCAGGGTTTTTTATCAGTTAATAGAACACAGAATAAGGAAATTTAACCAAAATTCATTTACAAAATCGCCTGTACCATCAAGTCAAAGGTGGGGTTTTTTCCAGATGTTGCTTCATAGTGAGAAAAAACGTGAATTTACCCTCTTTCAGTTAATTGCCTTTTTTTTAATCTCTCCCAAACATATCTCTTCATTTTAGCTGGCTGATCCTCTTGCTTTACTTGAAGTGGTATTTTGGTAGTATCAAGAATCCTAGTTGTTTCTAGTTCAAGCTACCAGAGCAGGTCTGTCAGTCTCAGCCTAGCAGAAAACCATGAGCAGCAGGAGAATTGAGCTGAACAAATGAAGAGGATGAGTGGATGGAGTCAGTTTGTACTTCTTAGGTGTGGGATATTTGGAATCATACCAGACACCAAGAACTTGAACTTTGCTAGTGAGTCAGTGTTGCTTTGTGGACAGTCTGTGCTTTACTGCAGGGAACATGTTTGCTCAAGAAAACCTGAAGTATGAGCAGAGCCAAAAGCGCATGATCTGTGTTCAACCATGAACATACCAAAATTTCATAATATCTGCATTAAGTATCTTTCAGGTTATTTTTAGGCTACTCCTGTGAAGATTGCAGCTCCTGAAAGGAACTGGACACCACCAGTAACACACAGGAGACAGCTGGATACTGTCCAACAAACATAAAGGTTCATAAAGGGAGACAATGGTTGCTGCCCATATTCTTCATTTTGTCACGTTTCCTTCTCTCAATCTCCAGTGACTCCAGATGTCTGTGGGAGGCCTTATATAAGCACAAGGTAAAGAATTTTAATGGAACAATGCACCACTCTAGGTCTGCAGTGAGTCACCTCATCTATGCAGCATTTTTCAACATAAATGTGTGTTTTTAAAAAAATCTATATTCTAGGTTAGATCCTATTAAGAATGCAAGAAAAGTGAGTATCAGTCTTGGCAATGAGAGGAAAGTGGTTGCATCTTTCCATTTTTCTTTTCTGGACAGGACAATAATACAGATATGAAAATGTTCTTATTTAAAGAGGTCTTTTGACAAAATGCAGTAGGTAGAAGTCCAAAGGGGAGTCATTCAAGAGAAACAATTATTTTTCATGTGGTTGAGATCCAGTTTTTCTTTATGTACTGTGTCCATGAAGATCTTTTGAGGTTGTGGACTTGGTGGATAAGTTATTAACTGGAAACACTTTTAACTCCTAAAGAACATCTTTCTTTGTAGGCAAGAATCAGCAGAACATTCCTGCTTGGTTCAGCATTTCTAGTTTGGTTCTTATCATATGGGAGCAAACTTTTGCAGTCATGTCTCTTGCTGCCATAAACACGTGTGCTCCAGCTTTATTGTCATGCCCTTAAAATCTTGGACTTGGCCATGGAATGTTCTCAATTACAAATTTCAGATCTTTGCTGTAAATAGCAGGAAAGGACTTGTGCTTCTCAAAAACTGTTTGAGGTAGCATTTTGAAAGAACAGCTTGGCTTGTTTTCTGGTGGTTGGGATCAACCCAAATTCCCTTCTCACAGGGTGGGAAATGCATAGTGGGAAAGGCTTGTTTTCAGGATGATGGTCACAGGATGGATTCATCATGTTTATTAAGATAGGGTCATTCTTCATTGCTTTCTTCATATCTAAACTGAAGTACCTCTTAAATAAAGTTTGGGCTCCATGATTCATTCTTTCACTTTTTATTTCCCCGTCTTCTGTTTTTCCCCAGTGAAGGTCATGTAAATATTGACTTTTCAGGCTTTGTAGTTGGTTGAGTCTCTGATTCACCATCAGCTTGAACTGTACCTTCACCACCAGGATTCCTCTGCTTCCATCTGATTAGTGTGGGCTTCAGTTTCTGTCTTGCTTTTCCTGAAAAGGCCTGGGCAGGATCTGCAGGTCATATAACACCATCCACATGCATACTGTCTGGCAGCTCAGCATCTGAGAGCCTGAAAGATGGAAGTTATGGATAGTTAGCCAAAGCTAACTAAACTGAAGAGTTTTTCTGTACTGTGTCTTGGCATATCAAGAAAAAAAAGGAAATAATTTGTTGGAGCCTGACTTAACTGAGCACTTAAGGAGTGTGAGGGGTGTCTTGTGCACTGTATCTCAGCACTAACCTGGTTTATGAAGGTCATAGAGGCTGTTCCACTTGTGTAGCAGCTTTCATTTTATCCTGATCTTTATATTTTGTCTTGAATTATTAAAACTGCATTCAAATGTAACTTCTGGCAAAAAGCAGCTTTTCCTGCTCTGCTGATTTCACTCGGTAACTCTGCAGTCCTTACCCGTGTCTGTGTTCTGTGGCTGCGTGTTGCCTATCAGTGTTCAGGAATGTATCTGCTTTGTTATCTGTGTTGAAGTTCCCTGGACTCGTTTGTACTTTGTGCATATACAGACAAAAGGGGAAGGGCACTAATTCCTGTAGATATTCTTCAAGAAACAAAATTTGCATTTTGTCTGTGACCTTTAATCTGTAACAGTAAAACTTTCAATTGAATGTGAGCTAAGGGCTTTGGAAACCTGTGGGAGTTTGGGGAGGGGTTGCTTTTTAAAAAAATTGTTGATAATACAGAATCATGAGATGGAGGGAACGACTGTATAAAAATAGTAAACTTTAATATGGATTAGAAAAAAAATCATTAGTTCAGATAAGTTTTGAGCAAGAAATTAGTGTTGCATAATGCAATTTGAAGAAAACCTCCTGTGTTCTTAGGGAAGAGGTTGGAGTGTTTGGCTTTTGTAAGGAATCTTGATCGGTGAAACTGAAAAACTTGTAAATTTTAATAGCTCAAGGTAATACATTCTTGTAATCTGCATATGAAGTTTTTTGTCTGGAAAGGAAAAAAAAAAAAAAAACCAAAACAAAAACAAAAAACAAACTGTCTCCACAAAAGCAAATAACCTCCCCACTCCTCCAGGAAGATAATATTGTTCTGCCAAGTCCAAGTTTAGTTTGGATATTCAAAAAAATTCTTATTTTCTCTCTCCCTTACTCAGTCTGTTTTACAAGTACATATTTTGAAATGCATATGATTTCTGTTTGAATTTCTGAAGGAAAATTTGTCATCTCTGATACTTTTCAATGTGAGATTAAGACCTGTCATTGTATTTGGCACTACTGGCCCTTGTTCCATCCTCAACTGATGGTGACTTTTAGTTATGTGGTTATTGCAAGAAGCTTGAACAGATGATTTGTCACTTCAGCTTCCTTCTGTAGGATGTAATCTTCAACATTCTTTGCATACTAAGATTTATACTGCTGTGTTTTAGGAATTTACTCCCCTTTCCCCCTATGCTGGTTCAGTTTAAGGCTGTTATTCAAATGCTTTGCACTGAGCAAGTGAAACAGTACTGATTCTGTTTGCCAGTGTTCTACTCCACTGGAGACAGTGACATCTCTGTGCTGCTTGGACTTCTGAAGAGATTTTATAGTGCTTTGTGCTCTGTGAATTTGTTTGAAATGGATGGCAATGGAGTTAATTACCTGTTGGTTGCAGTTGACAGAGAAGAGCCATAATGTTGTTTTCTATTTAATAACAAAGTAAAATGAAATAATTTCTCCCTTGACACATATTCCCACAATATTAGGAAAACTGTGTACCTTTTCTAGGAAAGTAGAAGTTTCTGGGTAAGATCTGGTAAGTGTTCAAACTGGTCACAATCCCTTCAGGAGGGCACTTGCATGGATAGTGTGTTTGTCCTCCTGTCTTTGTTCTAAACACACTGATTTAGAAGTATTTATGGTGGATTTTTATTTGGTCTGTAGAAATTTTATATATTTTCTTTGGATAGGCTTGTTTTGTAAATGCCTAATGTCAGTTCTTGGTGTTAAGCAAGAAAGTATGATGCATTCCAATGGGAATTTTCTGTCAGTTCTGTGAAGCTATGAAACTTTGCAGTGATTATTCTCAGTTATGTCTGTGCTGTTATCTGGTTAACTGCCTACTGTCCCCAGCCAAGGCACTTCTAAAACTAAGTAGTGGGCTCAGGGCAAACTATAATTTTGTTAATTGCTTGGGGGCTTTTTTGTTTTTTTTTTTTCAAGGAAAAGACAAGCTGTGTGGCAAAGAGAGCTACAAGAGGTTTAAGATAGATACCAAATACTGGTAAGCTATGGCTAAGAGAGGGAGAGACACAGCAAGGTAATACAGCCAGGTTTAAACTTATTTCTGCTATTAAGATTGAATAATTTGGAGTGGTTGCAAATGCTGTTCACAAGCCATCTATAAAAGGGCGCTGTGCAAAGAATGTCTACAGAGAAGTGCTGGATGATGAGTAAGTGTTGAGGGCTTCTAAGTACTGTAGTCTAACACCTCTTTCCAGAGAGAGAGTATAGTGGAGTTTAATCCCTGCAGAGTTCAGAAAAGACATGACAGGTGGTGTCAACTACAGAGACACTCAGAGGTGTGAGTGGACAGAGATATCTGTCAGGATTTCTGCAGGTGTCTTCATACCCTCTTCCTGTGTTAGATTAACCACAGGCTCTTCACCCAGAGGAGATTCAGTACTTCTCAATAATGTAGGCAAAGTTGGGTTTGTTCATGAGAAATGATGGAGTGGGGCTCCCTGCTGTAGAAGACAGGAAACAGGTGTGTATTTTGGATAGCAACCTTAAGGGGACAGGCATGCCTTTTTTTTTGGAATGGGGACAGCTGAAAACAGTTGGTCAAAACCCCATGTTTTCCACTGTCTGCACACTGGCTGTTCCCCTCCTTGTCACCAGCTGAGTCTCTCAGCCATCTTCTTCCTCAGCTGAGTGCCACCTTTGCCGCACTCCTGTTTACTGTCACACCTGCAAGCTCATTTTTACTTCAAGTCCCTTCTGAGCCTCTCCTTTCTAGGGTACAAGCCCTGTCAGATAAGGAAAGGATGGCCTTACTTTCTAAACAGTGAAGGGGCATATCCTGTTTTAAACTTGCACTCAACTGAATTCAGCTCAGTGAGTACTCAACTACATTTTGTGATTGACTGACTGACTCAGGGCAAAATGTATCCTTCAGATTTTTCAGATTTCTAAAGTCACTGCTTATATTTCAGCTCCTTGATGAAAAGATCTGCAGGATGTGACTCCTTCCCTTCTCTGGTAGTGATTCCTCTGGAAAGAAGTTCTCAGTAAGAAGAAATCCCTCCTGTCACGACATCACAAAAATGTCTATGGCTTAAACAAAAAGGTTGAAAGGTTGTGTGCCCTGTGGCCAAGGAGACCAATGGGGATCCAGGGATGCATTAGTAAGAGCACTATCAGTGGGTCAGGGAGCAATCCTGCCCCTCTGCTCAGCCCTGGTGAGGCACATCTTGAGTTCTGTGTCCAGTCCTGGGCTCCTCAGGACAAGAGAATCAGGGAGATCCTGGAGCAGCTCCAGTGGAGGTTACAGAAATTATGAAGAGATGCAGCATCTCTCTTATGAGGAAAGGCTTAGGGAGCTGGGGCTGTTCTGCCTCGAGAAGAGACTGAGAGGGGACCTCATCAGTCACTGCCTGCAGGGAGGGGTCAGAGTAGGGACCAGGCTCTGTTCAGTGGTGCCCAGCAGTGGGACAAGGGGCAACGGGCAAGAATTGATGCACAAGAAGTTTCACCTGAACATGGGGAAGAACTTCTTCACTGTGCAGTGACCAAACACGGGAACAGATCACCCAGAGAGGCTGTGGAGTGTCCCTCACTGGAGATACTCCAGAATCATCTGGATGCAATCATGTGCTATGAGCTCTAGTTTGATCATGCTTGAGCAGGGAAGTTGGGCCAGATGAGCCACTGTGGTCCCTTCCAACCCTCCCCAGTCTGTGATTTTGGTCTTGTAACCATCTCATAAATTTTGGTCTTGTAGCCATCTCAGCATTAAAAGCCATGAGATTGTAATGGGAAAGCTCCTCTGGTGATAAGTGATCTCCCTGAAGGGAATGATGGAGCTCCATGTACAGCACCTGGTAGAGTTGGACTTGCACTAGGCTTTCTTTGACACCAGCACAGTGTGCACAGGTCTGCAGGGATAGCAAATGTTCTGGCAGCACATGCAGCAGGACTGCATGTGGGAATCTACTTTCACATGCTAAGCCCAGAGTTACAAATTTCAGCCTCAGTCCCAATGATTCAGGCCTCCTACACTGGAGAAAGATAAAAAGGTTAAAATGACATCAAACCCACTGCCAGTGAACACAGATGTGATGAAACTGAAACCTTTGCTGTCTGAAAATCTTACATGGTGACAGCCTAATGATGAGGAATGCAGCTAAAATACTTAAGTTCAGTTTTGACCTGAAATTCAGTTTGTATTACAATATTTTAAAAGTTTATATCTCTTACATGGCCCATCTAGTTAAACTAAAAATCTTTAAGTTTTCACTGGAGTGCTCAGTGGCAGTGTACATACTTTTTGATCTTTTTTTAAAACTTGTTGAGCTTTTCCTCTGACCTGCACAGGAAATAGTTTAAAATGAATCCATTAATTTGGACAGCATTTCTTCTGTAAATATATAGAATATGTGTGCTATTGACAATGCTTTTATATTGTGGATTTTTCAGAACCTGGGGTTTGCCTGGTATGGGGTTAGTTTGCTTTTATGCCTTTTTATATTTTCTGAAGAGCCTAATGCTGACAGTGATCCCTTCAGAGCCTCTGATGCTGCACTGTCCTGGGGAATAGGGAGAGCTGAGAGCTAAAGTGTATCTCTGCCGTGCTCCGTGAAAAACGTGAGTGCTGTCCTCAGCCATGGACACAGCTGCCATCTGGGAGAGCTGTGGCAACCTCCAGGATGAAAGGGTTCTAGAACACTCTGAATTTCCTCAGTCTATATGTATTTACTGAGAGTACTGAAGCCTGGATTTGGGTGGTAAGAACTGTGGGCTGCCCAGGCAGCTGGTGCACTCCCCATCGCTGGCAGCATCCAGGGCCAGGCTGGATGGGGCTCTGGGCACCTTGGTACGGCGGGAGGTGTCCCTGCCCAGGGCAGGGTTTGGAGCTGGCTGCAGCTCCGGGTCCCTTCCAGCCCAGGCCGTTCCCGGTCCCTGGCAGCACTGGGGGCCTCCCGCGGGGCCGCAGCGGCACCTGCCGGGCCGCGGCCGGCACTGCGGGGGGAGTCGGGCGCTCCGTGAGGGGCCGAGCTCCGGAATGGTTCCTGCGGGAGAAGCAGGGCCCTGCGAGCCCGTGGGGACCAGGGCGGGCTGTGTAAATAAACTCGGACGCTCGGTGTTTCCCGCAATGTAAGCTCCGCTGGGCTGAAGAGCTCCGGAGAGGGCCAGTGGGAGCTGCTTTTGCTCCCTCGGCACTTCAGACCTGCCGCAACCCTTCAGAACTTGGCACTTTTAGTGGTGTTTTCGCGTGAATCAGAACAATTCTGTTGAACAGTTTCTGAGAGAAAGAGGTCACGATCTGGATGTTCATGATTTATATATTTAAAGTGAAGGTTGAGCTACCCCGCCTAGGCCTCAGATGTGGGCCTTGGTGAAGCTTTGAAGCCTGTGGCGCAGTTAAGAATAAGTTTGTGGCGCAGTCAGAAATTATGTTAAGGTATAACACGGTGTACTGAGCTATCTAGGTGTGAATTAGTATAGGTCTGCAGTGTGAAACTTTAGCCACCTTAAGACAGCAGCAAACAATGTCTGCTTGCCAATGAGAGTGTGCTCACGATTGTAAACTATCTGGAAGTGTATAAAAACTACTGTCTGTAAACAATAAAGGGAGAAGGTATGATTAGTCACATTGGTTCGGATCTGCGTTTGTTCCTGTCCAGCTCACCCTCTTTATTATTAGTCCCTGCTTTACAATTCCTTTCTTTTCTTGGGCTGGAAATGAGGTGTATATTTTACCAGGGAAAGCCTGAAGTGATTAGGGACTGTTTTAGGATAGGCAGCTTTTTTCATACTAAACTGCTTTCTGAATTTAAAACAGCCTGGGTTGGGGCTCTTAGCAACTCGTCTTTTTCCTCTGAAATTCACTTTCATTGGTACCACTGCCATGGCTGTGGCAGCATGTACCAGCTCGTAGGAGGCATTCCTAGTAAAATCAGTTGGCTTTTTGAGACTCAGGTGTGCCTGTGAACAAGACAATTTAGAATAGTTTATTAGCAGATGTTTAAAAAAATATGACATTGTGAATTCAACTTTTCTACCTGTAAGACTGTGTATAAATGGGAGATTCGGGACAGCCATACACTGGAAATTTTCAGGAGCTTGTGTTGTAGGTAATTTTGGTTTGGTTCGTCTTAAATGTCTATGAAAATAGTAATTTTACTTATTTATATATTCACTTTTTATGTCTACTAATGATGTCTAGCAGGAAAGAGAAAGCATAACTTGTGAAATAATGAAATAAGGTTTCATTTGGATGCCTAGAGCAGGTTAACTAGTAATTAGTGGGTTAGTAACTAACTGATGGGTTTCCTGCATATTTGGAAGTGTGTACATGTGAAGAAGCAGCAGTGCATACAAGATGATCCGGCATAGTTGATGTCATAGTTCCATAGAGATACTTGAGTGAGAAATAAAACTGCTGAATTTTTTTTTTTTTCCGCTACTCCTCTTAGCAAATCATATAATTTTGACCTTATATGCTCAAGAATGGCAAAAATAGCATGTGTGGCAATGCTTGTCACAATCAAAGTATCAGCATCATGATACCATGACAATGGAACACAAAGTTTGTGACTTGAGCTTTTCTGCTGGGTTTGAACTTGCTTGGAAGTTCAGACCTGAGCTTGCTCAGGTCATTCTGATGCCCACCTGAAAACTGAGGCATTCAGGAGCTCCAGCATCCTCTTTGCTGCCTGCAAAAGAACGAAGAACAGATTAATCTTTATTGTGCTCACCTAGTTTGAGATTCAGTAGGCAGACCAAAGATTGCTTTAGCTAATTAGGCCCTCTAATTGGATTTTAAAAGTTATTAACCTTTCAAATAGGCTCTCCAGAGTGGCATGTCAGCATGTTCTGAGCTAATGTGCAGCCAGCTATTGGTTCCACTTGCCGGGCTGACAAGCAGAGGGCAGGCAGGGTTGAGTTGCTCCTTGGGGAAGGGAGGGCAGGGAAAACTGTGTGTCCCTGCTTCGCAGTGGCAGGGGTGCAGGAGAGGAAGGTGCTGCCAGTTCTCAGCATGCCCAAGTAGCTGCTGCCTTACATTCTCCATCACTTCCTGCTCATGGAACTAGCTGAGATTTTACAAGGAGGTCGAAAGAAGAAATAAAACTCTCACAAAGAAAGTGCTTTTTTTTCTCCTTTGATGCTGTCTTGCCTTTGTGTTTGCCCCTCTTGTGGCATATATTGCATTTCTTCATCCGACAGACTGTAAGAGGTTCCCCCTGAGATGCACATTACAGAGTACTGAGAATGGCAGGCCAGACTGGAGGGATGTGTGTGTGTGAAAAGCTACAAAACAAAATAATATTATTTTCTGGGCATATTGGAAGGTATGATTAGTCTTCTACAATTTTTGGACCAGCTCTGTGGGTGACTTTTTAATTCTTGATGAACTGAAGTGGCCTTCAGTGTTTGTGTTTCTGTGCCACTCAGCCCCATGTGTGCAAGACCAAAATAGTCCTACATGAACATGTCAGAGATAACCTGAGATGTTTAGATATCATGACTTGTGGTCAAAGTTATAGAGATGGATGAATTCATGTTGCTGTAGCATGTCTACAAGAGTTCTCCTACAGACAGTTCTCCTTACCCAACGTGCTTTAGGAGTTGTGAAATTTTCTTTTTTTTTTCCCAATGTGCAGTGTATGAGGTCACATGGAAAAAAAAGAAGATAGATGTGTGTTTACTCAAAGTTGTCCCATGAAATAAAAGCCAACGTACGGAGAAAGTCTCTCTGATATTCAGTTTTCATATAACAAGGAGTTTAAACCTCTGAACTCTCAAGACCTATTTCATTTTTCTTTCCTCCCATCAATAATTACTTTTCCATGGCTTGTAAGTTACTCTGTGAGAGCTGGATACCAGAGGCCAGCACAGAGCCATTTTTGTTCATGCTAAAGTGCTGCCGTTTGATGGATTTAATTAACACAGCAGCTGCTCCACGCTTGCTGCTCCCCTTCCTGCTGTCTGGAGCAAAGCACATGCTCTACCTGCTCCAGAGAGCTCAGCCTGACTTTCCCAGCCGTGTCACACCATGCCTTGCTGGCAGCACGTCACAGGGCTGCCAGCCTGGTGACGATGGACTTCTGTCAGTGCTCAAAGCTCCAGGGCTGACAGCAGACCCCAGCTGCCAGCCTGCTCTCTAGCACAGAACAGGAGGAAATATGTCATGCTTCTGGTGCTGAGCTTTTTTCCATGGTTTCACTTCCAAATGCTTTGCTTAGAAGCATCAGGAACTTTCTTCAGCTGCACATTGTATGTACTCACTGTGAACTATTAAGAGAGAATGCCAGAAGTCAAGGATGGAGTTAATGTGTGCAGTAGTAGCACTCAATGATAACACTCAGTTCTTTTATCTTTGTTCTTTTTATGCAAATTTGCCGAGTTCCACCCTGAGTGTGAAACCTGTAGCTATGGGAATTGCTGGCTAATATATGGAATTTTTCTTAATAAAGTACCTACACTGGTGGAAGAAGTAAGATAAAAAGGACAATTTTCTTAATATAAGCTGAAAACCCCCAGTACTTTGCCTTCCCTTACGTTATTTCCAACGGCATTGGTGTCTTATTGCAGAACAAAAGCATGCAGTAAATTGCTTTTTTTTTGTTTTGTTTTGTTTTGTTTTGTTTTTTTTTTCCATGATAGTCCTTGTTCTTGCAGTTGCTAAACTCTTTCTAGAATATACTGGGAGATTTCTGAACTGATTAGTTGTCCTATGTGTTAAAACTAACAAAGTGCAGTGCTACTCCCTCCTCACGTACCAAGGCTTGTAAGTCTTCTGTGTGGGTCATTCAGCAGAGTTTGTGCTGTAATGGAAACGTTCACTGGGAGTATGTAGTTGCGACCTGTACAGTCTGAAATGACGCACACTTGGAAAAAATCTTAATGTGATATGTTGTCATGAGGGGTTATAAAAGCATGAAAAATAGATTGCTGCCCTATTCCTCCTCTGAAAGATTGATTATACACGTCTTGGAAATGTGGTTTCAATTTTGGAGAGCCAAGTCGTGGTTTATGAGCAGGTACCCCAGAGCAAACTCAACCCTGCAGCAATTGGACCTGACACTCCCTTGAGGCAGGGAGGGACACAAGACTTGGGGATGTGTAGTCTCATCATCACCTTCTGGTTTGTGTTAGAATATGTTCTTGAAACCCCAGCTGAGATAAAAGTTCTGCTGTTAATGTAGTAAAATCAGTGATGGTAAGAGTGAATAATGATCTTGAACATCTTTACATTTTAAAAGACACAGTGGAAAAAGATATGTCCTCCCCAGTCTAGGGAAAGGAAGTTGAGCAGAAATAAAAGAAGGGTAAGGTTGGGCTATGTGTTTGAGGACTGTATTTCTATTTGGGGTGCTGTCTTCCTTCTAGAACTGCTAGTTTCTAGAGAAACTGCTTGAATGGTCCTTCTTTCCCACTCAGGAAAACTGAAAATATGTTTAAAACCAAAAAGTCTTGAATATGTGCTATCAAGTCAGTCTTCATCTGCTTCTCCTATAGATCAGACAGAACAGTTGCTGTCTGTAATCTGGGATTGGCACAAATGAGTGTGTATGAATAGACATATATGTATGCATGTGTTTGTGTGCTTATTGTGATTCTTTCTCCACAAAGAAGAAAATAGAATATGCTGTGTGTTCAGAAAAAGGCAAAAACCTTCAGAGTAGCATTTTAACAGTCGTGGATGGCTGTAGGCTGCCACTCCAGCAGATTTGTTTGCAAGGTCTGGGTAGTTTCACTTTGAAATCTGATAATCAATATTTTAATTCAAAGCTACTTAAACCTCTGCAAGCACATAGCCTAAAAATAATAAAATAACCTTAAAGTTTTTTTTGTTTGTTTTGACTTCTGAAAAAAATAATACTTAAAAAATCACTTTTAAAAGTAATGGACCATATAAAAAGCATAAAAAACGTGAAAAAATCTATAGAGATCATAAAAATCATAGAGGTCAAATACAAGTGTCCAGATTTTAGAGTGCTGTGTGGAGCAAGCACTCTCCAGATTGTTAGTTCCCATAGGTATCTGATATATTCACATCACAAGTCTTGAATAATATTGTCACTTTATAAAGAAAATGTTACTTATGATTTAGTTGAAAGCAGAATAAGACTCATTTTAGGGTAACTGTAATGTCAAAGCCAATTAAAATTCAGCTTTATTATGCTGATATTAAAACTATTGGAGTTAGTGTACCATAGAGAATTGTTCACCTATTAGCTAGTTATTTGCTAAATGGAACTTCAAAAAAGCTATTTTTGGGAGGGGGGGGGGTACATGCTAAAGATAAAAGTGGATTTAAGCTGTCATTTTCAGCTTCTAATTTGTACCTTTTTTTCTCTCTGTTAAAGCCTTGGTGTTCCAAGTGAACTGTAAGATTCCAGAGGTCAGAAGTGTATTGTGTGTGGCTTTTTGCATGGCTACCGTGGATCACTGTTTGCACAAACAGCAGCAGCCATTTGGATACCAATGCAAACACCCTTGCTCAAATGACCATTTAGTGACAACTTGTCCTAGGACCCAGCTTTTACTCCTTATTTAGCTGTACTTCTCCTGAAGGAAGAAGAGAGGAAGAGGCTTTCTGTCATCACTCATGTCAGAATGAGCTGCTTTGCAGTTCTTTCAGTCCTGTTTCAGATTGCACATAGTATTGCGAGTTGGAAGGGACCCACAACGATCAATCAGCAAGTGCAGCTCTTACATGTGTTGCCTGGGCAGGGATCAAAACCACAACCTTGGTGTTACTAACACAGTGCTCTGCCCAGCTGAGCTACTCTTAGGGACTCGTAGTAAATCAAACCACTGTGCTGGCTCCTCTTGGGAGCAGGTGGGATAAAGAAGTCCACAGTAAACAACTCCCATCCCGTGATCCTTGGGAAGTTGAAACGGAATTGAATGGAGAGTTGCTGGCATGGTACTGATGATGCTGCAGAAACCAGAGAGGCTCACAGGAGATACTTTCACCCAGGAGATGCTTCCTTGCAAAAAATCGTCAGCACTGTGCTGTGCTATTGCTGGTAGAAGTAATGCAATCATAGTAATAGTAATTGCAATTAATAGTAAGGCCCATTGTGCCACCAGGACTACAGGGTCTGATGAGTAAGGAGGATGGGCCTTACAAGTCTTTAGTCCTGACAATTTTTGGTGCCAATGATGCCTTGTGAAGGCCGACCTAGAACAAAGACTAGACAGAGGTAAAGAATAAAGTAGGTATTTATTAAGAGGCCTCAAATAGATCCACCTTGAGCAGCACAACCCAAAATGGCCACAAAATGGACAACAGGTCATGGGGTCTCACACTTTTATAAGATTTGGTCCATTAGTATATTGGAGCTAATTGTCCAATTACAACTTTAGCATATGAAGTCCCATCCTTCTTGTTTTCTCTCTTTGGTCCACTGTTGTTTATGCTCTTGGGCCTGAGATCTGGATTGGTTTGTCCCTGGGTCCCCAGCTAGAGAAGGAATTGTTTTGTCTACCTATTCTGTGAAGAGAGCTTACTATCCCCTAATATTAAGTCTAGACTTACACACTAAAGCAGAATAGAATCTGAAAAATATAAAAGCTAAAACTTGAGGCATCGCCAATGCTTCTTGTAAAATACAAGTAGTGATATTGACAAAAGTTATTGCCATTTTGTAATATGGTAAAAACAAACCAGTCCTGAACATACTCCTTTAAATCCCTTCTCCAGTCTTCAGAGCAAAATGCCCTGATTGTTTTGGAAGTGGAGGAAACAAGCAGTTTTTGAATACTAGTTTTGGAAATCCTGTTCTTTCTATAATTGTGGAAGGCAGAGAGCAACATTAGACACACGTGGAAAACATGATTTTATTTTCCTTTCTCTGGCAACTGCTTTTTCTAAAATCCTTTCAGCACTTTTAAGAAAAATTTAAAGTGCCAGAAAATTCAAGCACAAGGTAAAAAGTGTTTATAAAGGGAGTGCCAAAACTGGGAAAATGTGTAACAGCAGCAATATGAAATTGGATATATTGCTGCTGTGTTTTCTATAGCTGGTACTCTGATTACTGTTACTTATTACTTATACAAGATTATATTTCTCACTCTAAGAAAAGATTGTTAGAAAATAAATGCTATTACTTTGCTATTAGAAGTGAATGAGTACTGAGGTTTTTAACTCTCATTTCTGCAAAATAATTTTGGTGTTCAGTCATACCCCACATTTTTTGTTTGTTTGTTTGGTGGGGGTTTTTATTTGGTTTTTAGGGGGTTTTGTTTGTTTGGTTTTGGTTTTTACAGCTGTCTCCTAAATATAAAATTTTAAATGATCAGGTTGCTTTTGTTTCACTTAGTTATCTAAGTGAAAAAGATGGAGAAGAATGGTGAAGAATGAGTACTAATGATTGCTACATCTATGTCTATGCCTTTCGCATTTTCTTTTTAATGTAAGGTGAGGTTTAAAAAGAGACACTACTTCAGTAAACACCTTAGCATCATTGACATTGGGGACATTATGGAAATTTCCATAAACCTTTAAAAATCCAAATGTTTTCTAGGAGATTAAGTGTTTAAGCAAGAAGTGTTTAAGCAATAGAATGCATCGAAACTATCTGCTCTTCCTTTAAAAACAAGAATGTGGTCTATAAATGCTTTCATAAATTTGTTCCTGTTATGTAGATCTGCAAGTTTTGATAATGCCTAAACAATGTGGGTGTGCTGTTTTATGGTGTTCACGTGAATGTACCCATCTTCTAATGGGTAATAATGGAGTGCCGAGAAGCTCTGGCTGTACTGTTTTAAATACTGTTGTTTTTTTTTTTTTTTTAACTGTTCACTTGGGCATCTGAAAGTCAGACTTGAATTGAACTTTTAAACATTGACTTTTCAGAGTCACAATTGTTTAAAGACATTGAGGAATTTTATTACATAGGCTTGGGAAACACTGTACTCTTAATATGTCTACAATACTGTGTTTTACTACTAGTTCAAAGATCTGATAATCCTATTCCTTAAAAAATGGAAAAATGGTTTGGAATGGTTTTGGTTTGTGTTGTTTTTTTTTTTGTTTGTTTTTTTTTTTTTTTTTTTTTCCAGAGGACTGAGGAGACACTAGTTAAAAATGGAGCAGTTTTAATAAAGGAAGGCTTGCTCTTCTGATAAATATATTTTCTTGCTCATCTGGTAAGAAGCAAGTGTTCATTAGCTGTAAACAGCCAGTTTTTGTTGTCATATAATTCAGGTAAAGTATCTTGTAGAATTTTTTTGCTAATAGAAGACGGAACTGGGCATTCCTTGATCCTACATAACAAAACATTTGCCTGTTCAGCAAACTGAGACTTCAGAATATACCTGCATGATTTTGGGAAGTTAAAGCTACTTTGGAGCATTTGCAGTGAATCAGTGAAACTGATCATGGTATTGAAATAGCCCATCTTCGTTAAGTTTCTGCTATAGGCAAACACTTAAAAATGTTTTTATTGCAACATTTTAAGGCTTAAGATTGTATAACATATAGTCACAATTGTTTACTTGTTGGCCCCCCACCAACTACTTCATAAGGTGTCACATGCTTTGGTTCAGTTTCCAGAAAAAGACTCCTCTTCCTAAATGTGTTAGGTGGTGATGAGATTATCTAATGTAATTTCTTCAGTTTGTCTCTCCAGCTGAATTCATTACTCTGTGAGGGAATTTTCTTGTTGAGGTGGAGATAAGTGAGTCTACAAATCCAGGAGGGGTTTAGCTGTAGCCCTGGAAAGAAATTCTGGCTGGCTCTGTAAGCCCCAAGGCTGCAGGGTGCTGGGAGCTGGGAGCAAACATTAGAGCAAAAAACATGGTGTGCTTGTCTGTGTTATCCCTAGCACAACATTTGGGACAGGATATGGGGCTGGAAGAGCTTTTGACTCTGGCCAGTAGAGCCCATTAAATGTTGTTGTTACCTGAGGGGTCTGAGCCGTCTTGCCTGCCTTCTCCTGCAACATGGACTTCTGTGGCGGGTCCTGTGACACACCTTGGGATCCTCCCGGAAGGGCTGGGATGGGAAACCTCCCCGCCCCTTCTGTGGCTGTTCTCTGCCCATTTCTGCAACAGCAGGTGCACCTGTGCTCAGTCTTCCATGCAATTTGCTGACCCTCCATCAACAAGTGAAAAATCAATCAAAGCAAGGTGCTTGGATAGGGGAGGAACATAAAGTAATTAAATTGAGAAACTTCTATGCCAGCTGTGCTTTGCAGTGCTTCTCAGCTGAAAGCATTTTTTTTGTCTTTCTCCTGTATAAACTAAGGCTGAAATTTAATTTGAATGTCTTCTGGTCATGCAATACCCTGGGAATGAGTCTTATAAAACAGCCTGTATCAGGACTGTAAAAATTGTAGACCTGCTTTATCGGAATGAGCTTTAACTTTTTTATGTTAGTACAGAATAATTAGCAGAAAAGCAAAATGCAATTTTGCCTAAAAGAATGGCAGTTCTGGGGCTTTACCTCACCTATAGCCTTGCAAGGCTTTTAGTATCCTGTCAAGCAGTCTGTCAGACCAGGAATGCTGAGAGCATTCATTTTTTACTTCAGTTCTTTTCTTACAGGAGCTCAAGTGACTCCACTGAAACTCTGGCATTTATCACAGACAAAATTAGGTCAGAAGAGAGCACAGAGGTACTGAACTGAAAAGAGATAAATTCATCTTTAGAAGAAAAAGGGAAGTCTCAAACTCCAAAGTTTGGTTTAATTTGTCTCCTCCACATAAGGTAAGACCTTTCCTAAGGGATTTTCTAGATAAGCTAATGGTGTCTCTGATATAAATGTACTATTAATTTTTGTAGGAAGAATATTAATAATTTTTTTTTTGTTCAGCTATATAACTTAAAGTAACTGAAGAACATTATTTTTCCTAAAATTAAACAAAAGCAGCCTAGGGAAGACTCTGTCCCAGTTTGGTTTTGTGGTTAGTGTCCAGTCGTGGAAGTTGCTGAGCATGTTTAGGTAGCAGCAAGAGTGATGGGATTTATATCTCATCATTAATTGCAGGACCCCAGTACTTGTATTCTGGTTCCTGTCAGTCTGGTGGTAAAGCTGATAGATAAAATCTGATTGTATGTAGGACTGACTGGTGGTGTGACATTATCTGATGTGAAAAATTACAGCTTTACAATTTGCATTTAAAGAAACAAATATTAGGATCTTTGCTATAGAACATGTTCCTTGATTGCAGAGGCTGTTACAATGTAGATAAGGCTTGAATTTTTTTGCTGGGCCAATGGAATATATAAATTCAGAAATATCACACTCCCAGGAAATAGCCTCTTGAAGAAGATGCCTCTACCTAAATATATTTCAGAACACACTGGTGCATTTGCCACTTGCTCTTCTTCTCATGGAAATCTGATATTACCCAGATACTTTTTTCTGGAGGAATTCTTCTTGTCTAAAAGCTTTTGCAAGCAATTAATTCTCCTGTGAATTCACTATCTAAAGCCATAACACTTTTATTGCCTCTATCAATAAACTAAATGAGAATGGGTAACTCCAGATTTATCATTTAGTTATGATACAAACCCCCAGTAATTATTGAAAACTTTCTTACAACCAACGTACAACTCTGCAAGAGGGGCATAGTGGTTCACACTGCAGCACTACATCTAGCATTTAATAATCCTGGTGAATCAGTCTTTTGCAGCAGAGGGGATGTGGGGATGAAGATTGGAAAGGGGAAGCAGGATACACAGGAGATGGTTTCTGACAATTTTCCTAGTGTTAATAATGTGTTACATCATGTACTGTGTATCAGTTAAAATAAAAATATTTAAATCCAGCGTGAAGGAAGTCAGGAAAACACATGTGATTCCAGATATTCTGTGATGTGTATCAAATCAAGGTTATGAAGAGAGCTCACATAGTCCAAGTGAAAATAGAAAAGAAGAAAATTTGTCATTTGGACCTTATTACTCATTGCTCATAGTTGGGATTCAGTACAGTGGTGTTTAGAAAACCACCTAGACCTATTTTGAATACAGAATAGATACTAGTTAAAAAAAATAATAAGAAAAAATCTTATCTGAATGAACATTTTGTTTTCCCTTATCTCTTAACAAAACTGTGTGGGAGTGTACTGCTGCTATGCAAATTGTATTTGACAAAAGCAGTAGGTGTCTGTTTAAGAGCATCTCTTATCATCGAGTCATTTCTAATAATAGCTTAACTTGTGATACTCCTGACAGTACAAAGAATTTTCATAAATATTTTATAACAAATTGTCAAATCCTTATGTAAAAGCATTTACTGTATTTGCAGCCATATCTTTGGGGTGTAAGACACTAACTTTTAAAGCAAATTGATTTTAAGAATTATTATTCTCATTTAGCACATCCCATGGTAAAGTCAGATTCTGAAAGGTGAGGACAGACTTTTTATAAGGTTGGTAAATCAAAGTTAGTCTGTCCAGATCCTACTGTTATTGCTAGAACTTTTAATTAACCAGCTTCTAAAGAATTACCACATCTGCATATAGGAAGAATAAATCACTGAGGTAGAAAGCACAAGACCTTCTTAATGTCCTTGTAAATAACATGGAAAATCTGAAGATTTGCCTGGAAGCAGTTGTAAAAGAAAAATCTAGTTTAATATGCTGACCTGATTCTGTTCCTCCTGGTAACCTTGCTATAAGGTTTTAAGTCAGATGGAGCATATCTGAGAATGTAATAGAAAGCAAAATAGATAATGAAGTGTTTTAAATGAATTGCAGAGAAATATTGGTAACTTTCAGTTTGGAGATGGGATTTTATTCTTGTTGTTGGCGTTTTGGCCCTTCAAGTATGGTAAATGATTTTGGAGAGTAAGTGTGTACATCAAAGTGTGTTTGTTTTCATATGCTGTCGCTTAAATTAAAAAAATAAAATCCTGTGGTTTTGTGCATATGTATTAGTGTACACACATTACATTTCATTGAGATGGGAGGTAATGATTGTTTTCTTAAGGGTAACAGATTGCATTTTAACACAAGCTTTAGGAACTTAATGATGTTTTTTATCTATTTCTACCTCAAATGGATGCAGCTATTATTTTCTTCAGATTTAATGAAAAGAAATACATTAAACTACCTTTTCTTCATCTTAAGTATCAGCCTTGTTAGGTACCACAGCTTAAAAACAGGACTGAGAAAAGCTGTGTCTTTCAAAGCAATAGTACATTTTTAAAGAATATGATAATGGGGAATTACAGTAGCTCAAACTACTTTCTCTGATACCAAATGCTAGAGAATTTATCTTTGAAATGCTCCCAAAGCTGCAGTTGCTCAAGGGCTATAAGGGGCAATCATTTGAGACAAGGAAAAGTCAAATGTCTCTTTTGAAGTGCCAAATTGTATTTTTTCAAGCAGTATTCTCAAAATGGAAGATACAAGTTCAGAGTCTTTTGCAGGAGAGCTTCAATGCAATGTGCACTTTGGAGGAAAGTCACTGTGGTTTAAGAGTGAGTGGTAAGGACTTTTTGCTGTACTAAATGAAAGAGCAGGACTTCAAAGTTCAGTGTTTGCCTTGCAACATTTGCCAGTTTCTGATGTCCAGACTCTGAAGTGAGGTTGATCTTTGCTCTCAAAATTACTCATTTTGTCTCAGAGGTTGAAATGGTCAGGGAGAAGCCAGACCCCCACTACGGCTGAATTCTAGCTTTCATTTCAGCAGACTGCTTCCAGGTAGGAATTGTCAGAATGCCTGCACAGCTCTGCCTTGTACAAGTGGAGCTGATGGGAAATTTTCTAGTTAAAGAAACCTGATCTGATTCATAAGAAATCTTCCTGACCACCTTTTGGGTGAGTGGAAGAGGAGAAGAGAGAAAGGTTGGGCTGTCAAATAGCAAGTAACACCATTGTGAAAGCTCCTACCAGGAAGCTGAGGTTCATGTTGAGGTTTCTGCCTTGCTTGCATGAGTGGAGAGGCTCCCCAGCCACCAGCTATCCAGGCAGAGTCTTCTTGCACTGTTTATACAAAGTGGGATAGCTCCAGCAGAGCCAGAGGTACTTTCTTCAAAATAACTGGTGATCAGGTTACAGCTTTGGGATCTTGGAGATCAGAGTTCAAAACCTCCTTCTGAATCACTGAGAAGAATTCCCTTTTGTAACAACTTGAACACAATGTTTCTGTGTCATGTAAAATCCCACTCTGAGCAAATCCAACGCAACTCTGTGCCTCTGTCTCAGAAGGCCAGGTGGGCCCTGAGAGCCAGGGTGTCCTGAATCTGGGACTACAATTGTGAATGAATAGCAAAATTTGAAACTCCTTGATTTCTGTCCTGATGAGACTCATGTTCAGCTGTCGATCTGCCACAGGATCTCTCTGTTAGTTTGTAGGGCAGTCTGTAATAACACCACATGGGTACTGCTGACAGGGTGGAACGGGCATGTGACCACACGACCTTCTCTTACTCCCTCCTAGCTCTTGCAGAATGCTTGCTAAAGGCCAGGCATTGCTGCCATCACCTGCTAGGAGTGAGTCAGGGTTGTGGAGGGTGTTAGACTGTCTGTGAGATCCCAGCTTTACCCTGAAAGGTATGGAGGCAATGAGGGAACTGGAAAAGGAGGGAAGTGCAAAAGAAAGCAAAGTATAGATTAAATATTATCCCACATACAGTGAATTAAAAGTTCCTGCCTAAAATAAGGGTGGTCCCCACTAAGTGAGCCACAAATTGGCTGGCTAAATAGAAGATGACTGCATGATAATGGACTGCTGTGAACTGATTCTTATTTCAGCAAATGGGACTCACTTTCCTCCTATAGATCAATCTGTTGCGAGACATCCACGTGACTTTAGCCTTGTTCTCTTGTCTTCTTCATTGCGTCCTCCTTGCTTTATTCCCTCACTGTCCACTCCAGGCCTCTAATCAAATTGCTGCCACCTGCTTCTTGCCTCCTTGTCTGCCCCGCCTGTGCTACTGCTGTCAAGGGCCACCAAATTGATCAGAGGAATGCACCACCTCTCCTGTGCAGAAATGCTGAGTGAACTGGGATTGTTCAGCCTGGGAAGGCTCTGAGGTGATCTAATTTCAGACTTCTGTTACCTGAAGGGAGCCTACAGAAAGGATGAAGGCTATTTATAAGACTATGTAGTGACTGCGCAAGGGGGAATGGCTTCAAACTGATAGAAAGTAGGTTTAGACCAGATATGAGGAAATAATTCTTTGCTGTGTGAGGCACTGGAACAGGTTGTCCAGAGGACTTGTGGATGCCCATCCCTAGAAGTGTTCAAGGCCAGGTTAGATGGGTCTCTGAGCCTAGAGTTCTCGTCTAGTGACAGGTGTCCCTATCCCTGGCAGGGGTGTTGGAACAAGATGAGCTTTAAGGTCCCTTCCCATGCAAACTATGAAATCAGACTGAACAAGATTTGCCCATGCTGTACCCAGGTGTGTGTTCAGGCATGCTTCAGTCATTTCAATAAAATTAAATTAAATTATTGTGCTTTAAGCTGCAGAGAATTTATAGATCAGTTGGGCTTTCTGTCTTTCTGAGGAAGGCCTGTTTGGAAAATTACCTCTAAATATTTTTAAATGTCAAAATATACACCTAGATGAAGACAAATTTCTTGCACTCAGATAAGCATGTATTCCAGAACATATTGAAAAAAAAAAACTTGATGCAGTAAATGCAGTTTTCTGACGTATGAGAATAAATGCAACAGTGTTAACTGCACGAGCAGTGTGTGTGTGTTTGCAGGAATAAAACCCAAGGTTAGTGGGACCGCAGAGCCCAGTGTTCCATCCCTGGCAGTTACCAGCACTGGCTGCTGAAGGAAGAAAGTGTAACTTATCAGCAAACAGTAAAACTTCCCAGGAATATTTTCCTAACCTTCAACAAATTGTAGTTCAGGAACTTTATGAACCAGGGGTAGCGACTCTGCAGTAAAAAACCAAATAGCTACACACTGAGTATTTGAAATGAGGGAGTGAACACTCATTTAGCAAATGTAATATGAGCACATAAAGAAAGTCTTTTCAGTCTGTTTATACAATTGAGATGGGGAATTAATTTCCCCATTTCCTTCCTTATGAATGTTTTACTTAAGAACATTTGTACTATTTTTAGTGGAGTTCTGAAAACAAGGGTGAAGTCCCATGGTAATGAGTGATTTGATAGGGGAAATCAAAGAGTCATATTTAAAAAAACGTTAAGAAGTGTTCTGGATATTGTGAATAGTGTTTCCTATTCCTATTGCAATTCTTATGTTTAAAGGTGAGTAAATTCTTTTAAATCTTGGGGCCTGATAATTCATTTATAGGTGAATTGGTTTAGCATTAGTAGGATGTTTAATCCATTGTTTAAGACAGTAATACAAATGTGAGGATGACCAATTATTCTGTTTATGTGATTTCATTGTAGGCACTGATACACATCTCTGGAGAATACTTTCAGGCAGCCTGAAAAGCTGTTTCATGCAAAATTTCCTCATGTGCTTTCTCTAAGAATCTTCTGACAAGTAGGTATCTATTTTTAGTTCATTACTATTCAAGTTTTATGTAAAAATATTAAACACAAAACTATTTCTTTGTTGTTGTTATTGCACAGATGCAATGAAAAGTAATAAGTGAAGATTAATTTGTGATTTTTTTTTTTTGGAGAGCAGGATGTAGAAAATGCATGTAATTTAATTTCTAATGCAAATCTTTCTGTGTATCAGTGCATGATCACTTTTGTGATCCAGTTTTAGACCATGGTCCTTAAAATTAAACTATAAAAGATCATAGTAGTAAGAGTATTCTGGGAATCTGGTGCTTTTGGCTATGAACAAACACTTGGAAAGTCTGTCCAGCAAATCTTTTTTAGAGATGCCTGGAGATCTTTCCAACTTAGCCTATCTGGAATCTGAATCTTATCTAGCAGGAAGGAGATTTGTTCCAGGCCTCACTTCAGTGGTGACTATTTATACATTAGTCCGTTGTCTAAAAAGTAGAAGTAATATTGGAGTTTAAATTAGTTTAAATTATCTTTTCTTCCTGCACAGGAATGGCAAAAGGCCGGGTCCTCCTGCCAGCAACCCTTACAGATCCACCAGTTTTCATCTCCCAACTGCACACTAGTGCAGGACGGAAAACACTCCTGGTGGGAAGGGTGTTCATTTGGATTGTAAGAGTGTATTGTAAGATGTGTGTGTGTCTGGAATCCAGTTGTTTCAGTGCCCAAGAAAATGGTCTAAACGTGATCCTCTTTCCACAAAAGAAAGATTCTGTTGGCCTCCACTTCTCTAAGTGGCACAGGTAGAGAGATTCAGGTGTCTGTTCAGGTTTATGCCTGAATCAGCCTTTTGAAATCATGTGTGCCTCAATTTTAGTACCTGATTTTTTTTTTCCCTTTAGGTACCTAAATTGTCAGTAGATTTGGCCTTCAGTCTACTGTGATAATTCTTGTTCATGACAAACTCCCTCCACTCACACTTCAGAGTTTTGTGAACTCGTGTAGATGTGATCAATTTATGCTAAATTTGTGTGGTTAATTTCTGTCTTGTGGCTGGTTTATTTGTGACTGTTAAGCTTCTGTCAATGAAGAACTTTAGACTAATACAGGAAAGCCATAACACTTAGAGACCTGCAAGGTGATGTGGATGGTCTGAGGCTTTAATGTTCCCATTGCCATGGTTGTTTGCCAATCTCCTATCTTCTCTAATTGGAGCATAACAGCCCTGGCCATTTATCATTAAGCATTGCAACATCAGTCTCTGGCCTTTTGCTGAACTCTGAAGAATTGTGACTTTTCTTTGAACTCTCAGCTTTTAGTTCCAGTGACCCTGTGGCCCATTTATAACTGCTGTGCCATTTATCACTCTGGGGCTTAGAAATATGGTTTGGGGGAAAGACTCAAGTGCAATCATTCACACCTACGGCCTCTTTGTATTTGGACTTCACAGTTTCTGTGTAGTGTAACTGATAGGGAGAGATTAGTTACAAAACTGTAATTCCATTGAAGGATTGTGATAATACCCTACCATAAACTGCATATGATGCTCAAGAGGTTTGACATCACTGGGGTTCTGAGATTAAGTTACAGCATCTACTATCAGTCTCTGTCAGAATCTGTTTTAGAAGATGCTTTTTGTGCAACCCCAGTATAAAATATAGAGTATTTTCTGAGTTAGGAGACTTGCTGTTGCATTAATCGTCTCAGAGTCCTGTTAATAGTTAAACTATAGCATGACATAAAACAGATTTGGTACAAAAAGACAGAAATATTTATTTTGCCATGCTACAGAGGAATTCTCTGTACTGACTACTAACAAGGTCTTGGGATATCAATTTGAATCAGAACTTCTTTGGCATTTTATCTGTTTTGTGCTCTAAAAAAGAAAAAAAAAACAAACAAGCAGCATGTAAAACTCAGAAAGAGTTACTGATTAGCCTGAAGTATCATTTCTGGAAAGAAATCAGTGTATATTTTACAAGCAAAACAAACTGACTCCTTATTCTTTTACATTACTCTATCCCTGTACAGCTTCTGCTATTTGCACACACTAACATACACACTTACTGTTCCTGTGCCCCTAGAAAACTATGGCTTCCCCTTCCTTAAGCTTTTCTTCATGTCTTTCTTTTATCTGATTTTATTTTATTTCATTTCTCCCTCCCTCTACCTTTTCTTGTAAATTTTTCCATTACTTATGGGAGAAACTGCTGAATATGTTGTGCTTTAATGTGACTTTGGCCAAAGAATGCTAATTTTAAAGTGATTTGCCCTTGTGTAGAAGAAATTAGGAATTCAAAACTTCATCAAAGTATGAAGTTGTGCATATGACTGAGAGATCTTTTCACAATTCATATGAGGGAAACTAGGTAAGGGAAGAGTTCAGACAGATTAATTGCTCCAAAATTTTAGGAAGAACTTTCTTCTTCTGAGAATAACTCTCCTGTTATGAGAAATAGATCAGGATATTATATCAAGGTTTGGAATTTTATTCCATGGGGAAAAAAAAATTCTTTGAAATGAGGGAAATGTTTATTTATTTCTTCACTAAAATGTGAACCACACAGGAGAATGATTAGAATTATTTCCCTTGTCATTCTCTAATAAAAGACTCCCATTTTTATGTAAGAATCAAAAAGTTTATTCACTATTCTTCCTTATGCTTCATTTTGCCTCCCATGTCCAGACTTCCTGATTGCATGATGTCTCCTGCCATTCCATCCCTTCATGAACACAACATTCCTGTGCTGTGCTATGATGTAGAATGGAAGGGAGGCTGCACAGGTGCCTGAGCCCTTTTCCTAGTGCCTGCATTCAGTGTACTTTTTTAGGATAGAAAAATGTTAAGTTCTTGTAAAGATTTCAATTTATTCCAGAAAAGTAATAAAATATTTTGAGATATATTTCCAATTTCACATTAAAACTGTGCCAAGGCATCTGACAGCTTTCCTTGCATTTTCAAATCCACCTTTCTCTTTACTATAGAATGTATAAAGTTCTATAGTAGCTATATAATCTATCTATTGCAGCCTCTCTGGTGCAACTTGGTTTTAGTATAAATTTCATGGAAATTTCCAAGTTTATTAGAAGGAAAAAGCAAGTGATAAGAGATGAGCAATCAAAAGGACCAATTATACAGAAATTTTCAAGCCACAAAAAAAAAAAAAAAAAAAAAAAAAAAAAAAAAAAAAAAAAAAAATTGTGGACATAATTTTTATTTTTCAGCTTTGGATCCCCAGTGCATATAGATACTTCCTTGTAATTCTGATTAAAATATCTAATTTCCAGGTGAGACATAAGATTGGAGAGATGGGGTTTTTTCCTTCAGTCTCACCATTTCCTGTTACTCAGCTGTGAGTAGTTACATGCCAATATTCAAACTTTGCCTCCTCAGCCTTACATTAAGCTTTGCAGTAATTACCATTTAGAATAAAGAAATGTTGTGGTATCCCAGTGCAGCCATTGGTTATGTGCAATGCCACTTATGTTTAATTAGCAGATAATTGGTCATTAGTATTTGTAAATGTTATATGAACTGCAAGCCTTTGCTGTGTTGAAAGGGTTTCAATTTTCATCCATTCAGGACAAGGCACTTAAACCACTTTGTCTCTATATTCAAAGTTAGTATTCAAATGAAGCCCTGTAAATCTTTGTTCCCCTCAAAGGGGAAAATGTAAATGACATGAACCAGTCACCATGAGATGTTTTACTGCTGGCCTGCTCAAGATGATGTCGTTTATACAGTGTTTCATAAATCAGTTGAGCTTTAGTGTCATTTGAAATGCTCCATTTAGGTTTAAAACTAAACTGAAGCAGAGACATAGAAGAAAGGGAAGGTTATTCTGGTTTAAATGTAGAAAACCTGGTCAATTGTTTGATTCTTGCATTATTTACTACTGGAAGCTTCTCTGGCACTTCCTTGCTCTCTATTGTTCAGCAGTATTTAGTTCATATTTTTTAAAATTTCTATTTCACAAATATTGTGACAA
The DNA here is from genome assembly GCF_031753505.1 of Anomalospiza imberbis. Taxonomy (NCBI): domain Eukaryota; kingdom Metazoa; phylum Chordata; class Aves; order Passeriformes; family Viduidae; genus Anomalospiza; species Anomalospiza imberbis. The sequence goes on from NC_089682.1 coordinate 41,369,523, forward strand.
ACATTTTGGTTGAAGCTTCAATATATTTGTTTTGGAGTTTATGTATTATGTGTAAAATAGGGTTAGTATTACTCCTGTTTTCTAAACAGGCATGGGGTCCTCTCATAAAAACAAAACAGAACAAAATGAATATTCTTCTTCTAGAATTTTGAAAAGGGGTCTTAATATATTTTTGCGGACGATTGTCTCTTTGTGACAAGAGAGCTGATTGCATAACTCTGCCTCTGTAATAAAAAAATATTGTCTAAGAAGTAGGTGCATGTGTTTTAGAGCTACCTGGGTGGAGTGAGTTTTAATTTTTCCTAAACAGTTCAGAGAGCATTGAGTATTGGTCTGTGTATTGTAGTGATACAACATCATACTTTTCAGATAGCCTCCACACATGCTCTTCTTTTTGGGGAGTAGCATTAACTTTTTTTTTTCCTGAGCCAGTAAACCCCAGGAAATTTCCCTCCCAAGTGTGCCCAAGGGGAAATTGAGACAATTAAGTTATTTGTATTTTTGGTTAGTTTTTTTTTCTCAGTGGTTTATGAAAAATTAAATAATTAAAATTTGACTATAAATAATATACTGATCTTGCTCTGCTGAGAGGTGCAATGTTGTCCTTCTCAGTAGAAGGACAATTTAGACTGTTAATAAAATGAGCTTGCTCAGCTGTCCAGGGACTGAAGGGGCAAGTGGGAAAGGAGGGACCAGCAGAAGCTGCACAGTGGTAAAACACAACTTTTAATTCACCAAACCTACCCTTGCTTCTGCAGCTCCACACAATTTAAAGAGGGTTTTTGTATGGGTTTTTTTTTGTGGTTTTTTCTTCATATGGTTTATGTGATCTGTAATAGATAATATTACCCCTCCCAATCAGATTTGAAAAAAATTGTAGTGGCTGCTGACACTGTTTTGTAATGTGATTTTTTAACATCCTGTTCTTCAAATGTGACGTTCAGGAAAAAAGCTTTTATTTTAGTGACAGCAAAATGCCTGCAGCTTGGATTCCTTGAAAAAGTGAAAATGCTTTGTGACATGAATGCAATTTACCCTTAACATTTTCTGTACAGTGCTCTCTGATCTGTTTGCTTCCCATGTACTTTCAACCCCACTAAAAATGCCTTAAGGTCCCACTTGATAACACTTGTGAGCCAAAGCATGCTGAACTTCTGAAAGCTGATCAGAATGGTCTGCAAAAAAAAAAAAACAAAAAAACATGCACCTGAGTGTTCAAAAAGGCTTGGGAGAGATTGCTTTCTCCCAGAGCTGGCTTTCAGTTTCAGATTTGATGATGATTCCCCTGCTTGGATTTATGTGTACATATTGAGGATTCATTTTTGGCAAGTCTCTACTTCTGAATATTACAGTACATGAAAATTCAGACATGCAAATACATTTTGAAAGGTGGTATCTTGATTGATATTTCCTTGAGTTCTTTATTGTAGGAGAGCAAGAGGAAGAAGAATAATGATGCAGCAAAAATGATCCTACAGCTTTTATGTGGGAAGTTGTGAAGGGAGATGCTGACTCAAAAGGAAAAAAAGGAATAGAATATCTAGTAATGGTGCAGCTGATTTTGCGTCTTTCAGGTTTTTTTTTGTTTTGTTTTGTTTTGTTTTTGTTTTTCCATAGTTGCATAACTTGGCGTTATGTATAAGTATGACTTTGCGTATGATTTTCTTTTTTAAAATTATTTTAATGGAAAAATTAAAAAGGTTGGATAATTTTCCTTTAGTCTATTTCATTAGAAGCAACCTATCCTAATTCTTCCTGAGGAGGAAGCAGATGCTGCAAATACAGTAGCACATGTTTAAATATAATATACATCAGGGAAGGGTGGCTATTATGTGTGTAATAGCATTATGTAGAAAAAATAGTGGACAGAAAGACTGTCCACTTGAAGCAATTTGAGCACAGATGTGCTCTTAGGACCATTTTGAGCTTACCCTGAATGCTCTTACAGCTTATCATAGGCTCTGTCCTGTCATCTACACCCAAGTTCAGCTGTATTTAGAAAGCCTTTTCTTTCCCTCTGCAAGGCAGTTCCATGTATAGACATATTGTCTAAAATATATATTCTGTACCCAGTTACAAATTATTCATCTTTTGTGCTTAGATTGAAAGAGTTTATTAATGACCACTGTGAAAACATTCTGGTTTACTACATGCCTTATATGATTTCCTTCATACCTAGAGACCCTCAAGAAAAAATAGTAAACAGAAAGGACTAGAGAGTTATTTTTATTGTAGTTGTGCTTGAAAACTCCACCCACTGTTATGGTTCTGCTGACTCACTTTATGTGGAAAGAGAAAAAATTTGATTTTTTTATTGTCTCATTACACAAGACTCTGAGATGGAAAAAACAATAGTATTGCTTATTTTGCAGAGAGAGTAGAATGAAACTGAGGAAAAAAATAAAAACTACACAGAGGGAGGAGATTTTCATGGCCTCAACACAAGGATGATTAAAAGTTTACAATTTCAGATTCTGAACACTCATAATTTAGTTTTCCCATAGCAGTAGGCTGCTTATACATACCTTCTCTGTATTTCAATTACCAAATAATTACTGAAAAAAATGGAAGATGCTAGCTGAAGATTTTGAGTTTTGGCTCTTGGGAAATCTGCTTGTTCTTGATTTTAAAAAAGTAACATAAGAAATGTTTGGAGGAGCTGGGAAAAACCTCACTGAGTTTCAGTGTGTAGTTCAAGGCATTTCTATGTTTTCCATTTTCTTTGTTTTCCATATAGTTTAAATCTATGGTATGATCAGTGGGTTTTTGGAAAATATTTTTTCAGTTTGGGAGTCCTACTGGTAGAGGACCACTCTAGGACATAACTCTCATCTTATTTAAGCAGTTGGTACATTAAGAATTGTGGCTTGGTTTCCAGCTTTGGATCTTACTGTTTTAACTTGAAAGAAATTTTCACATTTAAATATGATCTACTGTTCTTTTTTAAAGTTGTTTGTTGCTTGTATTTAAAGTATAAATAGTACTATTTCATTAAGCTATTGTGGTCTAGAACCTTTATTTGTACCTCACTCTGATCTTACTGTAAAAAATAAAAAATAAAAATAACCCCAGCCTTGGAAATATAAGGAATGACTTTGAAATGTTTGTTAGGCCTCAAAAGTCTTTGTATTAATCTATTTGACATTAAATATGCATTTTTGACACAATAGTAGGAATAACTTTCATGCCAATATAGTAATTAGTAGCAGGAATTTTACTGTGTTCTATATAGTTACAGAAAGGCATTACTTCCTAATAATCTTGTCTTCTGTTGTATGTTCACTCTTGTTCTTTGCTCCTGAAGAATACCTATCCTTCAGACTTTTCTCCACAATCCCCACGTGCCGTGAGTTGGTTGCATCATGTTCATAAATACAAACTATTGTGGCGCTGTCAGTCTCCTGAGCTTCTTGCCTACAAATGTGAGCCTTGGCCATCACTTCTCTTCCTTCTTATCACTTTTTCCTTATCAAACACTTCCACTGGATTTGTGAATTTCAGGGGAGAAACTGTTTCAGTTCAAGAAATAGGGCAAAATTGGTCTGAGACTTGAAAGGTTTTTTTCCTCCCTTTCTTGTCTGCCGCATGCAGTGAAATTTTACTGCGTGTTTATTTTTGAGATTTTTCAACTTTCAAAGTCTGAAAAGGGATATGAATGCTTTGCTGTGAGAGATAGTCCCTCTCTTTAAGAGGATAAAGGACAGGTGGTCCCTCTCCTTTATGAGGATACCAGAATGTCAGTCATGGGTGTGCTTGGATAGGCTTCAAGTAATAACATGTGAAAGGCAACACTGAAGCCACATTTAAAACACCAAGGCTGCAAAACTTTCAAGTGGCAGTGAAGCTGTGGGCACTGACAGAGCTGATGAAGCCACTCACCACCACAAACATGGTTGTTATTAAAAACATACGGACTTAGCACCTGCTTGTACTCCATTGGAAATCTGGTGCCTGAGCATAACTTGTGTGGCCAGCTCACACTGCATCTGCCTCCCGGATCTTCCAGATCCCCATCTCCAGCTCTGTCCTTAGTGCATCACCATGCAGGTCCTTTGGGAAAGTCATGCTTGGCTCCAAGTCTACTTGTATTTAACATTGGGTGGGAAGTGGAAAGCTTCTCTTCTTGCCTGGCTCAGCAGGAGTGCTGGCTGTGGGGCCATGGAGGCACACCGGGAGCCTGCCCTGGAGCCTTTAGTGCAGCACATGGAGCTGGTCCCAGGTGTATTCCCTCCTCTCAGGACTAATGCCTATCCATGGTGCCCTCTGGAGTGACGTGTGGCTCCGTGGAGCGCCACAGTGTTCCTGCTCTTCCCTCAAAGGCCAATATTTGGGTTTGTTGCTGTTTCCCAGTGGGTTCCCACAGGAATCACTCCCTCTGGAGCATGGTGGGGAGAGGCATGTAGAGCAAGCCTTATCCTTGGGCATGGAGCTCTGTGGGTTTCTGAAGGCATGATTTGCTGTAAGAAATAGCTGTTGTGTATGAAACTAGCAGAAATAGAAAGAATTAAGACTGAATAGCTTTCTTTATTTCCTATAATTTGGGGAGGTTTGTTTGGTTTTCCCCTATTGCTAAGCCAGTTGGAGAAACAAGGATCTCTCTGACTCTCCCTTATGGATATTTTTATATAATCCATCAGACCTGAAGTTGTATTATTCTAATGTAAGAATCACTTGATTTTTCTATTTCACATATTTTCCCATGCTTTCTTTTCAGTGAAATCTGAAAATTTCCACATTTAAATGGCAGAACCTTTAGTGCAGAAGCTTGTTAAATACAAAACAAAAGGACTGTATATATTATTCTGAGGTAACCAAATACTATAATCCCTATTTATGTGATGGAGAAATGGAGTCACAGTCTTGTTCAAAACTGTAAAGAATTTGGTATGCTACAGATTTGGAACACAGAAGATTTCTTGGCCCTATGCCCCAACCACCAATAAACAAGGCTTCTTCTTATTAAAGCTCAAATATAACTTTTGATCTAGTACTGAGGGAGAATCCTGCTCTTGGTTTGAAGGTGCATTTAGTAAGCTTGTGTTCTTCCATAACTGACTTGTGACAAACAGATTTATCACCTTATGTTATGTAAGAGGAAAGCTGGCATGTGAGATGCTCCATAAGTTGTAAGGGTAGGAAGGAGGTCCCCCCCCCACATTCCCAGTTCAGCCTCCAAAGTGCCAGATTTTTCTGTGGGAGAATATGCAACATTTGGGTATGAGCCGATATGAGCTTGCACCGTTTAAATATCAGGTTACATCCAATCATTCCATTCTGCTAAAATAATGCTGGTTTCAGTGCTGTTCTTGTCAAATGCCCCTACCAGAAAGGTTGTTGCCCTCTGCCAAAGCTTTGGTTTCTGCAGCAGGCCAGGCCCTAGCTTTTCTGACAGCCCTATTTGCTGTTCTATGTCCAGACTTTGTGTTGTTCCATGGTCCAGATGGCCTCAGGTGGCTTTGATTGAGAGTGTGAAGAGTACACAGCTCCTGTGTGGTTGAGGACTGGTTTCAGCAGCTCAGTGTGTGCATTACTACAGGATCTTCCCTTTGCTGCTACTCACAGTCACAGAATCACAGAATCATTTATGTTGCAAAAGATCTCCAGGATCATTTGGTTCAACCTTTGATTGATATTCACCTTATCAACCAGACCATGGCACCAAGTGCTATGTCTAGTAATTTCTTGCACACTTCCATTGAAGGATGACTCCCCCACCTCCCTGGGCACCCCTTTCCAATGTTTAGCAATCCTTTCCGTTGGAAGAAATTCCTCCTGGTGTCCAACCTCAACCTTCCCTGGTGCACCTTGAGGCCATGTCCTCTTTCCCTGTCGCTGGTTGCCTGGGAGAAGAGACTGACCCCTATCTCTCTACACCCACTTTTCAGGTAGTTGTAGAGAGTGATAAGGTGTCCCTGAGACTCCTCTTCTCCAGGCAGAACAATCCCAGCTCCCACAGCTGCTTCTAATAGGACTTACATCTACCTTGAGTGTCTGTCTCCTTGTGGGTCCCTGGAGCTGCCGTGGGTTGCACCAGCTGAGACCTCACCTGGTGTGTACTGATTTTGCAAGAGCAGTCCCAGCTGGGATGATGAGCTCTGGCTTTCTATGTGTCTGATACAAGCAGAGTAGAGAAATTCTATATCTCACCCATAGCAATTGCTTTAGCAAACACCAAAATAGCTCAAAATACTGGAAAAGTTTTATGAGCCTCTCACAGGCTTAAATTGCTTTTATGTACTGAGAAAAGTAGTGAGCCTAAATGCAACCATTCCAGGAGGTTTGATGTCACTCCTAATGTTCTAGTAGATTATGTGATTGCACTGAGATGCAGAACTACACATTTCAATTACAGTTTCCAGGCTCTAAGTTTTCTAACCTCTTCCAGGATTTGTCATAAGGGAATTGTGCAGCATTTTTGATTTCTGGTACGAACCTGGAAGAGTTAATCATTCTTTCTGTAAACACCTGAGATTTTAGCAGTTGATAAGTTTCTTGCCTATTTCTGAATGCCCTCTTGAACTTCAGATTAATCTTCTAAACACTAAGGGCTTTAGGAGCTCATGATATGATGGGAATATTTGTACCTATTGTGACTTACTTTTTCATTACCTTGATGGACATTTAAAAATGGATATGGATAAATGAGCAGATTAAAAGTGAGTGCAACAACTAAGCCCTATATGTATTTGGGGAAAACATAACCCAGCTGTAGAGGTGAGCTATTGGAACATTACAAAGTGCTTTGCTTTTACATCCTCTTTAGTTGCTGGTAGTATTGCAGCTCTCTGCTACTATTACCTGTAGTGTATTGTAATTAATGTAGAAAAGATGCTGGGAAGACTTGTTACATCTTTCAATTATTAGTTCTAGGTTTGATGATGTTCTACAATTTAATCCTGCAAATACTGAGGGTTTCCAGTAGAGGTCAGGATGACATTGTCAGATATTTTGTAAGCATGTTGACCTGAATAGGAACCATCTAAGATTTTCCTTATTCTCACAGGCAAAACATTTGGGTGGGATTTGTTTGTTTTACCTTTTCAATATGCAGATAAAGCACTGTATAATTATTTTGGTTTCCTCTCCAGACTTCATCAACAGCTTTGTAAAGTTTGATGGCAAACATATCAAATTTCTTCAAAGAATGTGATGGTTGGGAATAAGGAAAAACAGTGGGAAGGGGATGAGCCTGAAGAGTTAATGCTGCTATTGAGGTAAATGTCTGTTACAGTGCAAATGTTAAGACTAGGGGACCTGCGAAATTGGTTTAGAATAGTTTTAATTTTTTATACTGTGTGTAAATTTGTACATAAATATATATATACACATTTTTATATGCATACATATATCACACATACCTACACAGATATATTTATATATATCAGCATACATATATTTTTATCTAAGACTGTGCTACACGCACACAGGAGCAGCACTTAGGCAGCCTTTGCTTTGGCAACTCATCTCTACTTTTTCATTGTAACTGCTGTCTCCTGGCTTTAGTAGAAGAACAGATCTGGCTGAAAAAGTAACCCTATGGAGAAGAAAAAAAAAAAGTTTTTGGATTTTCTTTTTCACCCACACCAATTACTTGATTGGTTTTGCAGCATAGTCATGCAAATAAACATATCCACCCAGGGCACTGAGCTATTAGTGGAACAAGAACTGCCTAAACTACCACGGTGACTGCAAAATGCTGGGGAACATAGTTTGTATTTTAAAATACTAAATCCTTTTCTAGATTCTGGAACACAGTTTCCTGACTGGGGTAGATTTTGTGCCAGGTTCTATAATGCAGAACCACAAAGTCTGTGTAGCCTTGTGCACAGGCACATCACAGAACTGCTTCACTTCCCTTATTTTGCAGAGTTCACCGCTGGCTGGCATTGCAATATATGTTTCTGTTTTCAGGTTTGTGTTGCATTAAGATCTCAAGTATATCTACATATGTGCTCATGCACGCACTACACACAAGAAGTTACCTGTGTTGTATTTAATGCCTTCTTGTGCTTACAAAACTGTGGCAGTCAGGCTCCATGTACTCACTGGCACACTGGTTAGTGGCACATCAGCAATTTACAGGTTTCACACACTAACCCTTTTGCAAAATGTGTGTTCTTCTTCTCTGGATGTGTGTAGGGCTCAACTCTTGCAATCCAGCCTTCAGTGGGCATCCACTGCAGGTGCATTCATGTCACCACTGTTCAAAGACTCTTCAGCATCTGTGTTCCAAAAGAGCTGGAGCAGCCTGTTGTTTGCTGCCCCTTAGACAAAATGGCTTTCTCCACTTTCGGTAGACACCAACTACAAACTGCAGGAAAAATCCAGGCCCCGAAATGCAGTTTGGTTACCTAAACAGGATAAGATGATGTTCACCATCTCTGAGTATAGAAAGTGTTATGGAGAAAGATAAATAGCTGAGGGTGAGGTGCAGTAAGATGACTCTGAAATGAAATCTACTTTTCCTGATGTCTGCTCTAAATTATCTTGCCATTAAAGGTTTTATCAGACCATGACGTACTTTTCAAAGGAAATAGTGAAAGTTCATGTTGCTGGTGACATTAATAGCTAGACTGGAAAAATCACTTTGAATGCATATAGGGAAGGAACCAAAACTTACAGGGAGATATATTAGGTAGCTCTGTTGGTATTTTTTGATCTATTTATTGCGACAAAATGAAATCAAATATCATGTTTTATCACTTCTGTTTTAGAAATTATTTTGTGTCCACATAGATGTTTCATCTCTGAATTGAAAACAAGGATATTTTGAAATCAAGCATTTCTGGACCAAGATGGCAGCAAATGAAATTAAGCAATGCTGTCTCGTTATCTGCTCTATAATTTATCATAATAGGCAAGCACAGTTTGCAAATTACAAAGTCATCTTACATTTAGGGGCTTAGGTTTTCTTACCATAAAGGAGGTCTGTTTTCTCATAGTGATTCTTACCATTTAAGAAGTCTGCCTAACTGGGTGATGAAAACATACTTATTTTCACATAAATTCTGAGAGAAGTTCATTACTATGCTGGGCATTGGGTAAAGAAGAGCAGTATTTCTCTTAAACTCAAGGATGTTTGGCCCATGAAGACCAAACTACTTCTTCTGAGATGAAAACTGTCTGGGTGCTTGAATTTTAGGTTTATCTTGACTAATCAACTGTTTAAAAAAGTAATTCTGTAGCAGAAGTACATGGCAGGCTTTATTTACTTATTTTGCTTAAGTGCAATTTTAAGAGAAGAGATATTATTGGTAGATATTGGTCCTTGGGCTACTTGGGCTTTATAAAGAATTCTACCTCTTTAGGGTGTTTAGCCCAGTTGCTTTTTAGTTCTTGTCTGTCTCTGCCTGGTGTTTACCCTCAGTATAGGAATACAGAGTGCTCTCAGGTACTGCCAGCTTTTATTCTGTTGGGTTTAAACAAGCTGTTTCCTGCAGATGCCTCCCAGAAAAGAGTCCCACAACTCCCCTGCTTCCTCTGGTAGCTGTTTTCTGTCACCAGCCCGACTTTAACTCATCTTCCCCATAAATGGCACTCTTCCTGATGGCCATGCACAGTGGCACTCATCCTGTCTTCTTGCAGGCCCAGCTGGCGCTCAGAAAGGCAATGCTGATGGTTACAGTACTCTGTCAAATGGGGTACCAACACTTGAGTCCTCCTTGCCTTATTTTTCTTAACTAGCTGCCTTGTGCTATGCCAGAGTACATGGCATTTTGTCTGACTACAAAGCTATCATCCCATTTTGCATTTGGTGGCCTTGATCTCTTGTAATACTCCAGGTAAAACATTTTCCATGGTCACTGGCATCATGCACATCTTGGCAGAATCTAACAGATGAGAAAAAAAGGAAGGATCTCTACTTGAACTTTGCCAGCTTCTAATCTCACTTGCCAAGTTCTCCTCTTTTCTTGACTCTTAGGTAAAGGTTTTTTTTGTAGTTGGTTGTGTGATTTTTTTTTGCTCATTTTATGCCAATAGCTAGAAAACAACTCACTCTAGCTTGTAGTTTGGAACATATAAAGACAATAAAGATGAAGCATGTATTCTCCTTCCTGGTCAAAGCACAGAGTTAACACTATCAATGAGAAAGATATTAAAGAAATAAAGCACAAAAATATTTGTAGAAGTGCTACTTCATTCTGGGAAAAAATACCCACTTATTTCTGCAATATGCAAACCACTGTTTTCCAGTGTAGTGTTTTAGGAATGTTCTCTGCTGTGGAAACACCTACCATAATTTTAATTATTGTGGTTATTGCTGAGTAGTAACTCAGCACTGTTTGTCTTCCAATTCAAATTCAAAGATATTATTTATGTTTCATTTTTATTGCATATTGCAGTCTTACTTCACTTTACTGAATTCTTTTGCAGAGAAGCAACAACATTTACATTCTTATTATTTTTAGTTTGTTTTTGAAATATAAATTCAAAATAACATAGACCATCAAGGGAACAGACTCATCTCCTATCCTGTTTTTTCTGCCCAGATCTCTTTTCTGTAATTTTGAATGTGGCCTTTTATATTTCAGATCCTCAAAGTACTCACACTTTTTACCTCTGATGTCCTAATAGCATCCACTTGAGCTAATGTAGCCTTTCCCACATGAAAAAGTAATCAGAGTAATTTGCTTTCAAATTTAGTTTCTTTAGTACATCATATTTTTAATAGCCAAAAAGTTATGAATAAGTGGTACCATTTTGATAAAAAGAATATAATCTTTATTGCTATTTTCAGGTCATGGTTTGGTCAACAAATACAAGCTATATGTATTAAATCTTGAATGGTTGAGTTTATTTTTTTAGGGAAGCATATGAGTGTAAAAAAGGTTAAATTCTATTGTATCCAGATCTGCATTGAGCTCTTATTGTGTTTACTGTTGCTCCATTCCATATGCTTCTTATTTATATGTACCTGCCTCCCAGTTAAATCTTCATTAACATCTGCAGAGGCTCAGCTTGCTTTCATCCAACATGAAGGATTAGATGTTTTAAACCATATACATATACATACATGTACATTTTTAGCTTACTTTTCTTTTGAACTTCCAAAAGAAGCACAGAATTAGTGGAAAATCCAGAAGTGGAAAGAGATGACAATATTAGAAAAACATTGAGACTCAGAAGTCTTTTAAGTTTTGCATTGCTTCTGTTTTATTTGCACTTGTTTTCCTTTTTTTTTTTTTTAATTCATTGCAAATGTAAATGTGTATGATAATTTTCATTATACAGTATGAGACTGAATGTTGTCTGGAGTAGTTGGTGTTCTTCCAAAAAAGCTCTGATTTAATAAGTAAATTTCTTCAAAAGTCTCCCAATTATGGAACTGATTACAATGGGAAGCAAGTGATCAACTTTACCGCTGTGCTGAAGAAAAATAAATTTACCCCTGCCACTGACACCTTAAGTAAATCATGGGTTGTACATGTTGTGTCTGTCTTCAAATGAACTTGCATTGAAACTCTGACTGTGTAAGAAGATGTAACAAATGCTCACTGGTATAATGATTGGTCTCTGTTTAGTACTGGAAGCACAGAACTAATGTCTAGAATACAGAGGCTGAATTGTTACTCCTAAGGACAAAAAAAAAAAAGAAGTATAACCATTACTTCAGGTCACCACTAAGGTCACTGACAGCACAGCATGGGGGATTCAAGTAGAGCAGCATGACTGCAACTCTCTCATGGCTGTGAAAGAGGTCTTTAGTCCCCATTGCCACTATGTGATTAAATTGGAAGACAGAATACATTCTTTTGTATTTATTTACTTTTTTAAAAATAAAGGAAAAAGAAAGTTTGAAAACAAAATTGAAAAGAATCCATTATAAATAAGCTTCGTTGTTGGTCCTACTGTTTACTGTTCCATGAAGATTTTGTCTGTTAAATTAGTAAAATCAGGGGTGAGTGGGTTGGTGGGGAGACCCCTCTGCAATCCATGCACTGCTTTCTTTAATAATCAGATATGGCCCTGTTGTCACACTGGAGTCCAGCTTTTATCATTCTTGGCAGACAGAGCAGAGCAGCACTTTGGCACTTGACCTGCCCATAAAAACTTGAACAGGAAACAGCAATAAATAATCCACTCAAAGGGCCCTTGAGAAAAGCATTGCACTTGATTCCTTATAGGAATTGCACATTACTCCAGTGAGAATGTGGGCTCCTTCAAAAAACAAGCTTTGTATTGTTAGCATTTTTTTAAATTTATTTTTTATGAACAAATGTCCTAATGGTAGCTTGCAAGATAATTTTTTTTGTGTATAGAAGACCTGAAGGAGGCTTCAAAGTTGCTTGCAGTTTTATTCCTTTTAAACATAGAAATAAACTTACAGCATATACACGCATATCCAAACAGCATTTCAAACAAAGAACAAACCAGCCAACATCTTCCTCCAGAGCTGGTCCTGGCTTCTTTCACATGGGGACCCCGATTTTTCTTGTTCTCTTTTCCATGGCAACCTTCACCCTGCTGAAGTGACCTAAGAGTTTGACTCCAAATCCCTTACCTCAGTCAGAGCACCCCTCCTAACCTGGGGCCTGGTCATTGAACAAGTCATGAGGTGCAAAAACTGCTCAGTTTCTCTAGAAATTTCTTTCCTCATTTTTTGAGGGAAGTGGAAGAGTATTTAATTTCCTGCTCTAGCCTGAAAGAAAAGACTGTTTCTGTTTGTATTTATCACAATCTATTTATAGTCTTTGACAATGTGATCCATTCCCCAAATATTTGCATTAATCTCTGGCTTTTCGCATGAAGTAAATTAGAGAACTAAGGGAATCATTTGTAGTGGGTTTAGTCACACGGTAATTTTTTTCATGTGTGTACAATAATCTAATTTTTCATGTTCATTTCAGTGCCCTGAATGAATCTATACTACTTGGTAAAGAAAAGGGAAATGTTTAATATTTACCAAGAATAATTTGAGACAAGGGGGTTTGTAAAGACTAATATCACACTTACTTTTAGTAAAATAAAACTGCAGAGTTGTTTTGTTGGGTTTTTCAGTTATTATCTTCACTCATGTAGTCTTTGTTTCCAGCTCTGCTAACTTTTAACTAGACTTGGAAATTTTAGGAAAAAATAAAAACAAACCAAGTTTGTTTGGTTGGTGTTTTTAAGGGTTAGTTTTAATGCAATTAAACTAACTCACTTTTCCCATTCTTTAGAAGCCAAACACCTGGATTTTTGGCTGTTTAGATGGGTCAGTTTATTGAAATTATTCTCTCGGCTTGCTGAACATACAGGTATTTAAAGATCAGGACAGTGGTTGCTTAAACCAGAAATTCCATGAAATTTTTTTTCAATTTGTCCGGAATGCTATTTTTCAGAAAGATACAGTACGAGATACAGAGAAGATTGATAAAGTTCTAGGTATTCCAGTCTTGTTTCTGGTCTTGTGTCTGAATTCAAAATTTGCTAACCTAAATGATTATAAATCTTGTTTTAGAGAGGTACAAAAACTAATGTCTCTCTTTGGTTGTACTCTTTTTTTTTTTTTTTTCCCATTTATTTTTGCCCTTTGGGATCCTAAAAAGCACCTAGAGTAACTAATGTAAAGAGGTCCTTGGGACCAGGTTAAGAGTGTAGCAGTTTGAAATAGCTGGATAAGTTGATTGCTTTCTTGCAGTGTTAAAGGTGACAGTGGGGCCCCTACTCAACTGGACCTTGAGCCATCTGAGGTCTTTGGCTGGCCATGGGCTCCATCTTCTGTCTGATTTTGCACACCAGGTGAAAACAGATCTCGGTACCACAGGATTCTTGGCCTGTCCTGTCCAGGGCCAGAAGTTGGACCTGGTGATCCTTGTGGGCCCCTTCCAACTCAGCACATTCTGTGATTATGGGACTTGCATGAATTTGCCTGTTTTGCAAAGGGGCAAGAAAGTGGTGCTGGCCAAGTGTAAGGTGGTCTGTGGTCACCACTTGCACCCTCAGTGAGCAGCCTTGTCCCAGCCGTGTTCCTGCTGAGATTTGCAGGTAGGCGTGTCTTAGTGCACTGAAATGTTGCATTTCTGTGCTTCACTGCTAGCTCCTTCCTCTTTTTTGTAAGCAGATTATTATGAACAGCTTGAATGCTTTGAAATCCTGCTAATCTGTATGATTTTCAACCAGACTTAAATGCATGACTTATTTGGTAGCAAGGACAGGTAAAATAATTGTATTCTGCCTAGTATATAATTATTAACATGTTAGTTATCTATTTAATATTTCAAAATTTCCATTCAACGTTTAAAAACATTTGTGTCTGTGGCTTTTGCAAACATCCACCCTTGATATATATCTAATTTTTTTTTGAGAAGTTTATCCTTCTATCAAGCATTTATTACCCTACATGGAATTCATAGGCTAGTGGAAAAGTAATTTATTTATTTACTAATTTTCTTGGTTATTGACTATGCAAAAGTTTCCACTAATGAGAATTCTTCCCTGTTGTGAATCATTAATACATTAAGTACACTTCAGATTCCTCCAGTAATGATACAATGAGAATTGCTTAGATGATTTAAATGACACAGATGTAGTACTAATTATACATTTTAAATTGGCAACAAACACAATTAATTTACTGATTATCAAAAACAAAAGTAAACTTTTTTATTATAGTAATTTGCTATAATTTATCACACAGCCATTTTCTTTGTGTAATATTTATGCATTTGACAAACCTACAGAGAGATACATAATTAGACCTGTTTCATCCATCACTAACTGCATTTAACCAGAGATTTTACGTGAACAGCTTGCAAAGACACTATGAGATTAACCAAATCATAATGGTGCCATCTTTTAAACCAACAAATATGGGATTTTTTAGGTAATTTATGTGGATTATCAAAATTGAATTGTTTAATTTAACTTAGGTTCCTGAAGGTATTTTACAGAGCTATTGTTTGGGTGATGGTTTGTTTGGTTGTAGTTTAGCAGAACTGTCTGTGTTTGGTTGCAATTTTTTTTTGTAAGAACTTGAAAAAAAACTAATTTATAGGCATTTTTGAAGGGAAAAGCCTCAAATGATGCTGCATGGAATAAAAATCTGTATTCCCATAGTAGCAACAATCCCCTGTCTAAATGCTTTGTACTTGGGAAAGTTTGAAATTATTTGTCCATGGATTTGGGAAATCCAAAATGAGGCAAATGTTTTATTTTCATTTCAGGCTAGATTTTGGGCATTAAAAATCTGCAAGCATTAGAAATCTCCGTATCAAGCCCTGTCATCAAGTCATTTATTTGCCTGCTAAATACTGTCTTTGGAGAGCTTTGTCCTGATGCCTATAGTGCCATGGAAGCTTGCCAGATGTATGGCATCATTAAAGTAGTCTTTGAAGTCTATATTAATATAGGATAGAGAGTAATATCTTGGAAGAGGTTCTAATCATTGGCTCTGGTATAATCCTTTACACATAGAACCAAGAATTAAAACCAATAAACCAGAAAACAAGCCCCCACCTTCCAGATTATCCTCTCCCTAAAGCAATAGAGGCAAAGCTCCCTCTCTTAGATGCTTATTCTGTATTTTCGTGTCATTTGTCTTTCTAGAGAAAGGTCTGTAAGTCACATTTTTATGGATTTAAAGGTCTTTCAGTTAATTTAAAAATTATGTACATTTTCAGGTAGTGACACTGTTGTGGCCAGTTTAGGCTAGAGAAGCAAATTTTACCAGAACATGTGATGTCCTTTGATCTTTGACTTCATCATACTTGACATCCTTGTTTTAGTTGAAAACTATTTTGTTTGCCATTGCGTTTTTCTAAGTCAAAAATTTTGCCACTTGATTTTTCTAGGTGTGTGATGGGTGCAAAGGGAGTATGGAATCTCCTGTTTGAAATAGAATTTCAAGACAAAAAGTCCTACTAATTGTGAGTTTTTTCCACTATTATTTCTAGGAAATAATAGTATATCTAAGTGGAGCATGGGATCTCCTGAAGAGTGTACAGAATTTTGTTTCCTTGGATACAATCAACACAAGTGCCAACAGCAGCAGCAGAGTTCTTGTCCCGGGTGAGCACAGGTGTATTTGAAGGAAATACATGTCCATTCTCTCTTCTAGAATGTTTATTTGCCCCTTATCATCTGTCTACATCTAGAATCACAGCCACCTGCCAAGAACCACTTTTGCATCTATTTTCTTGAAGTATTCCTAAAATACCCCCAGACAATGACCCCCCCACCAACTTGTCTTACATTTTCAAGAATGAATCACCTACTCAGGGAGGAAAAGCATTTACTTCTATTTTATAAAATATCTATTTCTGCATTTATTTATTTCTTCTTTATTAAATGTGAATTTGGTGATGAACACTTCCAAAATGTGTTTTCTTCCTAATTTTAGTTTATTTGTCCTTTCCTTTTCTTTTCAGAAGGGAATATGTGTAGTGGCAGGTGTACAGGTATGGACATGTAGTTATGTAGTTTATGTAGTTACCTGGAAACAATTAAAATTCCCTTTTAAAAGTAGAACATAGCAATTTCATTATGTAATATAATTTCACTGTGCTGTACCTTTAAAAAGAAATATGCAGTTGTTCTTGAACTATTAAACTATATGTGTCACTGATTTATCCTGTTACCAAAAGGATCTCATGTGTCACTTGGCAAAATGACAGCTTTCTTTCCCAGTCTATTGTATAATTGTGTTTTGTTAGCTGTTTTTGTTTTATAAATACTGTGCTAAAGGGATCTCTGAAGATCAAGATTTTTGATGCAGTATTTGTCTTTATTTGTTCTTTGATGTTGACCTTCCCCCACTCCCCTCACAGCAACAAACACAATATTTTGTTCTCAAAAAGTTACCAAATCTATGTCAGGAAAAAAAGCATTTATTTTCACATCAGAGTTTTTGCAAGCAGGCCAAATCCATTCCAGCAGATTCCTCACTGGAACTCTCCTGAAACAATTTTCCCAGAAAAAAATAGGCTCATGAAAATTTTATTTACTTGAAAATCTGCAGAGAGGCTCCAATGCTCTCATTCTTCGTATGTTTGACTACACAAGCTTGGAACTCTGGTGTTAGTATTTGTTATTTTTCCTTCTGACAACTTTGCCTTCTAGCAAAAGCAATGACACAGACTCTGCCTGTACATTTAGAATGAGAAGTTTCTCCTGTAATATTTAATTTAAATCCTTCTTATTGAAATATAATTGAATTAGTTCTTATCTTTTGGTAGTTATGGAAAGAAATTATTTGTTGCTTGCTTTACAACAAATTCTAGATACTGTTCTTAAACACTCTGTTTTTAAGCCCTTCCTTCTCTTTATCTTGTCTTCATTATACTGAACATATCCAGTTCCCTTAGCCTGTTTTCCCAGATCCTGCTTGTGAAATATCTTGTCCGTCTTAAGGCTTCCCTCGGGATTCTCTGCAGCCCCTTTGCCTTTCTCACAGAGAAATGGCCCAACCCAATAGTGTTTCAGCTGAGCCTGCTTATTGCCAGGAGAGCAGAAAACTTCACATGTCTTTTCCATGACACTTGAAAAATAATTTTTTCTGATTGACATTTACTAGTTTTGCACCGGCATTCGGTTTTTGGCTTCTGTTCAGTTTGAGCTGCTACAACATTGCTGTTTCAACTGCTGCTTAGCCAGGTAGCTAACATTTTGTATTATGTTTTCATTTTTTTGAACTCAAATATTTTAATTTTGTCTCCATTGAATTGAATCCTGTTGATATTATAGCTCTGATCCAATTTCTGAAATTAGTGTGAAATCTAATCCTGCTCTTGAGGTTGCCCGCAGCCCTTCCCAGCTCAGTGATAGCCAGAAATCTCATAACATATTTTCTATCCAAGTTGTTAATAAAAATATTTAAAGTTTATCAGATTTTTGTCAAGATCCTGCATGGTGCAATCTGCAGGTTTGGCAGTTAACCCTTTCCTTGGGAACTGCTCTTCAGATTGTGGTGCATGGCATGGCTGTTCTTATGGCTCAGAATTAGATGCATGTATATTCTATTTTGTATTAAAAGAGGTGCATCTGAGCTGGTGAGGTGTAAGCCTCAAAACTTTTCTGTTGGCAGTGCCTCAGCATACGGAGCTGGAGGAAACTTCTGGAGGGTGAGCAAGCACAGAAATGTTCCTAAGAGATGTGCCATAACAAGTACAGGAGAAGCTTGTTCTCCAGTCTGGCTTCCCAGTGTGACAACTTCTGTGGTTTTATGGGCTGCAAAAACTTCATACCTAGTCTGTCCTGGGTCCTTAGGAAAGTGGCATCTGGTGGCTGGAGGTTGTCAGCCCTGTCCATTATCATTGTATTTATACACTAAGAGGAGTTGTTGTGAGCTTTAGAAATCAGTTATCTTGCAGACAGAGGTTTTTTGAACTTTTTCTGACTACACCAAACGTAGTCTTCTGTAGAAAGATTCTCCAAAGCTTTGATCATGGTCAGAGCCTGGTGTGGGATATAAAGCCTTGAGGAGTTAGGGAGAAACCATTCCCCAAATTTCCTGTGGCCTGGAAACATGCTCTGCACTGTTTCATCCCAGTGGGATAGAGGGGCAGAGAGGGAGCTGGGGAGGGTGTCATCATTCTCCAGCCTTCCTTCCTGTGGACACCTGTGGATGACTTTGGCAGTCAGGATAACCTCCTGTTATTGAGTCAATGTTTAAACTATCTCTAAGACATTGATGATAAATCAGAATGTGAAATTATATTCTAATTATAGACTTAGAAACTTGCAGCTGTCCTGGTGTCTTCAAGGTTACAATATTTGTCTCAAACTACTCAATCCAAAAGGCATGACCTGATGAGAGTTTGTGTTCTTTCAACTAAACTACAATTTATACAAGAATATATTCTCAGCACATTTGAAAACTAAATAATAAAAATTATCTGAGCATAGGAAATTTATAGCCTGGCTTAGCTGTTGCCTTCTGGAATCTGGGTTTGCAACCTGATAGATTTTATAGCTCAGCAGACTAACTGATATAATGACATGGCCTTTTAGAATTGCCAGCTGTAGAACTAATTTTGGCTGGAGGAGTGGCCAGATGTATTCCTCGCTGTCCTCAGTATGAACTGGGTTAGTAGGGACTATAAATAGCTTCATAAATATTTTACTATGTCTACATTTTTGCACTGATTTGAAAGATAGGAGGATAGATTGTTCAGGTTCCTTGTGGGTAACACAAAATAGGGTCAATTAAAAAAATTACCCTTTCTTTAAATAAGTCAATTTCCTAATATTTCTATAATGTTTTCACTTTGGGTTGGCCAATGCTTGGTAATAGCACCATTCCCCTCTTCTTCAATTGATCCTGGTGCTGTAAAAATGGCCATAAAAATAATGTTTCCTGTTGACTTTAGCCAAGAAAAGACTTTCAAAATGAGAAGGTGAACACTAAAAGTATCTTTGTTCAAACAAAAAGGGAGTATTTCATATTTCTTGCTTTTTTATCTACTGATATGAGTAAGAACCTATCTTCCAGATTTAAATGCTGACTTTCAACTGAAGAGAGATGTGTCTGTGTTCTCAATCCAAGTGCTTCCACCTGCCTTTTCCCAAGATTATTCCAGGTATGCCATTTAACTTTATCTCTAAGGTTGCTCAAAGGCAATTTATGGAACAGAAGGCAATATAGAAATAAAAAAATCTACTTTCATTTGTGTCCCATAGCTCCAAAAAGAAGAAATTTTTGTTGGTTTGAGTCAGGGTGTCTTTTACTCACAATGTTAAAAAACCCCCATAAATAAAAACAGATAAACACACAAAAAACCCCAACCAGAAACAGGAAAAAGAAAAAGAACTACCCACAGAAAGTGTCTTCCTGCTATTCTGGGTATTGAACTGGGAAATTTAAGTGGTAATCTACTTGCTTTTAATTTTTTTAATTCTTTCAAGTAAAGCTAGCTTGCTTGTGCTCCTTTTTTACTTGTTCTAGGGAAATATATTTAAAGGATTTTTTATTAGAAAAATCTGTGGCAATTAGTGACATAGGGTTCCTGATCTAAGTTTTGACTATAGCAAATCTGAGCACTGCTCACTCACTCCTTTTATAAATCAAGGAAGCCTGTGTGCTCATTTTGAAGTTTTACTGTAGTAAAGAGAGTTTAAGCATGTTCTAAAAATGTGGTATAAGGGAAATTGCTTTACTAATTTATAAATGCAGCCCTTAATTTCCAGTGTGCAACTGCCTGTCCTAGTTACTATTCAAAGCAAAGATGGAATCTGTGACAGGTATAGGCCACAAAATCGGATTTTGTTTCATTCAAGAAACCATTTGGCAATGCCATATCTATAATCAGTTGGATCCTTGTCCCTTGGTTTTGCTCTTGGAGAGAAATCAAAATTGTCTTTTAAAATAGATTCCTTGCCTGCTCTGCAATTCTTAGAGAAGGCCAACCCCCCCCAGACAATTATCTTTGTTTTCCCTCTCTGCAGGCTTTGCTGGTCTGTGTCACAGGTGTAACATTGGGATAAAGGTTATCCCACATTTCCATTGTATTTGAATGCTTTTGTATGTGTTAAAAGCACTGTCTCCTGCTCCAGTCAAAAGTGTTGAGGAGGAAGAGAAAGTGAAAAAGCTTTTTGGGTCTTTATCAGTGAAACAATTCTCATATCATCTATATATTGGCACCTCCCATAGTATTCTATTTGAGTTTTCTTAAGTTTCACTTATTTCTGATAATTTAGATTCAAACTAGGAACATCCAATATCCAGGGGCCTCTGATAGATGACTTAAATTGAGTAGTGAATATATTTAATATGTAACTCTGTCTATGTAAGTTTTTCTTTGGAGCTCTGTGATAGGATTTCAGATGGAGGGAAATACAACTTCTATAATTGCTTATGTAAAAGACTCCACGTAATTTTCTTTTTTAAAGACAGCCTTTTGTCAATCAGACCTGATTTTCTTTATGCTAGTTATTTTTCTTAATGTAATGCCACTAAGAGAGGTTGATGTCTTTAAACATTCTTGGATTAGTCCTATTAAATAAAACATTAATTTCAAGAGTTTCACATAATTAAACATGAGTATTATCTGGTTTTGAGTAATTATTCAACTGAAATTTCATTCAATTTCACTTGAACTTCTTTCAACTGAAATAAGTTGGTTAAAGCTTACTGTTTAAAAGCTTTGTTTTTCAGATTTGACTATTCTACTATACCTCAAAGCACCCAAACAAACAGTGAAAAGAAAGAAAACAGGCACAGGTCTGGTTCTTGGTGTCTCATGTTTTGGTACAGGGGACCAAGATTGACAGCAGGTATTCGACTGGACGTCATATGGATGTTTCTTCCATCAGGTTGCACTGGGAATAGGAATAAAGAAAATGCTGTGGTAGTCTAGAAGGTTTATATCTGAATATTTAGGTGCTAAAAATGTCTTAAAATTGTTTGGATTAGATCTATGGACATAGGACTGACAAGACTCCTGAAAATACCTCTGAATATTGCTTTGCTGATTGGCAGTGCCTTTTCAACTGTTTATTTTACTTCTCTTTGAGGGATTTGTGCAGCTGGGGGTGGAGAAGCAGGTTAAGGGATTGTTGCAGATGTCTTGTCTCAAACCTGTATTCTGTCAAACAATAGCTGGAACTTCTTTAGTGTTCCCTGGGGCTAAAATGTTGCAAAGAGCTCTTTGAGCAAGCAAAACTTCACCACAATCACGGCTCAAACTTTTCTAACCCTCTCAGTTGTTTCCAAACACGTGGAAGTGTCTTGAGTGATAGAACTAAAGCATCAGATCTAGGCTGGCAATTTTTTCCCTAAATAATATCAGTAGAACATAAAAAATATATTTTGCACCCAAAAGATGAACACTGTATTTTATATAGGTTGATCTGTGTGTTTTTTGCTTGAAGACAAAGTCACCAGCTCTCAAGAAACAGACGAATGTTTGTCTTACAGCTATGGTGACTGTTAAATAGAGGAATAGGAAACAGCTTTTTTATGAATCAGATGAAAAATCAATACAGATGTATTTACATCTGTATTACATCTACAAGCCTAGATAAAATGTGAAGAACAAGCTCTGACGACGTGCAGATCCTCAAGGATTGTACAAACTGTCGCATATCTTTTGTTACTACTGATCAGAGTTGTAACTCAATAGGGGCAGAAGAAAGGGAAGTTAGGAGGGGATCTTACTTCATTTTCTATGATATAACAGTTTTAAAATAAGATCTAGAAATGTGGTCAGCATTTCAAAATTGAAAAACAAGGAGTTGTCTTTGTGCTTTCTGAAGAAGTTTTCAGTCTCTGGTAGTGGACTGGGACTTGTTAATGAAGCACGAGCCAGTGTCAGATAGACTTTTAATTAATTGAAGTAACATACTTATTTCCTATCTCTGGCAAGAAGCAATCAATTTAATTTTGTAGAATAAGATGGAAAAAATTATTATCAGTAGGGAGGATTCTCATTTAGGAATTCACTATTGGACACCAGCCTTATAAAGGGGAAGTTACAGCACAGTTCTTAAAATCTTCTTCCACAAATGGTTGCTGGTTCCAAAAATAAAAATAAATAACTAATCTAAAATGTATTCAGTAGCCCTACATTGGAAACTATGACTTGAAACTAAATAATGAAAACACAGACAAAAGAGAAACTCTTCATAGAAGAACATCAGCATTTGAGGAGTGCAACAGACGATTTTTGTAGTTCTTCTTCAGGAAGTGTTATGAAAAAAAAAAAAAAGTGGTACATAAAAAGAAGTAAGAAGGAGCAATATATGAAGAGTATGAGAGCAATGTAAATGCCAGCCAGGGTCCAGACGATGTGTGCTTGGTTTTCTGTTTGTTGTTTCCTGGTTGTTTAGGTTACTTTGGTTTTTTGTGTCGATGCTGTTTAAGTTTTTATTTGTTTGTTTTGATTGTTTGTGGGGTTCCTCTTTTTGAAAAAAATATAGGATTTACTGAAATTAACTTGCCCATTTAGGAAGTACTTGGGATATAAACTGAAACATTTTCAGAATATGGATTTTGATGAATTTCCATGGGTTATGGAAAAAAAAGCTCTGATGAGCTCTTTCCAGCCCAGAATGAGTAGTGGAGATAAAAAGGACGGGGAAGATATGAAGGCTCATAGATCTGAGTTTTCTGTTCAGTCCTAATAAATACAAGTCTGAGATCTAAAGAGTGATATTTTTAGCATTTCAAGTATTCAGAGCCTTCTAGGCCTCTTAAAAAGACAAACCAATTGGAAAATGGTGATGCCACTGAGGCATTATTTGGAAATTAGCTTAGGATATATTTTTTTTTTTACTTTTTCAATTTATCTTTATTGCTTTAAAACAATAACAAACTCACAAAAAAGCAATTTTCTGAGGCATATGTAACTCTCCACCTGGAGAAAAACATAATTTGTCCTTTAATTCTATCTGTGGTATTGCTCATAGATTGATTCTCTCTCTTTGTATGAAACTTTGCTGATGTTGTTGGTTTCTTTATAATATACTTTACAGCAGTATTTGATATTACTTCAGTCAGGTGAATTTGTCCTGAACTCAGAATTGTGCTGCAGTCTTTAAACTGATCTTGTGGCAGTGGTATGGACATCAATTATCATGCACTTCACTGAAATTAAGTCCAGCTTCTGCTGCTTGTAGTTTAACCTCCATTTCTTTCCATTTTAAGGGATTTGGTTCCACCTTCCATTTTTTTTAATTAACTTTTTATATTTCTATAGTATATCAGAGGCAAAGGTTCTGTTGTGTACAGGGTCCTGGATAAACATGGAGTTGATCACTGAATTTTGTGGAGCTGCAGAGTGTGTTATCAGTCCACGAGGAAAATGGAGTCCACATATTTAAAACAAGTTGTGCATTTCCTTTAATTTCAATCCTTTCCCTGCACTTCTCTGGAAGACTGAAATCCATGCAGCTTTCCTTTGCACTTGGAGTCTCTTTCCCCTTTTTTCTTTTACATCCTCTTGCTGGGCCCCACTGCAGCCCAGGAGCTCCACTGGCACAGAGTGAGGGAGCTGTGCTGCCTCCCCTTTCTTGCTGAGACTTGTTCTCCCAGCTGGGTGCCTCTCTTCCTATCTGAAAACCTCTTTCTCATTTCCAGCTCTGTCCAGAAGATTTGATTAGCAGATGTGCGCCCTTGTTTTCACTCATCTAGCTGCATTAATGGATGTGTAGCAGTAACCTTGACAGGTTTTCAAGTCAAATGTTGCTCTTGGGTAGTGGCAGGGGACGGAAAAGGAAGGAAGGATTGTTCATTTGCTCTGTCCTTAGTGCACAGAGTTACCTGGGACAAAACAATCCTCTTTGTGGTGATCTTGTGAAATGGTTGGATATGCTTTTTTATTAACCTTCTAATACCATGACTGGCAGGTACAACCATTTGCAGACAATATGGTTCATCCAGCACTTTACTGGAACATTTATGCTACACTGTGATATGAGTAACATGGTGGATACAGGAAATTATTATTGCAGCACAAGATAGATCTAGGTTAGGGGTTTTTTGCCTTTCATTTCCATTTTAAGTGAAAGCAATTTGGGCTCCCTATTAGACCGTCCATGTCAGGAAAAGTCGAGTGTTACACCTTCTCATCATATTTCCTGGATTGCTAGAGTGTTATAATGAAAACTCTCAGAAGTTAATGCAGCATTTGAAACTGTGACGCTATTCAGAGTTCAAAATAATAAAGAATCATGTTCCAATGGGTGTCATCAGTTATCAACAGCACAATAAAAATGTAGCAACAAGAATAGTGACACTATCCATGTACCTTGCACTTCACTTCAGCTGGTTTGAGTTACTTTCAACTCTTATGTAAAGGATTTAATAGGTGAAAGCATTTTGCTGCTTGTGGTATTTGTTAGAAATGTAATCTGAACTGCTTCAGTGGAGGAACACCTGATCAAATTTTCAGTGACAAGAGACCAACTGTTTCAGTTTTGAAGTCAGCATTGACTTTTCAGCATGAGAAAACAAAGATGAAGTAATCCCTTGTTGGGTGTTCGCAAACAGCAGGGTGTAGCTTTCCAAACAGCATCGGGGCAATGGGATGTGACACTTGAGAGGACATGGTTTGTGGCCATGTGAGACAGGAGGTGTTTTGAAGCTGGGCTGTGTAAATTTCCAAACCAAAAGGCTGCACAGCGTTCCTTTGGAGATGTGTGCATAAGACAACAGATGACATATATGCCATACATGTCATCTGACAATAATTAAGGGAACATGTTCACTTTTTTGTGTCAAGGTTCTGCAAGATTTTACTGCTGTTCATTGCTTTATTTGCATTTGTCACGTGGAGTTGCTCTGTTTTCCTGCACATAGCAAAAATTTATCACATAAGGGAGTTTTCTTGACTGGTTTTAACCAGGCACACTTGGGTTTGAAGTATGACTTGACATCTGGTACTAAGTATTGAAAGGGAGATATAAAATTGCCTTTCTCCTTTACCCACTTTCCACAGTAAAACACAAAAAGTTTCTGGTACCTTGAGTGCAGTGTGTGGGAGGAAAGGAGAAAACCAAGCAGCTGGAGTGCTTCTTGGGAAAAAAAAAAAAGTTATTACTTCAAGTTCCAGAATTTGAGACAATATTTCTTGCATTTGGAATATCATATATAGGAAAAATCTGGGATCAATCATGTCTAAACATTGTTTTTTATTCATGTGCTTCTGAAGCAAATCTTATCATTTACTGTCTCAGTGTCCATGCATAACACACATGGGAAAACATGTACCTTTTCCTGACAGCAATACCCACTGGAGCTTTTTCAGTCCAACTCTAATCTTTTCCTTGCACATAAACGAATGTGTTTCTTGTTGCTGTGTATAAATATTATCATTCCTGATATTTTTATCTGGCAGTACATTGAATCTTAGTCCTGGAACTAAATATTCTGCATCATGGAGATTGCAGGTGAGGTGAGAGATATTCCTGGAAATGATTAGTTTTGGTTTACTGCAACAACAACAAAAAAAACAAACCAAAACCAAAACAAAAACCAAACAAACCACAAAAACCAAAACCCACCCAAAACAAACAAAAACCCCAACAAAAGAAAAAGAAAGCCCAAAACAAAACAACAACAAAAAATAGTAAAAAAAGCACAAATCCTGTACTCCTTAGTGGGTTTAGCATTTGTTATTAGTTGGAAAGTGTGTCTGTGTAAATGCTTACAAAACCTGCAGAAAAACAAGACACCTGGAAGCAACAGTGGTATCATTATCACTTATCTAATGCTACTGTGATATAGCTTGTCAAAGGCCACGGGATGTCCCATTTAAATTAATGCAAATATTAATCCTACAGAAGAGTTGTATCAAGAGGGTGAAATCTTGTTTCTGGAAAATCAAGTTTTGTCATCCCAAGTTAGAGGCCAGAATCAAACCTCTTCGGCCTCTGAAAAGCAGAGTTAAAATAGAAAAGATGGAAACAGAGGGCCAAGTGGATCAGAGCCCTCGAGAATTTTGTTTCCCTCCATTGCAAGAGAGAAAACACATTCAAATCTCTGTGTTGCTTCTATGGAAAGAAAGTATGTGCTGTGTTTCTCATCATTATATTTTAACATAATGTGTTTGGAAGACTTGTGTTGATTTAGGCAGTATGAGAAATCCTCTTTGACCATGGGACAATTCTCAGTACTGTCCTGCCAAACAGAACAAGACCCTGGTACTTGATAATCCCTTTCCTAGGTGATTATGCTTAAGAATCTGAGGATCTTTAATGTCGATCTTCTCTAAGGGAGGAAAAAAGTGCTGCAGTGTCAGCATATGGGACAGAGAACAGGCAGCACAATCAATTCCATGTCATTCCTTGAAGTACTGAAACCCATATAAAGGGGTTCACTTACTGCAGCAAGCCATAGGTTCAGACATTGCACAGCAACACAGCACACATTAGTTTAATGCTCTGGTTTTAACTTGGAATGATGTGTTTCATCTCCACAGCCCATTTGTACATCTCATGTACATCTTGTTCGTCTGGTCTTTACTTAAGGATTCTTTATGTGTTCATATTATGTGTCGGTGTGAATTGCATGTCTGAAAGACTATTATTTTGCAGAGGCAGTGTTCCAGATATATTAGTCCTTAGGTAAAATTGTTATAAAATAAGATGTGGATGTT
The DNA here is from genome assembly GCF_031753505.1 of Anomalospiza imberbis. Taxonomy (NCBI): domain Eukaryota; kingdom Metazoa; phylum Chordata; class Aves; order Passeriformes; family Viduidae; genus Anomalospiza; species Anomalospiza imberbis. Next base: position 41,396,537 of record NC_089682.1, read on the forward strand.
CATGTCATATTTGTATTGAAGATTACTCGTTTCTGATTTTTTTCTGTACTGAATTGCAAACTAGTGTTTTGAATAGTGGTAGAAGTACAATTCTTAGCATAAAACTCCCTGTTAATTAAGGTTTCTATCAAATTACCAGCTAAAAGCTCAATTGTGAAGAGTTGAAAAGAATACAAATAACATGAGGTTTTTCCCCTGAATTTTCTGGATTTTTATGAGATGCTTCATCATTTTTTCCTCAGAGGTTAGGAAGATATGAATATTATAATTGGTGGAAAATGAAGCTTAATCCTACCATATTAAGTTCTCTGGTGTTTTTGCTTTCTTCAGTGTTCTGGGCAAGCTGACACTTAAAGTGCACGTTGCCCATATTTCTATGCCTGCATTTTGCCAAGTGTACAGTGATGGCATGAAGTGACATGTGAATACACCTGAGTGCCCAGCAGGACAGGCAGCATTGCCATCATATCAGAACCTCTATCCTGCCACTGCTTCTTTTTAAACCTTTTATTAAATTCCCTGGATGGAGACATAGGGATAAAAACAAATTCAGAGCAGTTCTGTGCTCCTCCCAGAGCACAGAGTTTTTCAGTGTTGTGTGGCTAAATCCCTAAACATCCCCCACTGATACTAATGGGGATCCCACAGTGAAATCCCTGGATGTTTCCTTGAGCATTCATTAGGACTTCTTCTCGCGCCATCTCTCTCCCACTGCTGTTTCAAATAGAGGGCCAAGAGGTCTCTTGAAGCACAGCAAATTATCAAGGCAAGAGTTAATACAGACACTGCCTTCTGAGTGACATAACTGTGCAATTATGAAAGTCCTTGTAGAAACATCTTTTGTTTGGTGTGGGAGTCTGTAACTTCAAGAACTATGGCAAAGAAAGGGCATGTGCCTTATGTTCCTGTGTGTTATATGTGAGGATCATCGTGTACTAATTTTGTCAACGCTAGACTTGCCAAGGATTTCAGAATCACCTAGATGTGTTAAATGAAAGAGCAGGCTGTGGTGCAGACTGGGACAATGAACATTGTGAGGAAGGCTGCTGTTATGCAGAGAGCAAAGTTTGACTTGGGAACAATCCAAATCCTTCCTCTATCAATAGACTTCAAAACAGCAGCTTGTGCTGAATACACACTTATTTATACTGGGAAACCTATAATTTATTAATCCTAGCTATTAAAGTAATACATAGGGTTCTTTGATTGATGCCTGATGCTGATTCCTAAGAATTATGCAAAGGGAAAACACCTATTATAATAGATATGAAAGTTTTCTTCATGGCACCAAGGAAGAGTTTAGGTGTTCTCATCTGGGTATTCCCATGGCTGGGTATGTAGCTGTGAAATGGTCAGAATTTTTTATCCATTGCCACTTAAAGTAGGCATTATTTTACCTGTTATTCCTTTCCTCAGTGGCACAATTGTTTGAAAGAGTCCAAAGTCTGTGGAGCTTGTCCATGCACAGAATTTTGGGCCCAGGGAGAGCAGCTGCTGACTATTGTACTGTTTCTGCTTTCAGAGGGCTGTCTCTGCTCCTGTGTCGCAGGTTTGTAACTGGAGGTTGTAACCTCTTAGATCACCTCAGCTACTAAATGCCAGAGAAGCCAAAGGCAGCAAGGTTTTGAGCCCTTGTTGTCAGAGTTTTATTTTCTACATCTCCAGCTTTGTGGAGGTGAGACAGCAGCGAGGGTTTCTTGTATCTGTGTGCACACGGAATTTAACTACTGGACAGAAAATGTCCTTTATTATGTGTTTTAGCTGGAAGGCTGGCTGAGGGCACCTGTCTGTGGAAAACTGAGTCACTGTAGAGGAACCTGTGCTTGGGGTGAAAAGCCATGTGCACTGTAGCTACTTCAGAGCAGCGCTTCTCATGGGCAAGCAATGAACGCTCTGCGTGCGCTCATTTATACCCAGAGCCAGTCGAGGACAAATGGATGTGAGCTGCTCGCACTCCTCAGTCCAGAAAGCAGGAACAGCGTACACTGGGCACGGGTGAACAAGGACTGGCTGGGCAGCAGCTCCAGCCATCCCAGCAGCACAGCTGAGCCCCATGGCCGTGGTGTGGTGCCTTGGGGACAGCCTGGGTAAGGGAGGGCAGAACCTGTCTGTTGCTGAGGGGAAATGTGTGAGGAACAGCCCTAAGATCCCTGAGGGGAGAGCACGGCAGGAGGGAGAGCAGTTACTCCAGGTGTCCCCACAGGAATCTCCCGCTGGAGAGAATGTGCTGGAGCAGCTATTTCCCTGCAGCCACTGGAGAGAACATTGTGGATCAGGTATCTGGAGGACCACACACTGGAGCTGGTGGATGTTTCCTGAAAGGACTTCAGCCTTTAGATTGCTCACACAGGAGCAGGTCTTTCCTGAAGGGCTGCAGCCTATGTGAAAGACCTCAGTGGAGCAGGGGAACGGGAAGAGTGTGAGGTGGAAGGAGCAGCAGAGAAGAGCTGTTACAGACTGACCAGAGTCCCTATTCCTCATCCCTTCTATGCACTGGTGGATGGCAATGACTTAAATTTTCCCCAAGACAACTCTGTTTTTCCAGTGATGAGAACTGGTGACTGATCTGTCTTCATCTTGACCCATAGACTTTTGCATCTTATTTTCTCCCTCTTGACTGCTTCAAGACCAGTTTTGTTAGAAAGGTGAGGTAAATCCTGAGGATGGCATTCAGTATTTTAAAACTTTAAATTTTAAACACTGGTAGGTATCCATGCCTTTTCCCTATGTTGGGCAGTCACCACAGAGGACTCATGGTGCCCCCATCCTGGGAGGCCAGGAACATTAAGTTTTTTAACACTGAACACAGACCACCAAACCCTACTGTGATTGCTGGCTTGTAAGGTGCAATGCATGTGTTATTTTCTAATGGATGGAAGTTTTCTGTGTTTTAGGGAAGGTGGTGGAACTTCTGTGTGTAACAACAGGTCAGAGGTACCTGTCAGCAGCTATCCTTCATTGTCTTGCTGCTTTCATCAGTGGCCCCAGTAGCCCAGACTGACATTGCCTCCCTGAGAGAGTTCACATGTGGTCTGAGAGGGCTCTCATCTTGATTTTGACATCTTGTCCTTAGTGTTTAGACATCTTGTCCTTAAAGACTTCCTAACTTTGAGTTTTATTTCAAATACAGTGTTTGTTTTCTGTATTTGAGGAGAATTAACCCAAGGTTACAAAACAGTTGGCAAATGGAGTTACAGCTGGGTAGTTGGGTGCTTGGCTGCTGTGATGTGCTGAAAGATTACTCAAAACACACTCCATTAAAGGTAGACTCTCAAGTTCAGTGTAGATTAAGAAATTCCAAATATGTCCTAGGTGCATATTTTTAATACAACAAAAATCTTCCTTGATGCAGCTGGGTTTTCAGTCCTCTGCACAGCAATGCTACCTCCTCATTAATAAAGAGGTAGCTACAATGGGAAATTATTACCTTTTTCTCTGGGTCCTGGTAATTAAAATATTCAACAGTATTGTAACATTTCCCAGCCTTCAGATAGAGCCACTTACTCTATCTTGAGATGAAATAACATGTGTAATTAGATGCATCATATAGTATGGGATTGCTTTGGAACTTGTATCAAATGATAAACCCCAGGTTATTTGCTCTTGGAAATGACCATTTATTGAGGTTTACTTATTGCATGTGCAATGAAAAGGAGAAAAACTATGTTAAAATCAGCAATTTAGTTCAGCTAACTCAGTAACAGCCACAGCTGATGGTAGGCTGTTGTCTATGTAGGCTGGACATACAGCAGGTCAAATACAGCTCATGTAGCATCACCCAGAGTATTCTGTTCCCAAATAAATAGAAGACAGTAAGTAAAATTAGGCTTATGGTGGGTGGGGTACTGGAAGGTAGAAGTGCATACAGCACCAAAGCCACTGTGGAGAAATAGACTCTTAATCGTGTGTTTACATGCTTCTAAAATCAGTTTAATTAAATTACTGTCACAAGCGTACCATTCAATTTTAGCTCTTTAGGTGGACTAAGTACAGCCTGAGGAAAGGATGAATTCTGAATAAGAAGAAGATGCAATCAAGTAGGAAATTAGGGTTAACATAACCCTAAGATAAGTTTCTTCAAGAGGTAAATGAAGATGAGTTTTTCTCTAGAACAGAACATGCTTTTAAGTGACAAGGACTTTAGGCAAACATTTTTTATGCATTTTAAAAATAGATTAATGAAAAAAAATCCTGAATGTGATTCCTCAGTGACACTTAAAAGGCTCAGTCGTCTTTTCATCCACTAATTTAAATAATGAATGAATAAAAATATTTTAAAAATAGGAAAATTCTCCAAATAATATATTAAACAGTGCATACACGCAAGTTATGGAGCTACCCCTAAATAAAACATCTTTGCCTATTTTATTAATCAAGTTTTTGAAAGCATAGGCTCTGTATTTTTTGTGTGTAGCTTAAAAAAATGTCCAGGAGAGTCAAAATTAAAAAATGGGATAAAAAATTATATCATTATTCCCATGTAAGAGTGTTTGGCTGAATATTGCCATGAAAGATATAATAGTGTAAATCCTTGAGTGAAGAATTTTAATCTGTGTTTCTCTGTTGTGCTCTAACACCAGAGTAGTTTACGGCTAAACTGGCTGGGTCCTGGACAGTGAATTTCCAAGTTTTAGCAGTTCTTGTGATCCAGATATTAAATCATAACTAACTTTTCTTACTGAAACTTTTTTTACAAACCTGGTATTTTACATCAACCTACTACTATTCTCATGTTGCCCCAAATTTAAATACTATTCTTGAATGCAACATTTTTTCCTCTTAAGCTGGAAAGCTCTATTTCATCATCAGAGCATTTGGGATTGTTGGAGTCACTAAAATGAAAAAGATCAGGTCAATATTTGTATCAGGCCCCCTTATGAAAGCAAAATATTTGACATCTGCATTGTATTAAAGCAGTGCAGTTAATGGGAGCTCCTGCAGTGTATAAGTGAGCTGCAGGTTTCAGGCAGTTCTGCAAGTCAGACTACCTGCTTATTTAGGATCTATAATTTCAGTTCTGTGATAATTTTGGGAGTGAAGCCCATAGCAGGGCAAGTGCTGTTTGAAAATTTGGGCCATAATTCAGAAGCAGGAAGATGTAGCAAGTAAATACATCAAATATCATCATAATTAATACTGTTGACATAGCACAGTGTATTCTGGGAATTTATAAGAGCTTGAATAAAGGGCTGAGGCTAATAGCATTACATGCAATGAAAATGCAGAGCAAAAGGTGATAATTTGTAAAGAAAACAGCAATTGAAATTATAGAAGGGGGTAGAAAATTGATGTGACAGGTGATGCTTTTCTAGAATAAGAAACCTTATTCTGAATATAGATGTACTTTTAAACTATTGTCAAATTTCATTTTATGCCAGATATAACAAATCAGATAATATTTTTGCTGAAATTTCTTAATTTATACTGTTGTTTCTTCTGCTGGAACAAGTCAAAAAAAATTCAGTACAGTAAAGGTTATAAAATAAGATAGAAATCTGCCCATGTTTAGAGGTGCGTGATTTCATTTTTTTCAACAGAGCACTTGAAATTTGTCAGGTTCATTGCTACAAACAAGAAACAGAATATTTTTCTTGCTCAGTGAACACAGAACATAAAATTACATATTTTCTTTAGGAAATCTGCCTCAAATTCTTCCATGAATACTTGAAGTTTTCTGATATTATCCTCTAACAAAAGCTTCAAATTACCACTAATGTACTTAACATTATGGAGTGGGGCTTTTGAATAGAGTCCATGCTAAGGTTTTTAAAAGGATCATACCTTAAAAATTATATCACCATTTTCCTGTCTAAAGACTTCCCTTTTAGCAGTGAAGCTTATTTTTGTGCTCTATGATGTCATAGCCCAGACATTTATGCTAAAGGGGAAAATTAATAATTAGCTCACCGATTTACAGTTGCTGAAGTTTTAATTTTAGGTAAAGACAAACACAAAGAAGGGTATTGTTGATAGCTTTTTGTTTTGACAGAGACAGTAAGAGTGATCTGAGTGGAGAAACATGTTTTAGTTAATATTGCTGAGTTTATTTTTTTTTTTAATGCTTCTTTTGCTTATTTCTTTTAAATCTACTTTAGAGAATCAAAAGCAATTTCTCGAGCTTATTTTAAAATATATTTTCAATATTGCTGTTGTAATTCATAATAGCATATTATAAAACATCGATCAGCTTTTAAATAATTTTTATAATGTAATACGCAATATAATTTCTGTCACTACAAAAGTGTTACTGCATGACTGCATCGAAAGGCTGTAATTCAAAGAAATGTATAGTATACAAATGTAAATAAAAACCCCTTCTTTTTTGTTCTTTTGAGAAGTACTGAATAGAATACTTTGAGGAAAAATGATATACAACCAGACCTGACAAACATGGCCATTGTATTAAAATTTTCCTTGTAAAAATTATTTTTTTCACCTTGCTAACTGTAGTATTACTTTTATGAAATGTAGGAAGATGTAGGGGAAAGCAGGCATCTGTAGGTATCTGGCTGTAATAAAGAAATTTGGGCTGTTTTGAGTGGCAGATACCTAAGAGATAAACAAACATTTAAGAAATGATTATACTAAATGCATAAAAGGGACAAGGTTACAGTATGCATGTGTTTATTTATATGAAATTGTTATACAAATAAAGGTGCACTATGTTTACAACTCTGCCTGAATTATCTCTTCTCTAGTGATTTTTTTTTGCTTTAAAAACAATGGAATCTGAAAGTCACTCAGATATATTTTGTCAGATTTGGAAAATATGCAGTTCTAATAAGTTGGGTTAAAAACACCTCTGGTAATGAAGAATAACAGCTTTCCTGGGAAAGGTATTGTTCCCTAATTCAAAGTAGGCATTAGAATAAGAAATCAAGATTTTTTTAAAAAATATCAACTAGAATTTCTGTTCCTTTCTGATTCTTCAGTGTTTTTGTGCACTCCTAGATGAATATGTCCTAAGCATCCTTAAACTGATAATGGTCTCTAATGCAAAGGCAAAACTTGCAGAAGATTGGGCACCAAGTGGAAAATGATTTTATTTCAGCTACCAGTGGCTGATTACTAATAACACAGACTTACTTTGCCTTCGTGATCAGAATACTTACATGCTTTTTGTAAGCTGTCTACCCAGAATTTATAAATAGGAGAGAAAATAACCCTCGAAAGCCAAACAACTTCTCCTCCTTGTCGCCATATGCTGCATCTTTTCCCTCTAGGTTTTGTACACTCTGTGTGCTGAAGAATGGTGTCTTTTCTTTTCATGTTGCTCTGTCGGCGGTCATAACAGCTATTCTCTTCATGAATATGTAAATCCCATGCATAAAATCAGAAAAATTAGCATGGCGATTCCCACTATAGAATGTGCCCAATTATGTCTGCTAATACGTGGATAGTGATGATTTAATCTTTGGACTAGATGAGCGGATTCAGGTACAGTTACGAGAGCTGCAGTAATTACAGAGGACCCAAACACACAAGCTGGGTGCGTGCACTGCTGGGGGATCATTGGGCTTTAATAGGAACTGGGCATCTTATGCTTGGCTATGATGGAGTGCTCGCAGATTCATTTACAGGCGCTTTCTCTGATGGGTAGTGACAAGGGAAAAAAATGCCCTAGGTCTGCAGTACCCTTCCCTTACTAACTGACACTCATTTGCATTTGAATTTTTTTTCCTTCTTTTTTAGTTCCTACTGAATGCTTGCAATTAGAACGGAACGAATAAAAGTTTGGATAAATAAAGGGAGAAAAATGGTGACCGCATTTGCTAGGCGTCCTTAACTCACTTGGTTTATCAGCAATGGGTGTTGGAGGGGGGAAGGAAGGACATGCAGAAAACAAAACCAAAAAGGCACCAGCAGCAATTGATGCATTTTTGTATTTAAATAAGCAGGCGTGCTCATGCATATTTATATGACGTGCATGCCTATGCGCCGCTCTGAGCAGTGGCTCTGCAGCTCGGCTGCAGTAATTAGGCTGATGTAATTATAGCAAAACAAAGCAAGCTTAGGCTGATGGTGGGTTTTTTCCCCCATTCAGTGGGAACATTTAAGACATATGCATATTCCAGCGTACAAAAAAATGAACCTGCACCGCTGTCGGAGGCTAGGAGGACAGTGTGGCCAGTGCACCTATTGTGTCACTGCTGTAGAAAGCAGCTTAGCGATTGGCCACTGTCTGCAGCACATAATACTGACTGGTTATAAAGGACTTGTCTAGAGGAAAGCCTGTAGGTACTCCATTGTCTGGCAAAGTTGATATGACTGCATTCTTTTTGCAGGGGGTCAGACAGCTGAACTGTAAAAGCTGCACAGATTTTTTTTTTTTTTTTTTTGTCTTCTTCCTCTGTCTCTCTGTCTCTGTCTCTTCCATACAGCATTTTTCTTTCATGCCCTGTCTCAGTTTGCATAGTTAAAGAGAATGCTAATTAAGATCCCTTGCCTTAACCTGAAAATAGTGACTTGGATGTAAATAGAGAACTGGCGATAGTTTAAAATATTCTTGCGTAGCACCAAGATATCAGTTACCGTCCTAGGGGAAAAAAGGAAGAATTTTTTTTTTTGTAATCAAGGTAAACAAAGAAGAGTTGTTGCTTCTCTTTCTTTCTTTCCTTTTTTTTTTCCTTTTTTTCTCTTTTTTTTTTTTTAACCAGTGATGCTATACTGTTGCAAGTCAGATAATATTTTATTTCAGAAAGCGTGCTAGCTACATAATTTAAAAGTCCACAAATCAGTTGCAATTTAGTGCTTATTAATCCTTCTTAGGATGTAATTTGGTGAAAGAACTGCTTTAAAAAAAATTCTTTTCTGTATTATAGACGGATCTAACAACGCAGTCTGGGCTCCGTGCCAAAGGCTGGTATTTCACAGCAGCGACCGCCTTACAGATGAGCTGTGGGAAGCAGGAGGGAGACTCTCTTAGGGTGCCACTACTATGGAGACACAGCTGGGCTGAACAAGATTTGCTTCAAACGACAACAAGAGAGACAGAAAGAGTCTGGTTCGACCGCTGCCCAAGCAGGCAGTAACCAGAAGAGCTAGCAGCCAATCCGGCCATGCTGCACTGTTCGAAACCAGCTCTACATCCCAGCCAATCAGTGACATCACTGGTGAGAAACTCATTTACATCATGCCGTAATGAACTTTGTTTAACGTAGCCTTTTTTCTTTTCTTTTTTTTTTTCCCTCACAGAGATTAGGTCCTCCATTAATTATTCTGCCAGCATAATTTGAATCGCTATGCAAAACGATGGCTACAATTTCTTGATTTTTTTTTAACTGTATGCTGTCTCTGCAGGTAACCATGGGCATTGTTCCATTTTTTTTTTCTGTTGGCCCCATAAAAACCTTTAAAAGTGTCTTTAATTGTTAATATTGTGCATATATTTTTCTTTCGTGTATGTTTGCCTCCTTGTAGTCCTTACCTAATGTGGTACTGCTTCCTCCAGTTATAGCTTGAGATAGCCTTTAAGTGTCTTGGAAGGTAAAAAAGGGTGTTGCTGCAGCATTGAGTTTGCATCTTTAGCTGCCATCACGGTCTAAGTACTTATTCTAATGCTTCAGAAATCATTTCGCTGTGGCCATTTTACATATCTGGCTTTCTCTAAAGGTTCTTACATGCATCTGTTACAACTGAGTGAAGTTCAGTACTGTTATATTTCATTCTTCACCACTTTCAGTCAAGATGTCATTTTATTAATGAATAGAACTGAGATCATTTTTGAACAAATTTCACCCCCTTCCTTCCAACTCGACACAATGCACCTGATTTGCATCCATTTACCAGAATAACTGAATACAAGAGCAAGTATGAAAGGAAGTCAAGGGAGAGCTCGCATACTGCTTCAGGGTATGTTGCAGCAAAGCAAAATATAGAATTTTTGCTGAGAATGTGCTTAATCTGCACAGAAAAGATTAGATCTCAGGTTGAAAAAACCTCGTATCTAGCCAGCTTTTCATATTAGGAAATAGGTTTGGTGTGGGGAGTTTGGGTGTTTTGGTTTTTTAAAAAATAATAAACGTGCACATTTTCTTGAGATGTGTTCAATTATAAGTGGAAAACATTTGGGCGAGCCAACATTGTGTTGAGTATTTGGATTTAGTTCTTTGTGGGTAAAGTAATTTGTTGTGCGAGCAATTTAAAACCTGCCCAGTATACTGTGGAATGCAGAGATTTCAGACTGCATAATCTAATGAGGCAAGGTTTTGCTCTTCAGTATTCTAATAGCCAAAACAGAATCAGATATGAGACAAATTCAATATTGTGTTATTAAATTAAACCTATATCTGTTGCTAGTGATCTTCAAGAGGTCAAGTCTTTCACAGAGCAAAATTTTATTTAAAGAAGTAGCCCAAAATAGAATTTTTGTTACAACATGGTGACTTCCCCTCTCCTCACGCACAATAATCTACAATTTGTTTACGGCACTTCAGTTATATATTGATCCTTCTAGTCACTTGGAAAATACAGAGGATTTAAACACTAAACCATAGCTCTTTCAATGCATGATGCATTCCATCATCCCATCATCAGTATTCTGCGTGCGGCTGTCCTGATTCAGCCACTGGCTCCCCTGCTGCAGATCCTGTAATTTGAATCATGCGTAATAATATATTATCCTACTGGGGGCCTTCTTTCAGTAGGAGAGTGGTTTTATACCTTCTGCTCTAAGAGAACTGTTGGCTCCTTGCCAGCTGGTAGCCATTATTCACAGAAGCAATCAAGATAGTCTTCCTTAAGGAATAACATCTGCACAACTGCATGTGCCAGAAATATGAAGCCTCCCCTCACGTTATAAATTTGGTTTTCTTGGGAACAGGAATATTTGAGAATACTAAAGCAGAAAAGTTGGACATTTACAGGAATTCATCAAAAGTGTATTGAATGTGCCATGTGCTGAAATCCAGGTTGTGAGGACATTTGGACTGGCTAAGGGAAGCAGAGGAGAAGAAAATAGAAGCTGGTGGCTATTCTGTGATTTTTGATAATATTTAATCCAGGTCATGTTTCTGATTTAGCAGATGATTAGTGCTGTATTAAAAATCTGCCGTTTGCCTTGCTGACAAGGTAATTTTCTAACTGGGATGTGGATGGGATGCTGTCAGCTGGGACTGGAGCTGCATTTCCCAGGTTGAGAATCTAACCTGATTTGATGCATTCAACATGATGCAGTGTCAGTAGTGAATGAAAAACAGATACCAAAAGGGACCAAGTGTGTAGAAAATATGAAAACTTCATAACAAAGTAGGAAATCTCAGAAATGCAAAATCTGAAAACATGAATTGTGTTCATACAACATGAATTGTATCTGCTGGTTAAAGCTCTGTAGGGCATCAAAAGGTGAGTGGTAGCAGCTGCTTAGGGCAGAGAAAGAAACCCCAGACCTGTGCAAGTCTCTCAGCTATAGTGTGTGCACTGCTGCCATATGTAGCAGATACACCAGCACCAGGGCCTACAATTTTCTTTCGTTCACATAAATGTCACCCCTAAAACACAAATAAAATATCCTGATATCCTATTTTTACAGATACTCTTTTTGTGTAAGCATATAGAGGTGTGATGTTTTCTGTCTGGCACAAATTGTTTAACCATTCATGTTAAAGATAACAGATTTGTCATTTTTGATTTTGGGAAGAAAGAGAGGAAGTGTTGGACAAAGAAAGAAGCAAAATTTGATTTAGCATGTTTATCTCATCCTGAAGCTTACATATTTTTCATTGAACAACAGCAATACAGCTGTAGCAAATAATTCTACTCAAGATGTGTTTATTTCAGTATTGTTGAGGTGTATCTAGCAGGGGAGGATCTTCTTGTTGTCATCACCTCTTGTCTTACCTTTTGGAAGACAGAAATAAAGTCTGTAACCTGGCTGAAAATCAGAAGTGCTAATATTTGGGAACTGAAGTTCTTCTGAGATTATAGGAATGATAATTAAAATGGGCTTACCTGGTGGCTGACTTTTAAAGAATCTTCTTAGAGGGAAGACCCTCAACACCTGAATAATCTGTCTTATTTAAAATACTGTGCAAAAAGATCAGAATTTTTTTTAAAATAAACAAGGGAAGTCCACAGTAATGTAGCTTAGAAATAAGATAAAATTGCAAATAAGGCAAACAGGTTGGTGACTGCAGCTTAGTTCCTGACTCATTCCATCTAGAAGAAAGGAAGAGATCTTCCTAGGCCATTGATGTTCCATTGAAGAACATGCTCCATATAGTTATTATGATTTCAATAATAAGAATCAATAGGAAAAACGGTACAAAAATCATGATGATTTGATGAATCACAGGAAGACAAATCACCTTCATGACAGCTGAACTCTGACATGAGGAAACAGACTAAGCAGAAAATGGTATTTGCCATAGTTCACACTTCTTAAGAGTCATGTCATTCTGAAGGATGAGTCAGAAAATAACAGCCACTGAAATTATGACACATTTATTTTCTACTTCTGTGAACAAATACATTATACTTGATTCTGTTCTTCTGTGGTAGCATTTCGGTTTTCTGATAAAAGTCCTAACAAAAAGTCCATTCCATAGACTTCTCCTTTCAAAAGACTAATATTTCAATAGCTGATGTTTCCAGGTAGGACATCTACATGAAGAGGATATGGACATTTAAATTTGTTTTCTGCCATGGCTTAGTGTATAAGCAACCTAGTTTATACAAGCTATACAACTCAAGCTATACAATTTATAAGGAAAACAAAGAGACTGGGCAGCAGAGGTGACATTAAATAGTGAATTACTGCATGTTAATTTTTATGTAATATCAATTTTTTAATACACTTTATGAGAAGGTTCCTCTTGTCTCAAATAGTCAATATTTAAACAACCAGTTTCATTAAATCATTTTTTTAGAATTAAGGGTGACATTACCAGGAAAACACACTGTCATGGTTTAACCCCAGCCAGCGTCCAAGCACCACACAGGTGCTTGCTCACCCCACAAACAGTGGGATGGGGGAGAGAATCAGAAGGGTAAAAGTGAGAAAAGTTGTAGCTCAGATAAAAACAGTTATAGGTAAGAAAAGCACACACAAGTAAAACAAAACAAGGAATCATTTCACTGCTTCCCATGGGCAGGCAGGTGTTCAGCACACCCAGGAAAGCAGGGCTTGATCACGTGTCATGGTGACTTGGGAAGAAAAATGTCATCACACTGAACATCCTTCCTGCCCTCCTTCTTCTCCCAGCTTTATAGGCTGAGCATGACTCCATATGATCTGGGATATCCCTTTGGTCAGTTGGGATCAGCTCCCAACTCCTTGTGCACCCCTAGCCCACTCAGTGGTGGGGTTGTGAGAGACAGAAAAGGCACTGACTCTCTGATCACTGCTCAGTGATAACAAAAACATCCCTGAGTTATCAACACTGTTTCCATCACAAATCCAAAACACAGCCCCACACTAGCCACAATGAAATAAATTAACTCTACCCCAGCCAAACCCAGACACATTCTAAGGAATCAGTGACACTGCTACCCTTAAAAGGGCTGCACATCTGCTCTTTTTGCAAAATGCAACGTTTAATTGGCTTCAATACTCCATATAGACTAGAATACTCTGTATAGATTTATCTAAAGGTAAAGAATATTGAGCTATCTGGCTTCTTTTATACTCTACAGGAAAGGGGTAGGAAATGTAGAAAACTGTAGAAGAATGTCTGCATTGCTGAGTTTGGTCTAAAAATCTAGAAATACATACATATATATATATATATATATTTCATTTTGGCATATAAATATTCTTTGAGTACATTACTGAGATACACAATTGTCTAAGATTGTGTAGGAAAGAGCTTATTTATGGGGTACTTTAATACTGAATCAAAATATGATCTTGGGTAAACAAGGTCAGTTACTATTTTACGGTGACACTTTAGCTTTCCTCACTTTAAATTAGGCTGTGGGAAATGGAGTGTGGTGGCTCTTCTCTGTATGAGAAAAAGCCTGGAAGCAACCCGAAACTGTTTTCTGGAAGCAAGTACAGAAAGACTAGTGAATATAGATATAGGAGTCATCAGTTGTTCAAGGACAGTCCTACAATATTTTAAGGGCTGGTACCAGAAAAGGGGCTCTTTCTTCACCTAAGTGCTGCCCTGAAATGTCTTTATTTTCCTGGTAGCTATTGGGAGTGGAGCTGAGCAGTGCCTGCTGCACTACATCACCCTGAAGGCCCTCAGACAGGGGCTTTGGTGTGCAAGGCAGCAAACTGCTGACTTCTGGGGGTGTGTTTTCATTTCTTCATGTGGTTGTTTTCATTTTTCATGTTACATGTCAGTGCTGTATTGCTCTTAGTGGAAATCTTGTCATCTAGGCATGTTTTATTAATGCACCTAGTTTTTCATTTTATTCCTGCATTTAAGTGAAAGGAGAAAACATTTTGTTATAAGAAAATCCTTAATGTCATAAATATAAGGCAACTGTTTTCACCAAAGGAGTTTGAGCTCTGTGTCACTATCCAGCAATTATAAAATTAAGCACTAAGAATTTGTTATGAAAACTATCACTTAATGTTTTTGGAAACTTTAGAAATATTAAAAAAGTCACACTGAGTGAAAATCATAGAAGAGTACCATGATTTATAACAGCTTATGTTTGTGACCTCATTTGAGTTCATGGAACAATGAAAGCTGTCTCTGAAGGGCAAAAGTAGAGAAAAATCTTTGCCAAATTCATAGGTTAGATAGCTGGATCAAGGAGGGTTGGACTTCTTTTAACATGAATAAACAAATCCAAAAGGTCTAGTGGGTCAGACATTTAAAAAAAACCCTTAGGCTGGCAAGAAAATGATTTAAAAATATTCAGGTACTCTCAGGCAATGTATAACCATAGAAAGGGGTAGAAGCAGACCAAAACATCATGGAAAGAAAGGTACAGTTCTGATTAACCATCAGCTGCAACATGAACCAAGTTACCTTTGTAGTGGAAGCAGACTTACTTTGTTAACAAGGTATGAGCTAACTCACCTTTGCAGCCAGCTAATTAGCAGCGATCCTTCAAGTAGCTGAAAAAAATTCAATTTCACCAGATGGCTCTGCATTGTGCAGTATGTATCCAAAGTGGCTAAAGAGAGGGTCACAAAAGCCAAAATTATCTTGAAAGTCAAAAACTAACCCTCATTCTTGCAACTGCAATCTAGCATCAAAGTGGTTGGAATGAGAAGGATTTTTCTTCACAAAGGCTACATTTTATAAATATTTAATAAATATTTTATATGACATGCACAGACTTTCTATTCTGGCTGGCAGTGTCCCAGTTCTGGTGGAGTATACATTTTGTGCAGAATTTTACTTGGAAGAAAGAAGTGGAGGACATGAACTTTGAGGGCAGAAAGCTGGCACTGAACCACTAGGGAACTTAACTGTGCTGCAAGAAGCTATGAGTGCCATGTCATTGTTTTGAAATCTATTGCTAAACACATCGAAAGCTGTTTTTACACTAGTTGAATTCTTGATGTTGAATGTTTTCATAGCTGGAAATAAATGTAAGTATTTATGGAGATAGAAAAATGCCCTGATCACAACCTGCTCAGTATCTCAGAGGTGTAATCAAGTCTTCTTGTTCACAGCAAAGATAAATTGATATTTTTGTCTTTAGATCTGTTCTTCTCTTAGTAGTTTGGAGGACTCTGAGAGGAGCAAGAAGCTTTGGGCTGAGGTAGCAACATGAGGATGACTGATCTCTAATATGGGGTTGTAGCAAGGAGGCCAGGCTTGCCTGCTCTTGTTATTAGCTGCTTGATCCTTGGGATTTAATTTTGCCCAGCCACTAAAAAATCTAAGGCATTATTCTTTTATATACATCAAAAAGGAGATACAGATTATGGGGCTGCGAAGAGAGGCCACGTAGCAATAAGAAACATATTTAAAACATTTTGGGCTTTCCAGGGAAGGTGGAGTGGTGTTTGGTTCTACTAGTGTTGGTATGAATTGGGCTTGTGTTCTCCTTTATGATCCATGCTCAAAACAAGGAACAGGAGATATATTATTACATATGCACAAAAAGTGTGTATGTGTACAATGTAAAATTTCACCTTAGGACACTCTTGACTACAAAAATGATCTTTGTTCCAAAAATTGCCTTTCTTCAAGGAGTGTTCAGTCAAATTCATGGATCAAAAAAAAAATGTGAAGAACTGTTAAACACATTGGTATTAACTCTAACTCAGGAAATCCCTGACATGTGAATTGCTGCAGACTAGAAAGTTATAGCAGGGAAGTATCTCTGTGTTTGTATGTCCTTACTTTTTTCTCTTAGGCATCCATTTAAATTTTCCTTAGTACCATCTTCAGGAATCAATTGACTTCAGCTATAATAAATAAAATACAGTTGAACACATGGTATATGCACAAAACCAAAATCACCTAGCCACTAAATTGTTCTTTTAAGAGAATTTGATGGTGCATAAAATAAAGTGGAGTCACTGTTGTCAACTTAAACAAGACATTTTGGTTTCTTGAATGTTCAGAGGTGTTTACAATTTATTGGCAAAGTTGAAATATTTCTGCATTTTTAAGGCCTTTTGGAATGTCCCATTCAGCATCAATTTTTTTAATTTGCCATACTTTGACCATCTTGGTAATAAAAGGAAATCCAAAATGGTAAAACAGCTTGCTATGTAAAAATTTCTTATGTTGAGAATTTTCAGCAGGCTGCTGTATTAGATTGTAAGACTGTATTTCCCTTTCATATTAACTGAGAGATGCTGACTTTTCCTAAAGCCTGCCCATCAAATACCTATGAAACAACCACTGTGTGTGTGAAATAGCTTCTTCTTAGATTCCCATTAATTTCTCCCAGGAAATTTATATTCTATGGCTGTTTCCTGTAGATTACTTCAATTAGTGTAAGACTTTTAGTGAGAGGCAGTTATAATGCTTTGGATCTTTAAGTTATTAACATATCATTCATAGTAATACATGCAAAATCGTGACAATGATGTAGATTTACTGTCCAGGCAGAATGGTCTAAGTACATATTTTTAGTAAAAGCTCTCATTGTTAAACCAGCTGCTTTAATTGGTCTACAAAACTGAAATTATTTCCCTTTGTTTCTTGTCCTGCAAAATATGGGCGTAGAATTAAGACTATGATAACGATGATTGCCATGCTGAAAAAAAATATTTACATTGCAAACAACACCCAAACACTACTTAAAGCTGAAAACAAGAATATGAGGAATGACAATCTGTTGGTGTTTTGTAACAAATTGTATTTCCACTTAAGTCACTAAAAACCAACAAAATGCTAAGTATAGTCACCACAATTTTTAGAAAGTTACAATGATCAGAGAGATCTGGAAAATTCAGAGGTTTAATGCTTCTGTGTAAGATGTTTTTAAACACTCAACATTATGACATTGTAAAAAATTATAATAATTGCACTTGCAAATTGTTTTATTAATTCTTTTTGAAGACAGTCTGGTTCTCCTTCTAATCCAAATTTGGAAACCAACACCAACATGAATGTTGATGTGAACGTTATGTTGATGGAGTTACATAATTTGAGTATGCATATTTGTTTTCTGGCATGTATGTGAAACTATATTTGTCTCTTTTCTAAAAGATTTGACTTAACTGACTACGTAAAGTCCTGCCCCACAGCTGCATTTTCCTGTGCCATTCTGATACATATCCGAGACAGTCTTGGGATTTTATTGCATTAGCAGTCATTTTCCCTGTAGGGGACAATGATAATCACCTGTCCCTTACTGTGTAGCAGATGTGAGATATTTGAGGCAAAACTTGCCTTGCTGTGCTGTGTGCTTGTTCAGAGCCCAGGACAGGGGCCAGGGGAGCATCCAGGGGATCACACCCTGCAAGTCACACCTGCAGTGGTGTCAAGGGAAATGGCACAGTAGCTGGAGAAATGTGGTAAAGAAGGTTATTTCCAAAACTCTGCCTACTTTCTTTGCTGCTTCTGGTAGACAGTATTTTGGAAACATGGCTATTACAGGGAGTGGAGACAGCCTGGAATTCCAGCCCAAACAAGAACTGAGCAGTCACTCCGATCCCTGTTCCTTGTCTAAAGTCAGAGGTCTTCAGCTGCACACATGAGCACGTGCTGGGAGCCTTGGGTTTGTGAGACATTGTGTCACTAGAGTTCTATGTATGTGTCACATTGTGTCACTACAGTTCTATGTGTGGCCTAAATGACAAAATTTCCTTCCTTAATTACCTTCTCGGTCTCCTTTAACATTGTTTCTTTTACGCCAGTGTCTGTGGATGCAGATATATGTCCTCACTAAAATGTGTCTCTAAGAGAGAGCTGGGTACAAACTCTGTGCACCTCACAACCGGCTGCCTCATACCCCTAGTGGTTAGGCTCTCATACCTAGCAGATACATTATTCCTTTTCTCTCATTTCCTTTAATACTTCCTGTTACCTGTAGTGCTTGTTATTAATGTGACTTGTTAATATTTTTCAAAGACTTCTTTGTAACTTTCAACTCCTCATGCCTTCCTACCAATGCAGTTATTATTTGAATCTTGATATTCATTGTAGCAATCAGAGCAATCTGCTCTGGGCAACCTGTGCCAGTGCCTCACCACCCTTACAGGAAAGAATTGCTTCCTAATATTTAGCTGAAATTTCATGTTTTTCATTTCAGACCATTCCTTCTTGTTCTATCACTGCCATTCCTGGTGAAGCCCTTCTCCACCTTTCCTGTAGGCCCCTTCAGATACTCCAGGGTTGCTATCAGGTCTCCACAGCAAACTTTGTCAGTTTCAGTTCATAAATCCCACTTTATTTCTTTAAAATACGGACATTTGTTGTTCAACATTAGCATTGTACAAGAACATGTAGATTCTTCTCTACAATCAGGGTAACAACTTGTCCCTGTAAGTGGTGTTATTTTGCTTTATTCAAAGTCTTTTAAAAATACAGTTAATTGCACTTTTCCGAAGTACAAGGATGTAAATCAAGGATGTTTGACTCACAGTGCTGAAGGATATAGAAAGAATCACCTGTAATCAGAGATCTGTCTGTTTATCTGGACTCTTATATTCTATATTATGATCTATGATAGTCAAATGCACTCTGAAAAAGTGGTACAAAGAAATAGAGAGGATTACTTTGAAGAATTCAACTAGTCATAAATAAACAACACATCCTTTACCACATTTGGATAAGGAAGGAATGGAAAATACAGAACTGATTTTTAAGGAATTACCTCTTGAGATACATACATTTATCACCTCTTCTCCAACTTTTATGTTCAGCTAGTGAACTAGACAATTTGCTCTCCCTCTTCTTTGTACTCAGCATATTTTGAACTTCGATAATAGCAAGTTTGTTTCCCACTGTACTTAAAACAATTCAGTCCATTGGTTCTGTCCACCCTGTTGGTGGATCATTTCAGCAAGTCTCTCAGTGTGCATTTTCATTTGATTATGCCATTTCCATCCAGTTTAAGGGAATTAGATGGATTCTCAAGGGAGCTCAAGTAACTTTTCAGATTGGTTTTGTTGAGGTAATTCACTCATTGGTGAAAAAATGGAACACCAACCAGGAAATATAGGAGCATACTCAGATTCCGTTTTCACTGGGATAATCCTTGAAAATAAAGCCTTGTATGATGTAAATTCGTGCAGAATCATAGAGCTAAGTGCATCTGGTAAGCAATAGGCAGCAAGTCAGCTCAGGAAAAAGTTCACTTACTGCAGGCAAAGGTCCAGTGAATTGCTTAATGTAAGTAGTCTCCAAAGAAATGTTTGAAAGAAAAAGCTGTTTATGTCACAAGTCAGTTTGAAAAGGGTTGGTGGGTTTTTTTCATCTCTGATAACCTGATAATCTGAAGCATCAGCAACCTCTTTCCATATGAAAATCTCAGTGTTACAAGTTTTCTCCAGTACCTGTGTTAACTTTTGTTGAGCTAGTTCTACATTTTAAACTTGCAAGAATTCACACTCCTTTCTTGTTTCCCAGACAGAAACATGCCTCCAGCTTCTATAGTTTATCTCCCCTTTGTAGCTGCAATATTCCTTGCTCCATAGATAACCTTAATGTTTATTTTTTTCAACTAAACCCTGATAGGCAGCTTAAGCTATGGTTTATCCTGTGTATTTTTGGCCAGATGCTAGAAATCCTGATGAAATACCACATCTAGAATATTTGAAAAATAATGAATAAACATGCAATTCTAGTGGTGTGCTTTCCCATTGTATGTGGATAAAACACTTTAAAAGACCTAGAGGATTTCAACTGGTTACACAGACCACACTTGCATGATAAAAAATAAGCTTTGTGTTTACCATTATTGAAAGAATTAACATATATTTGGTATTCACTAATATCCATTCTAACTCCTGTTTGTCTGAATAATGAGTCAGTTGCATCACTTCTGTGTAAATTTGGGGCTCTTGGGACCTTGGAAAATTAAGCATTCTTTAAAGGAATTATCATAGAATCACAGAATGGTTTGGTTTGGAAGAGACCTTAAAAATCATCTCATTCCAGCCCCCTGCCATGGGCAGGAACACCTTCTACTAGACCAGGCTGCTCAGAGCCCAATCCAACCTAGCCTTGAACACTTCCAGGGATTACCTCAGTTTTGTTGTAAACTCTCTTGTTGTCAACCCTCTGCTTCACAGTGGTGTTTGAAAAGGTAGTTCCATTCATGTGGTAGCCTCAAATGTATTCAGTGACTGTTTATTACAGCAAGACACACAACAGATCTCTGTTAGGAGGGAGGAACCAGTGCATTTTGCTAAATTAGCTATTGGATTTGCCTGGTCCAATGAGACAGGAAGCTTCAGTATCACTTGTGAGAATGCTGGGAAGTGCTATTTAGAAAAACAAGCTCATTTTCTCAGCTGTTGCATGGCTGTATGTAATCTTTATAGCACCACCTAAATGCATTAATGACCTTCACAGATGAGTTTATTTCTTTGCTTTTATTACAAAGATAATGCAACCTGTTAACTGTTCCCTGGTGAGCTGCTCTATTCAATGATGAGTTTTGGAGAAAACATCAGGTATTGCTATCTTCTATTAGAGGGAGATTGCTATTTTTGCTTGTGCCTCTAGTTTTTCTTGTTTGTCTCTTTATTTATTTTGTGTTTTTATTGTTATTTTATAGCTGTTATAAACAATTTGTGGATAAGGGCCAGCCTTTAACAGTGCTAGAACTATATCTTTATGTAGATTTTTATGGTCATGTATAAAAATACATTGTGTCTAGCTTTTGCATTAAAAGTTACAGTATATTGAGAAAGGATACTTGAAATAATATTTTTGTGTGCATGTTTTTATAATATTTATGCTCTTTAATAGTATTTAAGGAAAGTACAAGTGAAGGAATATCTGATATTGAAGACAGCAAATTTGCTAATTCTGTTTGGCAATGCAGGATGAATGTATGTTGTCAGGGGAATCACAGTCAATAGTTCTGTGATTTGTTGGTTTGGTTTTATATTTAGTGAAGATAGACTAGGAATAAACAGTTTAAACTTGACTTGTGCCAAGAGACCAGGTACAAGTAGAAAGTCAGTGAACACCTGCATTGGTTTTGTACAAAAACCCAATCAGACTCATGTTTGCCATGCACACTCTGTATGAATTTTATGTAATGCTAACAACTTCTTAGTTCTCATTTGCTCAGTAGTACAACGCACTGTCTTGATCTGTTTTTGGTGAACATAGTGCTTGAAACCTTTCACACAAGCATTTTCCTGGGCTACGTTTGCCTAGAAAAGAAAGAATCCTAGAAGTTCTTAGGAACATTTGAAAAACCTTCCAGTCTGAGAGAAAACACTGTATTTATAGACAACTTACTGAAAAACCTAAAAAATCCCAAACAATGATGACCAACAAAAAGTAGTTGAAAAAATTCTTGGGGAAAATAAGGGAAAAAAAAAAAGCCACGGCAATGCCTGTGTGTGTGACTTGCTCAGCTTTTCCCTCTCAAAAAGAAACAATCAAAAATTCTATGCAAAATGTTCTTAAACTTTTAAGGAAAAATTTTGGCCCAAATTAAAATATTTGGGCATTTTTATAAATTTCAGATAGCAAAGTAAAGAGAACCTCTACTAGAGACACATTTTAATTAATTAACTGACATGTTTCTTCTTTCAGCTTTTTTATTGAATCAGAAGTTGAATGTATTTTGTTCAGTTCTGTTCTGTGGAGGCTAAAATGTGGAGGGAATTCTAGCACCTATCAGAAACATTTCTGTAAGATAATATAGGAGATTTACCACCATATATTTTTATGGCTAGTAATTCAGTGATGAAAAGCATATATTCCTTCAGAAAGAGTGGAAAATCTTTCTCTTATGGCACTGTGCAGCATTTCAGATGAAGCACAAATAATTGTGATGGGTAAATGAACGCAGAAAGATTGGGAAAAGTGGCTGAGCTTATGTAATCCTTTGTATAGTCCCAGACAGTGTAAGTGTGGCTGCCTCTCTAATGTTTTTGGGGAGTGGTTGTCAAGTTTTAATGCTCTTAGGAAGATGGACCAAGGAATAGCAGAACTCCTGTGCAGGAGGCAGTTTCATTTGTGTAGAGTAACCCACTGTAACAAAAAAAAGTTGGACTCTAAGGCCTCTTCTATACACAGATCTGTCACAGGTAGACTTGTGGATTAAAGTTAAGGATTTCTGCATGTGGAAGTAGTGTTATTTTATGTAAGAACTTTGACTTCTGGCTTCTTTGTTCTTTCCATTCTACTGAGAAATCCCAGTGTTCACCCTTACATTGAATACCTTTTGGAAAGTTCAACATAACTATAAAGCAGCTTCTGGCTAGTGAAAACAAGTTGTAGTTGCCATATAAGAGAGTGAAATGCATTGAGGTCAAAAGGCAAACTCAACTTCCTGCAGCAAAGCTTTTTTCATCTGATAGCTGTTCAGGCTATGAGCACAGCTTTCCCTTGAAGTGAATGTTGAAGCAAGAGATGTCTTCTAGCCAAAAAATCTCCACAGAACCTTCAGCAATATGCTTTTATTTTGTGACTTTGTTTCGTGGTTTGTTTGTATTTGAAATCTTCTGTGAATGTAGCATTTCTATGTTGTACAGCAAAAAACGGTAAATGAATGGGGAAAATTAAATTAAGAAAGGTGATTTGATAGGAAAATGATTATTGAGTAACATAGAAGGAGGGTTTGGGAAGACATAAAAAGACAAATTTCCACTAGAAAGCAGAGCTACTAGCAAAGAAATAATGTCAGAGTTGGAAGTAGTAAAATTATTAATTTACATTGTTTTGGAAGTTTTTTCCATAGATTTTATCATAAACTCTCCTAATGCACTCTGATTCTGCTGTTTTCACTATAGTCTCTGGCTCTAATTAAAGCAAGGACATTTGATTTTGGAACGTGATTGTTACCTTGGAGCTGTTCTTCTGGACTCTGTTAACAGTTTGTCAAAACCTTCTTTATGCTGCATTTTGCAAGAAATCTTGCGGGAAGCTGTTCCTTGTTATGGGTTTCTGGCATCTGTTCTTCATACTCAGGAGCAAAAAGTGCTGAGACCATGAAAGGAAGCTGGCAGTCAGGTTAGGTAGATGGGAGGGAGACACGTTTTTCTCATATAGAGAATGTCTCTCTTTTCCTCTGTGTGCTACATGCAGACATTGCTGGCAGGAAAATGGATGTTTCAGCAAAGCACCCAAGGGCTCTCTGTCTCTGGGGGCACAAAATTACCTTTTTATGTTCTACAGGTGGTTCCTCCATCAATGTCAGGCAATGTAGTTTAGTGAGCAAATCTGGTAACTTTGAGCTGTCTGTGCACTACTACTACTACTACATTGACTCAAAAATACTCATATTTCACAAAATGCTAGAGTAAAGCTAATTGTTATTTTAAAGGCTAATTTGCAGAGATTTTTGTTCTATTATAGAGGATCATGCCTTGGGGAAGACTTCTCTTTCTCCTTTCATATTTTGCTCTTGTTAAGAAGAGAGGAAGAGGCAGGGAGATGAAGTGGTGGCTTCAGACCAAAAATGCTATTAGCTTATCCTTCCTTTTCAAGAGAAATGAGTGTATAAGTACTATTTATTTTCCAAAGTAGAAATCAGAGAATTATTTTTTTTTTGTGTGTGTGAATCCAACCACTATAGACTGTGGCTTTCTTGGCTGGGTCCAAAGTTGAGTTTAATTGCTATTACGTTTTTTAAATTACTGATTTCACTTTTATTTGTTGAAGTCACAGCTTTTTGTATTTATCAAAGAAAGGCTGCATGATCATAGCAGACATAAGAGATTAAACCCCTAGTCTCAATTCAGTGAAACAATGCACATAATGTTAACAGTCATTAAAACTGTTTCTTTTCTCCTCTTTCATTTGCTGTACCTAATTAATTATAATGTGCAGGCAATAAAAATCTCCAGCTTTTATTATTAAGCTTTCTAAGAT
Organism: Anomalospiza imberbis; assembly: GCF_031753505.1. Taxonomy (NCBI): domain Eukaryota; kingdom Metazoa; phylum Chordata; class Aves; order Passeriformes; family Viduidae; genus Anomalospiza; species Anomalospiza imberbis. The sequence continues at coordinate 41,420,905 of NC_089682.1, forward strand.
AGAGTCTTACTCTACCACTTTGAACAGTCCCTTTATACAAGTAATTGTACTCTTGCAATGATTGGGATTACTTACATGGCAAGAAAGGACTCAGGCAAGGAGGGTTTTTCATTCCAGACTTGAATAATGAGATGAGATGCTCTGAAAATATTTAAGTAGGTGGGTAGTGTGGCAGTTTTTACAGATGTGTCATGCAGAAGAGTCATGCACTCATTATTTGAAAAGCAAAAGATAAGTGCCTTCACCTTGGAAGGGCAACGCGATCCCCATTCCTGAATGCTTCCAGCATTGGTCTCACTCTGTTCTGAAGTGGGAATCCAGCTGATGATCACTGAAATCAAATATCTGGCTTTCTCTTCCCATTCATAGCAAATAGAATACTTTATGGAAAATCTCTTAGGGCAGTTGTATTCATCTGTTACCTTTTTGGAAAGTGGAGCATTCTCCATCTTCCATCCTTTCTCATGTGTGCCCATATGCAGACATATCATTTCACTGACTCCACCTGCCTCCTGCTTCCCTTATCCATTCAAGTGTAGTTGACTGCTGGAAAACCCTCACTGCTAATGGTGGCCATTGAGAAGTGTGATGGACTGATAATTAGAGTTGTGTGGACAATATTCCCTTTTAAATCTAAGGCAGGTTTCCTCAAAATCTAGCCATCTTCTGCTGAGCTTGGTAGTTTTGAAAGACTTTGATTTAAGCTCTGGCAGAGGTGGCTGAGTGTTTTCAGTTTGCTTTGGTTTCTTTGAGTGCCTTTGGCAGAATTCTTGGTTTCTTGGATTTTTCACAGCACCATATTTCTAAAAACACCATAGTAGCTCTTGAATTATGTGCTGAGATTATTGTCCTTTCTAGCTCTGAATTTAATTTGCAAAGTGATAAAAATAATAAAAATACAGACCTTTATTGTTAAAACTTGTTAGTAATGTAGAAATCTCTCCCAGAGCTGTGGCATTTTTGGTTCAATCTATGGAGTTAATATTGCTGGTTTTGCCAGGTATCCTTATGGGCAAAGAAATCCAACTTTATGTGCAAATCTGGTGATAGAATGACTTAAACACATGCTGGAAAGTGCTGTCACTTGTATGCCTGGAGGTATTCCCCTCAAGGTTCAGACTGCCCTATAGCTATCCTTGTTATTATATACCCTACTCCTCTTAGGATTCTCATTTTTTCTGGAGGTTCAAAATCAGGCTAATTCATAGACTTTCTGTTTATGCATGATCATGAAGTTTTGCAAATAAAATGCCGCAAAGTGTGGTTGGTCCTCAGAAAAGCACTGCATTTATGAAAAACTGTTTAAACATGACTTTAATTATACATGCAGCTAATAGGCACTGGAAGAACTGGCATCAAGTTCCTGACTGAATTTGAAATGGCTTCTTCTATAGTCTCCTAAAGAATAAGTAAGTAAAATGGATTTAAAACGGCATTAGGGCTTACAGTTCCTAGCAGTCTCTATTTTAAAAGAAATGGGCCTATTGTATGTTTTTTCTTGGAAGCCATAAACAGAATATAGCAACTATGTTGTTAACACATCCAAAGCTGTTATTATATTAAAAAAAAATGAGTAAACAAAAGAATGGCCACATACAGTTTATTTTTTACAAGGGTGTGTGATCCACTAAGAAGTAATAATATGCAAAATAAAAAAAATCTTTTAATAGTCAGCTTGGGTCTAGTAGATGTGCTGGCACATATTAATCTTTCTGCCTAAGAGGTTGTTAGTAAGAGAAATTAAGGTCTACTACTTTGATTTTTTCTCAGCGTTATTTAAGGGTTTGTAGGTAGGAATGTGTGCATTTATCACATGGTTACATGACAGCTCCCTTTTAAATACTCAAACCATTTCAACAAACTGAATCTTTACATTCTAAAGCTTTCCTTAATTGCAATGACTGGGCTTCTTCCCAAACTTTCAGGTCAGGAGCCACGAGCCTTTTACCTTTTAGAGACTCTGGAGCCTCTGTCTGTGTGCTACTCCAGAACCAAGGTACCTTCCCTTCCCAATGACTTGGGTAACCCTTTTCTGGGCTTACAGTAGGGCAGTCTTAGTTTGGACTACCACATGTGACTGAACCATAAACTAACAGGCATTCAATCTTTGTTCCAAACAAAAACTCACTTTTATTTCAAACAGTGTAAGAGATAAATCAGTGTATTTCCACACCTTGTTCCATCACACCTCTCAGTGAAAAAGCCAGAACTGATTAAGGCACCAAGAAATCTTCCTTTCTCTTTATCAATGTCTTCTAGAATGTGATTTCTCCAGCCATGTTTCTCTTTCTCTCCTTTGAAGGAAAAGGAAACCACCACCTCACTTTATAAATTCTAGTTATTTTTTGTTAGATGACATTCTGTCTGGTCTTATCAGATGATTAAAAAAGTAGCTAAGTATCTAAAGTATGGCTAGCTACCATTCTAGTGCAACAAAAATCACAAAGATGCTATTACTCCTTTTATCCCAAAGGATGTTCAATAAATTATTCACAGAAGCTTTTGTCCAAACAGTATTCATGAAGATTTACTTTTGCCTCTCTGCCAACCCTATCCTATTTATCCCACAGATGAAAATTTTCTCTTGTTTTGATAGAGTGTTCACAAAGACAACACAGAAGACAAATGTGTTTCATTCTAACAGGAGTTCTCAGGGGCAGGTACACAGAACTGATGTTGTCAGAGAAGTCAAGCTGTCCTTAAGGACACCTGTAGAAATATGCAGGAATAGTTCAGTGGCCTGTGTGGATGAAAAAGAAGCTCCTGGACAAACTTAAACACAAAAAGGAAGTCTGCAGGGGGTCTGCAAAGAGAGGTAGCCTGGGAGAAATACAGGGAAATTTTCTGAGCCACCAGGGGTCAGGTTAGGAAAGCTAAAGCCTTGATAGAGTTAAATCTGGTCAGGGACATCAAGGGCAAGAAGAAAAGCTTGTAAACTCTTACAGACTGCTCTAGTTATTGGTCCAAAGGTTTAAGCTGTGACAAGCTTCATTAGTGTTTGGATTTGTTTCTTTACCACTGCATTTGCAGCTCATCTTAACACTGGTGTCTTACCACAGTGAAGCTGCACTGGTGTAAACACATACCCAGACTCTGAGGACGCACCCAGACACACAGCAGTGGTGGGAGATTCTCTCATGAAAGTGCAGACTATGGAGCAGAGGCCACATCTAATGAACAAAGAGCAACCTCTCCTCCTCTTAGATCAGGGGCTAGGCAAGATGCAGTCTTGTAGCTTCAGCTTTTTTTGCTACACTTTAATCAGATTTTACCAACCTTATCTCTTATGGCATTGCAGGAACTATTCAAATAATTTGCATAAAATATATCAACCAAACTGTGTTTTGAAATAACAAATTACATGGCTCAAATTAAAGGAATGAGTACAGAATAGGGCTGGCTGCCAATGAGTGTCCTTTGTCTTCTACATCTCATTTTGAGATACAAATTGGAGTGGTTTTGTGGCAGTCCAGCCTTCCAACACATACACCTCAACAGGTCACTTTCCTGACTAAACTTCATATCCTCAAGAGGAAGGCTACAGCGCTAGCCACCTCTCAGACTGAATATTTCATATACTGATAGTAGAAGACATAACTATTAAATCTCTTCTGTAGTGATCATCAATCTGTCCTGGATTACTCTTGAATTAGAACAATTACCTTTTTTATGTATTACTCCTATTGAGACAAGAACTCAAAGAATAATGCCCAATAAAATCAGAAAGCTCCCAACACAATAAATCTACCCTTGAGATTATTTTTGGTTTTATTATCAAGTTGCTTGGGTTTCAAGGCATGACTGCAGTCACAGTGCCAGCTAGAAAAGTGAAGACTATCTTGGTCTGTCCTAGACAGTTATATTTGTGTGATAGTGTGTGTGTTGTTGGTTGGGTAAACCATATATATGAACCATATAAGCCATAAATACTAAAGTCCATATATATAGGGCTTTAGTATTTTTATAAATTAATTTTTGCATAATTTCATCATGTCTGTGCTCGTCAAACTAAGGAGTAGCTTTCCCAGTAGACCCAGAGCTGAGGATGCTTGTGATTTCCATACTGGCCGCGAACCATGATAGCGCTGCTGTTCTTCTGCTTCTATGTTTGTATTTATGCACTTGTTTTTGGCAGATCTTGAGCTTTGACAGCATTTGCTCCACCACTTTTCATTTGGATTTGCCTGCCACTTTGTTTTTATTTCAATACTGGTTTCTACTTCACTCAGCAACTATGCATGTGCCCTTCCCAAATTAATGGGTTGGAAAGGGCTTTCTATCAATGATTTATTTTCCAATTGCAACAATCCTGAAATCTGGAGGGGTGAAATTGCATTTTCACATAGTCTAGAAAGTTGCTAAAGAGACTGAAAAACTTTGCTCAGCATTCTCTTTTAAGCATATTTCTATGTGATTGCTTCAGTCTTCCCCTGCTCACTGTGATAAGTTGCTTAACTCCATGTTGCTTATTGAGCATTCTGCCACTTGTAACTTCTAGTTCTAAACACTATAAATACAAATTTAATGCTCTTGAAAATAGCTGCTTTTGCTTGTGCCTACACATGATGCTGCGAGTAACAAGTTATTTGTATTCTAAACTTCACAAGTAAAATTTTTACCTCATCTAAATAATTCATGCTTGAATACCAATAATTCAACATTCAGTAAAAATAGCAACAGCTACCAGTTGTGTCATTGCTGATTCATGTGTCTTTCTTTTGGTTTCCTTTCCTATATATCATCTATATAGTATTCCCTACAAAGTTGATGAAGGCCAGCATTTTATTTCTTGTTTCTGTGCCCACAAGTGAGCTTGCAGTGTGTCAGACAATTTTCTTCATGCTAAGGTAGTCTGAAGCAGTGAATTAAAGCAAGTAATTCTGTTTGGTTTTAGAATAAAAAGTCAAATTGTGTATGTGTACAAAGAAAGCAAGATCACTTCTAAATAAACAGAATATTTCCTTTCCAATATTTCCAAACAGAAATGATCCTGCAAGTGTACAATAGAGGATATCAGCTTACTTAGGGCTTCTAAAGACAGTGGTGCCTCTCAGTCCTGCTGGATTGGCTGGGTCCTGGTTTCAGATATCTGTGAACCACAGTTAAACTGAACAGCTTTGGGACTCCACTACTGTTTTGTTTAAACCCCTGAAAGCACACAACACATTTCTGCTATCTGCTGGCAGGGAGGTGATTTTCAACTTTTCTACTTCATGTCCATATTAATAAAAGGAATAAGATTGGGTTGTTATTTTTAGTTCAGGCATGCAATTGTCTGTGCTGTTTAATTGTTTGTGTGCTCCCTGACACAGTTTTGACCTGTGGCTCAATCTGTCCTAAGCAATAGCACAAGCCAAGTAATATCATATGGCAGTATGGATATGCATCCTATTATTAGTGACCAGAACTAACTGTACAGTTGTGAGTGTTGCCATTCTGTTCTCTGGAGCTCAGGCTTTCCCATTAAGACAATGCAATGTTTCCTTTGGTCTTTCAGTACCCCTCTCACAGAGCTAACAAGCTGGGCTGTCAGGGTAAAGGCTGGACTTGAGCTGTCTTCCAGGCTTCTTGATCCACAGCACAGAGCCTCAAACCCAAGGAGGTTGTTTGCATAGGAGCCTTCCAGGGAGTTAGAAATCACCTTGCACTTCCTTAGAAGTCTGCTTAAATTCATGGTGTTTTGGTGAGATTTTTTAAAAATTTTTTTGTTTGTTTTTATTTAAACTACTTTGCTTTCATTTTTTTTAAGGAATTTCTCTTTCCTTTTGCAATTCCAAACAGCAACATTACTCATCTCATGACAGTCCTGCTGAGAGTGAGATGTTGAAGTATTCTCTTCAGGTTATTGATTTTTGAATAGAGAGCGCCAGCAAGCAAAGCAACTTCACAGAAATAGAATTTTCATGCTGTAGATCAAGACCACCAGCTATCTTACCTAAACATGGGAAAGTCTATTTGCTGCTAGAAAATAATTTCTGCATTTTCTAGACAACATCATATGAGTGAGAAAAGGCAATAGAACAAATTAGGCCTTGCTCTACATTATGGAGATAAACCCATCTCCTGCACTGAATCCCAGTTTATTTAGGCTCTCCCAAGAGTATTGCCATAGCACTGTATTTGGTATTGTAACTGAACTGAATATTTTTTTCTGAAAGGACAAAAGACCTGAGTCAGTCTGTTTTCTGGAAAAAGTATATTAATTTTACAGCCAAGTATCTCAGTGGGCAAAAAGAAAAACATCCACCCCTCTTCTATGATCAGCTCCACAAGAGGAAAGGATAAGAAATATCAGCATATACTAAAAATAATTTTAAAAAAGAAGAGCAAACAAAACTCTCAAATCCACAAAGCATTTCAAACATCAAAGTTTAAAGTTAATCACAGCTTAAATAAATGTTAGACTCTCAGAGATGCTGACCACCCACAGCTCCAAAAATTATTAATCAGCATTTGATTAAAAAATGAGGCAGTTTCCACATTGTTTCAAAGTTTAAGCAGTTTTGAATGTGTTATGAGAAACTTTAATCAAGTTCCCAGAATTTTATGTTTCCATAATATGATAAGAATGCATACCTAGATGTTGATTATATGCAGTAACCTGTTTAAAAGTCACCTGTACAATACCTTATGCAAGAATGTTATACCATTAATGTTTTAAGTTCCAGACACTTCACAAATAAAGGCTGAACATCGTGAACATGCAGTAAACAAAGTCCTTTGCTTTGGAACTATACCATAGATATGTAAGTAATGCTAAACTTAATGTGTCAAGAAAATTTTCTTCTCTTTTTCTCAACATGGATGCCAACCTGCCAAGGTTTAACCATGGCAAATGTTATTCTCACAGCTGCCTATGTAACAAAATTGTAAATTTGTATATAATGTGTAATCGTATAAAATTAGGACCTCTTATGCACCATTTAAACTTGTGTAGTAAGAGTAAAACTAAGCCCAGGAAACCTCATGTTTATATTAGGTAACAGAATTGAAAGGAATTTGGGATTTTTGGTGCCCAAACCAAGCTGTCACAGGAAATAAGATGGCAAATTTGTTATAAATGGATCTGCATTGACTTCAATTATGTTAGAATGGGACCCATTGCATTCTTTGCTTGCTTCTTATTACAGAAGTTGTCTTCCAACTCATGTGACTATACTGACAGTGCTTTTAGCAAACCTTTGATTGAAACTTTGCACTGAAGCAGACAGTAAGTGCTCAAATTCAGGTTCCCCCCTTGAAAGGATATGCTCAGCAGACGAGCTTAGAACTTTGTTTCCATATTGCACCTACGTTCATGCAGCATTGGTTAGTTTGTACTGGGTGCACAGTCCAAGCACAAACTGTGATGATTTGTGCATGGCAGCTGGGTCTCTAAGTTCAACTGATATGTCCATATTAGGTTTACCTCTAAGCTTTCATTATACTTCTGTTTTTATCTGAAGTAACATTTTATCAGCAGTTAATTGCCTCTGATTTGGACAGCTTTCAATTACAATTTTTTTGACATTGTTCTGTTGTATTCTCCATAACTCCTTACAATTAACATAAAGAGTAATCTACAGATGCTGGCTTGGGATACACTTCTACAGTGTTTTCTAGGAGAAATGTCTCAGTCAATAACTAATGACCATGTTGGGAAGGGGAGCTATCTTGCCCTGTTCTTTTAAAAGTTTTAAAGTTCTTTTAAAAGTTTTCTATGCCTTCTAATGTTTACATATTTCTACTGGTTTCTCACGCAGTGTCATGTAAATAATGATTGTTTTACATTCTTCTTTGTGAGAAGAGAAAATTAATGAACTATTAGTTTGACCAGTGCAGTTAGAGAGGTAGCAATTTCATCCTCCAATCCACTGCCACTTTTAGAATTCTATGTATTGTGAAGTTAGAAATAAAGTTCCCTCCTTTTGCTTCCCTTTACTCTTTGAATCTTAGTGTACGTGCATAAATTATTTCATGTCGTAGTGTGACAGAGCTATTTAAATTAGATTCTCAAAGATCCAAGAAGAAATCAATTAAAACCCTTGCAGATATTTGAGGTAGACTCATGATTTCTGCCACGTTTTCTTTCCTGCTGCAGTTGCACTCCACATACCTTTGTACAAGGTTTTTTTTTCAAATCAGAGACCATCTCTTGATGTATAGAACGTTTTTTCCATAACCCCATCACTTCATTTTTTTGCCAGCAAGGGAGCATTCTGCTCTTCATTTTAACTTAGGGATACTTTTATTTTCAAAGAATGTTTTCCTCTGTTATTTTGAAGTTCTATAAAAGTTTTTCTCTAAAACAATCTAGATCTACTATAACTTTAAAGTCATCCACTTTCTGCACTTGACTTTGAAATTCAGAGTAAAACCAGTATTTTGAGCTCTGTTTATATGTAACATGACATACCAACACTGGCTCTGAGAAAATTTTAAAGGTAAACTATATAACCAATCAGAGATGGCTCTGAGCCCTTCTAAATATTGTCTTCCATTCATAGCAACCTTGTGCACTTTTGGAACTTGTCAATCTCCAGAGAAAGAAATAGATCCCACAAATTACTGTGAATTGCTTTTCCAGATCTGTTTCTACTTGAACTTGCTCACTTTATTGAACATGAACTTGTTCTTCTTGTCAATTCAATTTCTTTAGTAGTCTTCTTTTGTCTCATTTTTCTCTGGTTATATTTTAAGCATCTTGTGTGGGTAACACTTCCTGAGAGTCTTTTCCAGACTGTGGGACTTGCATTTAAAAATTAGCAACTGGATGTCTAGTTTATCCCCTTCCTTCTAGGACTTTTTTATTTTCAAATTTTCTTTCCTCTGCTCTTTTAGGGGCCAGATAAATATCTAATGTGCTGCAGAAGAGTCTGCCTTGGCTATTTCACTCTTATAACAGTTTGACTGTTTGATTCTTAAGGACTTGTCTATACATCTTTAGGTCTGTGGATAGTTGTGTAGAATTCATCCCACTTTGTAAGGAGAGGGAGTAACAGTAAAATTACCTAAAACTTCATTACATTATTTTTTATTGCAAATAACTAAAAATATGCATACCTGTTTACTTCATTTGAATTAATGTATTGCTAAAAAACCTAAATTGCATTGTGGTACAAATGCATGAATTGAACTCATAGGATTGTGAAAGGATGTTGGTCAAGTTGCAGGTTGGTACTTGTTTCATCCAATAGGTCTGAAAATTAATCAAGCCCCAGGAACTGAAAAAACCTGTTCTGTGAATTTAGAGAATATAAGAGGGACTGTCCACAAGATCATTGCAGCTGATGATGCTACCATATGCTATCATAACATCATAATGTTATCAGAGATGTATTACAACTTGAAAGGGACCTCCTGAGGTCAGTTTGCTCAAAGCAGGGTTAAATCCTATTTTTTCTTTAAATTTCAACAGAAGTTCTAGACAATAACAGAATCTTTCTATGAAAATAATTTCTAACAGATTCCAAAAGATTGCTGAAAATGTTCTGTCACAATTCAAGTTTAGAATCAAAAGTTTCAAATATGTCTCGTCTCTTTAGTAATGAAGGGATTCAAAACAATTTCATAGGTTTGTGGGGCTTCTGAACACAATCCATTATCAGAGCGGAAGCTGCCATTCATCTCCTGCTAATGGGTGCTATTAAATAAGGTCTATACTTTCAGATGTAGCTTTATTTTTATGTGCTTTATATGCTGTCAGGGAGGGAAGGATGTTGTAGAAATAGGAAAGGTGGAACAACCAATGTTGGAGTTGAGTACTTATCTACAGTTGAGTCTCAGCTCTACAAAAGCTGAGTCTTTATCTACATTGAGTAGTAATGCTTTTCTCTTCTCTAAACTCAGACTGACTCAAGAAGAATTATGGCTAAGACAAGCCTTTTACACAGACATCTGGGCATGCCTGTGTTGTGACATGTCTTTATAGATTGCTTCAAACATTAAGGGTAAAAGCATTTGGAGAACCCCTGGAACAGCTTGCCCAGAGAGGTCGTCAATGCCCCAACCCAGGAAAAATTCAAGGTCAGGTTGGGTGAGGCACTGAGCAGCCTGGTTTAGTTGAAGATGCCCCTGTTCATTGCAGGTTGGACTAAATGACCTTTAAAGTTCCCTTCCAACCCAAACCATTCTACAATTCTTTGGTTTGGTTTCAATCCAACATAGAACTTAAGTTTTTGGGGTTTTTAAGTGCTCTAGTTGTCCCGGGAGAAAATACAATTTCTAACTGCTTTGGACAAACTAGGTCTCAGAACCACTCTCCCATGTGACATTCTTGTAGGTTTAGAGCTGGTTTCATGAGACCTGGAAGAGGAGAATCATATCTGTACCCAGCAGTCCTAATAAAAAATGATTGCCTATTTCTGACTGTACATGGAATAATTTATGCCATTATGCACTTATTAATAGGTATAGGGTGTCTTATCTCCTCCTGTGCTATAGTTATCAAAATTATACAAATGTCTCTGAAAAAATCCTTTTCCACTAGTAATAATCTGAGCTTATTCTCTCACATCCTTAATTTCAGTGTAAGGAACAAAAAGTTTATTTATCTTACTTTTGGTATTCACCCACTAGTTCAATTCAAAAGGAAGATCAGCTTGAAATACCTCTTGAAGCTTTAACTCTTCAGGTTTCACTTAGTTCTTTTTACATTTAGTTTTTAATTTTACTTTTTTTTTTTGTTGTTTGTTTGTTTTATTTTACAAAGGCCATGCAGGGTGTCAAGGACAAATGTAAAAGCAATGAGATTTTAAAGATACTGTCTAGATGGAATTTAGAGCAACATATACATATTTATGTACACCCACTGTGGTTCAAGGCTAGCAGTTCTTATTCAGTTAAGCCCATTATGACTTCTGGATTTGATTCTTGAACTTTTATCTGAACTGTCTTTTCAGGCAAAAGATCTTTGATTTGTCAGGTAAAGCCAGTAGGCAGAATATAAAAATCCCCACATTCATCAAATTCATCCAGGGTTACCAGTAGTTGTGAGATTCTAAAATATCTTTTCTTTTCAGTACATGGCTTATTTTTAATTAAATTGGCAAGACTTCAATTATCTTAAGTAACTAAATACATTATGCATTCATTTAGAGACCCTATATTGAGACTTAGTGCAAGTTGCACTTATTTTGACAAATTTTAGGCAGAAAATTTCTCAGGGGAGTCCTGCTTTCTGTCATTCAAAAAGCTTTTATAATCATTTAGTCCAAAATGGTGATGTAGGCCGAAGTTTGAATCCCTGGCATATTGCTATAATGCTGCATTAGCTTAATCCTTCATTTTCTTGTCAATTAAGGACTTATCTTTATTCACAGATTCACTTATCTGTTATTCTTAGAGTATTTTAATGCTAGTAGTTAAAATCCCTTTGTTTATGGCAATAAGGCACCATTCAGTTTGTGAACTTTATAAAACCAACCTCTGCCAATTTTGCTGTTTGAGAATTGCTGTAAAGAAGTGTTCCCACAGTAATTACTTATTCCAGAGATGTTCACTAAAGAATGAAGTAAGGCGAAAGTGTATAAAACAATTGTGCACCGAGGCAAGTTTTACCCAGCACCTTCCCAGCAACTACAGGGCATTAAAACAAAAGAAAACCCCCCCAAAAAAATTCCTTGCAAAACAGTACACAGAAATCTGTTGTCTTTAATGCAGTTGCATATAGTGACTTTACAAATATTGGCAATTACTTAAGGTATTCACATTTAAATTAGATCTGGCCAAAAGGTTGGCAAAAAGTGAGGGAGGAGGAACAGAGGGGGTTGGCAACAGCTTTTCAACGTGGGGCTCAGCTGCCCATCATTACTCACTTTCAATAGTTTGGGTCATGGCTAGTGTCACTCATTTTAATACGTACTTAGTGACATTGAAGTAGGAATGGCCAGGCTGAGATAAAGAAATATGCAATAAACAAAAATTGTCACAAAGTGTTTCCAGTTGAATATTTCTTATGGCACGTGAGCTGTTCTTTTTTTTTAAACTTGGTTGCATTTGAAAATTTAATTTAATTTTAAGTGTGGGGTAGGAAGGAAGAGAGAGTACTATTAATATTCAATGGCAATTGTGGAAAAGTGCCATGAGTTTGTACTTGGAGCATTTAATTTCAGCAGTACTGGCAGAATGCATTTTGACCAGCAAACTGTTGTTGAAAGCTTTGTGAAAAGTTTAATGAGGCCAGGAGTTTACCCATGGCAACTGCCCCAGTCACTTCAAGCATCACTTCTGAGAAACAACTAGCAAATCTGGAAGCTTTTGTTTTTGTGCTACTTGAGCAGATCTAATCAACAAAAAGCATAAAAAAGTATTTTACTTCAAAATGGAATGAATTCTGCCTTGGAGACTCTCAGTGTAAATGCATCATCTTTAGTGTAGCATAGGAAAGAAAGAAAAGAAAACAAGTCTGTTAAGTTCTATTCACATCTGATTTTTAGTATTAATAAAGAGGTAGATGTGTACTGCTTCTCAGACTTCAGGAGCCATATTTCTTCACAGGCAATAAGGAACTTGTCTTACAAACTCTGAGGTTATTCTATCCTCTTGCTTTTATCTAAGTGAAGAAGAAAATAAAAAAAGGAAAAGTGTGCCCATTCTAGTGACTTTGTTCATCTGAAGATTTGTCCTGATAAGCTGTAACACTATTAGGGTGCTTCTTATCATTTCATTCATTATTGCTGCTTCAGGGATAGAGCTAGAATAATTGAATAAACAAAACAAATCTGCTTTGCAATTAGTCAAATCTTGAAGCTTTGCAAGAAGGTATTCAAAGATCCCTTTTCAACAGTAATTTTCCTCAGGGAAAAGCTTTGCATACTAGTTTTAAAGACTAAGCTTAATAGATGTCTTCTATTTTTCAAAATATTTCATAACTGGGTAGTAACTGGACTTTAACCTAGCAAACTGGGTTCTCTCATTATTGGCTTTTTCCAAGGATGAACCATTATTCTGTCATTCACTTTTTTGCCTACAGCTTAATGGCAGAGGATGACCTGGTGCTACATTTTCTGCAAGATGGGAATTGTCAGCAGAAAAATCATGTTTTAAAACTGATTCCTTCTGTCTGACTTTCAAGTATGCTGCTTGAGACCAAATTAATGTCTTTTTTGAGAGTGTCTGGTTTTGAGAGCTGTTATATACCTGTCATACCAGACAGACAGACAGACAGACATTCTGTCTTTGTTGTGAACCACAGTGATCTCTAACCAATAGAGATTACTGAGAAAATGTATGGCTGCTGGTTCCAAGTGACCTGTGTACTAAACCCTGAGCCCTGTGCTCATCTTCCTGGTGAACCCTGACTCCAGCTCTGCATTCCTCCCATGTTATTTAAAAATTACATTTGCCTGCCAGAAGCATAGCATGACCAATAGCTGTAAAATGTTGCCTAAGGATGGAAATACTACTGAGAGAGTTTCACAATTAGGTTAACTTTTCTCTTGCAAGGAAAATATTTTGCATGGCATGTGCTTGAAAACAGGCATTGTCTGATACCATTGCCCTTGCCTTTTAATAATTAAACTGTTTTTTGTAAAGCTTGGGTTCATGTGAAGTGTCCTTCTATTTTAATTATTGAATGTCTCAATATGTATATTGTTTCACAGGTTTTAATTCCTGGCTCCTTTTGGAAGGCATTAACATACACTTGTTTTACATTAGATAACACCAGGACTGCGTAAAAACAGGTGATCTTGTGCATATGGAGCTACCTTATTTTACAGTATTTTCTATGCCATTCCTTCCCTGGAATACTGTATTAAATGCTGTTCTGGTAATGAAAGTGTAGATTGTAAACTATAATCTTCTCAGCCACGTCATGCTTCAGATTCCATTAAATGATCACTGGCTTATCTTTTAAATGATCAGCACAGCAAATACTTAACTCTAAACTTCTGGATAATTCAGTTGTCATAAGCAATCATTTATAAACTGATTCTTCTCCAGTCTATGGAGCAGAGAATCCAGCTGGGTCCTCCTATTAAGCTCTATGCAGTAATCCAAATGACAGGAGAGGAGACAACCTGAGCAGAACTTGATAAGTTAATGCACTTGCTAAGTGCATCTTTCCTCGCTGTATCGAAGGCGGGTTTTATTCCTTTATTGAATGATGAGTGGTCAGCAGAAACAAGTTGCCAGTTAATGACATTTGCTTTTGACAAGGTAAGGGGTGCATGTCCTAAGAATTTGTATTGATTTCCAGTTAGATCACCCAAGAATTTGCATCACCTAAATGAGCAATAGTTGAACCCGGGTGTTGATGCTAGAGAGGGGGAAGAAGCTCACTAATGGCTTTCTGCAGTGCAGTCACAGAGCAGCTGTGTGCAAGGGCAGCCATCGGGCCTCAGAACTTGGCCAAGGAGATCTTCAGCTCAGAATTCTTTCCTTTTCAGCAGGTGAATCCTTTTCAGCAAGGTGCAGAATCTAGCCATGAATGAAACCCAGCTGCCTTAAACTGTAAGGTGCACATTGTCTTAGAATTGTACTAACTGTCCCCATGAATAGTATAGGCAAACCTGGAACTGGAAGTAGAAATATTTTGCTTTGCCTGCTGTGCATCTCAAAATCCAAAATCTGTTGAGTGGGTGAACCAGTTGTGAGAGCCTCATAAAAAGCATTGCTTTGTTTCTAATAAATCCTAATTAATAAGTAACTTGCAAAAGATCCATTAAACTGAGGTAAAACAGTGAAAAAGCACCTAATGATGTTAAAACTTGTAATAAAAAACAATTTTGGAGAGATGGTCTCAGTGACTTTCAGTGGAAAAAGTGTAGAACCTGAATTTGAGAGGGTGTTATCAATGCTTCAGAAAGCCCTTCAAACACAACACTTTAAAACTCATAAATATGCTTTTCTAGGCCTTAAATAAGGTTCTTTTGGCACTTCTGCATCTTATGAATTGCAGGCAGTTACAAGGATTATATCCCTTATGAAAGCATATAATGGATGCTATTCCATATATTTTATATCAGTGAAATACTGACATAAACTGGAGCCACAGATGTCCATGCCTAGATCATTTTACTACATGCAAATATGAGAAATGCAATAGATTCTCCTGTCTGGCTGCCTTTTGTCAGACCTCAGCATACCTTACAAATAGAACTGCATTAGTCCAGATACAGGCAATGTCTTTCCCAATGCTTTACAGTGCATAACTTTAAATTAATATCATTAAATACAGCAAATTTATAATGACAGCAGCAGGTTTGACACTTGCTCTGAGATGAAGCATTTGTATAAAGGGCTTTTTAAATATTAATTTTATATTTTTAATTTTTTTATGGTTTGTATTCCTTCCACTTTTATGCCAAAAATGTTTTTCCCAATGACATAATGCAGTTCCTTTTTTTTCCAGCAGTTTCTTGAAAAAGTTACTCTAGCTTCACTTTCTGTTCTTTTGCAATACTTATAAACTTTAGAGTATCTGGGTTTATTTTAAGCAGTTTTAGAGGCATATGGCTCTGCTGTCATTATGGATGTGAGATTTCCCAGATATTATTTGCATAGTTCAGCCTGAACAACTCTAGAGCTTGAACTTTTCCATACTCAAACTTGTCCTTCAGGTGTATTCCTGATGTGGATTTTGTTACATCTACTTAAACATATTAGATATCTGCAGGCCAATATCTAGCCAATTAGTAAGATTATTCCTCTAAATTGAGAGTGAAATGGTAACAAGATGGTGCAGATTTCCCAAAATAGCAAAATTCCATTGTGAAAAGTATGGATATTTTAACACATTATATTCTGAAAATATGCTATATTTTTGTAGTTTTTGAAGAATATTTTCAATTCCCAAATATTTTAGTATATATTTTAAAAAAGTATTTTACTACTTTTTTTGAAAAAAAAAATGAATAATTTGATCATGTTTTTTGTTTAGGTCTAAGTTGAATTTGGTATGTTGTATGTAAAAAAAGAGCCCAGACCAATAAAACCAAACCAAAGGCCTGTAAATCCTGTCCTATTTCTGATCTGGGTAAATATACAAAAAGTGGTATGTAACTATATAAGTAAGTATATTCTACTGTGAAAGGCTTGTTATTGAACATCCCCCTTTTGTGAAGACTGGAGAACCTATAAATCTGGTTCCTCTAAAAGGGTGATTTAAAGTAATAGCCTTGTGAAGGCAGGGTCATGGAATATTGACTAAAGCTGAAGTAATTTGGGGATGGGGAGGTAATTTTTTAAAAAGGCCAAGCTGTACAGCTTTCATTACATTCAGTGAAGACACAGAGAACTGTCTTTCTGATTAACAAACTTCCCTATCCCAGTACTGAGACTGTGGCACACCCCTACACTGCTGAAAAATCTGTAAACCTCTTTACTAAGTCAATGGAATACTCACACATTTTGCAAGGTTTTTTCCAGTGTGAAGAACAGAAGCAGATGGGACATGAGATGGTAACCATGTAAACTTCAGTATAATGTCTATTCACAAGGAGAATGAATTAGTTTGCTTTTAGTATTCACGGGACTGACTGTTTTCTGAGTGATTTACTACACAGATATTATTTTGTTGTTGTTACAGAATATGGGGTAAAATTTCCTTTGTTAAAGCATGTAGAATATGTCTAGTATTTGCTAGGCAGCAATAAAATGTGTCAGCCTGTCTGCTCTACAGAGTCAGTAGGAGCTCAAGTGCCTGTTCTCCACCATGAACCTTCCATTTTATACTGTAAAATTTGTATTTCAAGTTTTCCCAACTTCACCACACCAGCATCAAGTCTGTTTTGTAACAGACTGGTTAAAAAACCAATTCCTTTATTAAAAGGATGAGTTTGTCCAGTCTTTTCAACTTTGAGAAAGTAGAATTGTATCTTTATTGACGAGGGAAAAAAAGGGAGAAAAGACACTAAAGAAAAACCCAATCCAGGCGATAGTTTAAATTATCTGTATTTTTACACTTGGATGATAACATTTTGAAGGTACTGGATCCCTGCCTGTGAAAAGGTATCAGTTTGCTTTCAGCAGACTATTATGTTCACAACATATTTAAGTGAACAAAATACAATAATAACAATATTTCAGTGATTATTGACTGTGTTTGGCTTAATACTGGGTTGCAGTCATGGCTAAGATGCCCTTTGTATGTAATGGAATAATGAGCTAATCTTTTTTTTTTCAGCTTCTGGTTTTGGTAATGTTCCTTCTGCTGACGTTCTGTAACATTCTGGTAGCAGTTACAAACCTCAGCCATGGAGGTTTAAACTCCACTGTAGTAAAGGCTGTAAAAATTTCAGCTAGAAACCCATTTTAAGTTTATATGATTCCTTAATCTCTGTGCAGCTTGCAAGAACTCCAGTGAAAGGTGCTTAGCTCTGCTCTTGTTAGCTGGCAAGGTTGCAGCAATATGGACTTGAATATGGAGCAGTTTTAGCTTTTTGAAAGGGAATCCAACCCATCCATGGCCACCTGTGAACTTTTCCTGGAGGTATTTCGACTGGAAGAATAGCAGCTCATGCTACCTGTAGCATTAATACAGCTTTAGTAATTCATTAAGAATCATTCTGTAAATGCATTTTTCAGCAAATCAGTGTCAGTAAAATAAAGCTGTGGTCATAAAGAGCTGTTCAGGTCTTCATTTCATTGCTATGTGTATAGGATTATCACAGTACTATTTGTAAGTTGTGCTTTTTTCACTTTTCCATTTCTAAAAGTCCTAGAAGTTTAGTATTGTAAGGTGAAATATAAAGGTAATAAAAACAAATATTAAATCTACCAGGTGAAAATTATCAAGTGATTTAGAAAGGAATAAATACAAACAATTTTCTTGGGTTACTCTGGGATGCTGAAAGAGCGTCACTGAATTATACAGGAATAGGCAGGTTTGGAAGGATGCTGTGAATGATTGGTCATTACAGCAGTAGCAACAAAGTACAAAATATTTGTAAAGCATAAAGTGGTTCATAGACCTATGAATAAGACATAAGCTTACATGGAGAAGACAAGTAAAATAAAACCTTACAGAGGTAATGAATGGAAAACATGAAGAATTGGTCAGAAAAATAGTGACATTTCTTCATCTTTTCTGTACTTACTCATTTTTTATGGATCAGGCAGTTGACTGTCCTAAGCCAGAGGTCATATCTGTATCTTTATGTTAGTAGGCTGGGATTTACCTTCTTGCATATATTTGCAACCTTTTTCTTGGTAACACTGACTCTTATGGAAGTGTTCTGTGACAACAAGTTCCAGGATCTAGGTATGAGCTGTATGGAAATGTACTTCTCTAGTAGGTTTTAGAGCTGCTGCCTGATAACTGTATTTGAGGCTCCCTAATGGGAAAGAGGGAATAATCATTACCACATCCTCTATCCAGCTAGTAATTTTGGAGCTTTCTAATTTGTTTTATGTTCTTACACCATAGGTCATCCTCTTTGCTTTTCTCTTGTTGCCTTCTGGTACATCTTTTATTGGCAAACTTACCAGAATTGGACCTGGATTTTATAATGTCTTTTGTTCCTTATTTTTTTAAGATTCTAATATTATTTTTGCCTCCTCCTGAACATATGTTTGTATTCTTACAGGTATGTAGAAAATAACTGTCTTAAGTTGTGATAGCCAATTAAGAGTGCATAATTTTGTGTGCGTATATTTAATTAGGTACAGAAGGTATGTACACACGTATACGCACACACATATATGCATAGCAATGTATATGTGCTATGTCATGACCTGATTTGAAGTCTGACTGAAATTTGAGAGTAAATGTTTGCTCTCCTGCCACACTGTGTCTTTACCAGAAGTGTCTCTAGGTTTTCACTGCACTGAAATGTAAAAGGTTTGCAGCACTACGTCAGCAGTGTGTGTGATCTGTGCCATGTGTTTAAAAATTAGGTTTCAGGGTTCCTTGGCAGGAGTGTAGGTCAAGTTCTTGAAGGATAGTTGTCACTGCAGAAGTAATTTTGTTTGTTTTCCTGTGAAAATATTTTGTTTTCTCCAATTTTCTCAATTTCTTGTTTTCTCCATCTAGAGCAATGTGACAACTGCTGTCAACACACTGCATTTGGTGTGTGTCTCGCAGGTCTAGTGGACATCAGGAATACTTTATTTCTTTATCTGCTTCTCTTCAGTGATGAGTACATCAGGGCCAGCACCCTCAGGCAGCAGTCTGAGATTGCTGGAGTGCCACTCATGGTGGCCAGGTCATGGCTAAGCCACAGGCACATGGTGGCTTAGTCACTGCTGCTGGCATGGTGCTCTCCTGTGTCTGACTGCATCCAGCCAGAAATGGGAGAAAACTGAGTCACACTTTCCTTTCATGAGAAGACAGGCAAATACAGTTTGCTTTAAATCATGGCAAAGATTCCCTAAAATTATCCTCTGTAGAAACCCATGGTAAATTAGAAAATTTTATTTCAAAATATTACCCATCAGGACATGACTAATTTTAAGCTTTGCCTGGGAGTCAAACATAGTCATTTTTATAAATATACTGACTGCACTGAACCATATTGCTGTCATACATGTTAAAATGTGCTACCTTTTTTCCTAATCCAGGCATGGTTGGAATGTGTTAGACTACTAAGAGTAGTCCAGGTGAATATGTTCTGTTTTGGTATGTTTGGAGGGCAAATACTGTCAGAGAGAAAGCAGCTCTGCTCTCCCAAAAGCCATCCTCCCCATCAAACCCAGTGTGTCTTGGTCATGTTCCTCCTGTAGCTCCTAAGGTGACCATTTCTGATCCCAGGTGAAATCCTCATGGGCTGTAAAACATTAGACACTTGGACACTTGTGCTTTGCCTTCTAGCTCCTGGAGTTTGCTGTGTGATTTATGCCCAAACAAACTGATTTATGTTTTCAGGTAGTGTATACCCACCACAGGCTTTTTACTTGCCTCAATCCCAGCTCATAGTAATAGTATAGAGAGCCAAACTTCAGTCCACATCTGTACCAAATTCTCTAAAGTTCCCAAACAGTTAAACTGGGGAAGCCTTACTGGAAAATTCTTTATATATTTTTAATATATTTATTTATTTGTTTGATTGATTTTGTTTTTGATTGGTTGGTTATTTATTTGTTTATTTTTAACCACAATGAGGTTGTTTTATGGCCTGGTGAAATGGCAAGTTCATGTGAGTGCTCTTTTTTCTTTTGCATTTGTCCCTCTTTTTTTTTTTTTTTTTTTTTTTTTTTTTTTTCACCGTAGGCTGATTAGAATGTAATGCAGGTGTTGATTAAGTGAAGTGGCTACAAGTTTAATGCAAATTTAACACACTTCAGAGTTGTGTACACAGTCCTTTCAAACTGGTTGGATTTGTGGGATGTTTTGGTTTGCTTCCACTTGGAGTTTTTTGTGAGTGTTTGGAAACAATTGTGGCGTTTGGTTTTTTGGTTTGTATGTTGGGGGGGCGGGGGGGGTCTGTTCCTTTTGTTGTTTTCTTACACGCCAAAGCACAGCTGATGATGAGGGTGCCCCAGAGCAGGAAGGGAAATGATTCTCTGCGCTATTCAGGACCTAGGAGGGAGCTCCATTTAGTCTTACATGGAGGTATAAATGAGACCGACAAAATATCCTTCATCTTCTGAGTACCCTTCTGGCTTCTGCCCGTTTTCCCCGGTTGCTGGTTTCTCTCCGCCTTCCAGAAGATTCTTGTTCCTGGGGGACGCAGGGGCTTCCCGAGGCGCTGGCCGCTAGAGGATGCTCCTGGTCCGGCGCCGGAGAGCAGCGTGCCCGGGCCGGGCATCCTCCATCCTCCTCCTTGGCTCCCAGCCCGGCTCGTTCCCCCTCGGGCTCCACCCGCACAGCCTGGGCTGTACAAACCGCGGCTTTGTGCTGCCCAGAGCCAGGAGCCTTCCGCTGCCCACATGAGAAAGGATATCCAGCCAATTCGCAGGCAAAACTACAAAATACTTATGGCAATCAGAGAACCACACTGAAGGAATTGGACTGTGTTTCTTATGGTGAAGCTGTTGGGCTTATTTAGGTGACGCTCTTAGTGGCATGTTTGCAGTGTGCCCCACAGTATCAGAGTCCTGCTGTGGATGATCCCACTCTGGATGTGATTTAGATGTTCAGCTAGCTTTCATTTTTTGTCCAATCTTTTAAAGTGATCCAAATCTCAGTTCTCAAATGAGGTTTGATGCTTATTTTTCAATAAATATAATGGATAAGACGTTCTTCATTAAAAAAAAAAAGACTATTTAGAATGTGTAGTTTTTCAAGAAAGGCACACACATTAAATTAATTCCATATTTTAAATACAACACAACAAATATCTCCCCCCTAAAAGCCCTTTACCAATCAAACAAAATCTAACAAAATCAAAATTGCCTTTAAGTAAAAAGCAAAGCATGAAGTTTAAAAAGTTATATATGGAAAGGTCCCGTTAGTCCTCTGCTGCCCTTCCAAAATTCTGTTGAAGCATAAACAAGTTCTCTGGCACATAAAGCACAGGATTTTGTATGGCAGTAGCATGAAAAAAATAACATAGAAAGAATATTTTTAAAGTACCAAATTGAAGTACTCAAAGGTTAAAAAATTGGCAGATTTGAGGTCATTTAAGATGGCTCATTTGTTCACGTGCACTAGAGCAGTCTTTAACTCTGTAGTTACCTACTGCCTCTTTCTCTCTCCCCATGTCCTCACCTTGTGTGGGATTTCTGCCTTATCCAGACCCCAAATTAGACCTGCCCATGGAACTTGTGCAGTGGAAAAGACTGTTCATTCCTTGCAGGTGGATGGTGTGTAGTAGATAAATCAGAGACTACAGAAAAGGAAATATATAGGTGAAAAGCTAGATAAGACTCTGAAAAATAGGCCTGTCATCTTGTCCCTGCCAGTGATGTTTAGCCAAGTCAATAATTTTTTCATATCATGTGTGTATTCCCCAGCTTCTGCGTGCTGCCTGTGAGATCCTACACTCTGATTAATCAGAGGCTTGAACACCCATGTCTGCTCCTGAAGTCACTAGAGAGTTGTTTTGAGTCTACAGAATAATGAGTAGTGCTATCTTCTCTTACAGCTCATGTGCCAGATGTCTCAGATTTGGTGTACCTGTGTCTCTCTCCCTGCACATCTTTTGTCATCTGTACAAGACAGATGCTGACTTTTTTTCCAGGTTGCAGTAAAAATAATACAGCTGGATCACTTGTATCCTCTGATGATGAGCTCCAAACAACTGCCTGGGCAAAGTAAATGAATTTGTCTTCAGAACAGGTTTTGAACCACAGATAGGAAATAACATGTGATACAAAGGATTGCAATATGAGTAATGGAACAAAACAAAGTAGTGAACTGCATTTAAAATGAGCATTGTCTATCTTGTGCATTGAATGAAGCAACATTAGTGCTGTGTGTTAAAGACTATCATGAGCTATTTAATAATCAAGCCCAGATAAGCATTTAGGCTGAGTTTAAATTGCACATTAATTCTGCTGTTTCCAAATATGTGCATACTGAATTCTGTATCTGGATTGATATTGCTCAATGGTGTGTGTAGAGTTAAAAAACAAAACAAAACAAAACAAAACAAAAAAACCCAAGTACCCTCATTAACAAGAAGCTAGTGTTTTCTATTAAAAAAGTTTGTGCAGCTCCAGGTAAACATTTAAAATATGGTTAATTTACAATTTTTTTTTCTTCTGTTTGGTTCCTTGATTAAATTGTATAAAAATGAAATCTGTTTCCTGCTACAGGAATGAAAGAACTTGGCTGTTTTTAGAGCAAAAACTCATGTAGGAATGGGTCTATTTTCTCAGGTTGAGGAACCTGTCACTCTTTGTAACATGATGTTTCTAATGAAGAAGAATAGAGTTGCTGTGTTCCTGTCCCTTATTTCTGTGTTTCACTGCCTGTTAACAAAACAAATTATAATTGTAAAGGAGGGTCCTGAGCTTCCATTACAGCTGCTTGCCTTTTGCTATAAAAACAAACTGGAATATACCTGCAATCTGAATAGAGATAAATTCAGCTTCTTGGTTATTTGGTCTCCTAACATTTTTATTTATCTTCTCAAGTGATTTGGGAACCATACTCTAATTCCCTGCTCAAATTGTGTTTACCAACACATTTGACTCCTAATTCATTCCTACTTGTAAGGAAATCCTTCCAAGAAGTGTAAAAGAATGATGGTGGCTATGGAATGTATTAAAATATTGTTATTATTTAAAGTCATTTTTCAATAAATTGTAGATTCATTCCTTGAACTTCAACTTAGAATTAGAAAAAAAATGCTGGAGGCTTTTGAAATTTCACATCACAGAAAAAATAAGGAGGCTGCAGAGCAGAATAGCTTTCTTAAATCAGGTTAGGAAATTTCCATCAATACCTAACACTTTAAAAGCTACTAAGGTCAAAGTTACTTTTATTACTTTTGTGTTTTTCTGCAGTGATAGCATTTTCTTACACTATTGAGTGGGTTACAGTGTGTTTCTCTGGTCTTTTATGTTTGGTTTGATTTCAGTGTCTTGGCTTGAGGTTGAATATATCTTTAATAATGTCTTTTTTTAGCATGTCCCTTTTTTATGAGTAAGAGTATTTGAACAACCTTTACTCTAATCAAGTGAAACTTTTGTGAAAGGATATACAGAACTGAAATTGGGTCCTTTTCAAGGTCTTGGAGCTGTGAAAGTTAGTGAGGCAGGAGGGGAGCATGAGATCAAACACAGCTAGTCAGCACCACCTTGTACTTCCCAGGGTAAGATGTTAGTGCTGGTGTTTTACAAATGCGTTGTTTGGGGAGCTCGGTCAAAGTGATTTCAAAAAGGTTTCACCTCTGGCAGTGGTGAGTGACTGCTTGGGGGTGGAGATCTGGCTGGGGCACCACAGCATCAGCTCATCCTGGTGGTTTCTGCTGTCAGGCAGTGGTGACAGTGAGAGCCTTGTTTCCCCATTTTTTCTTCTTTAATTCCAGGGAAAACTCATTGTTCAGAATGGTCCTGTTGGTAATTTATGATGTCATGTGCAACCAAATATGCACTTTGGCCATTTTTTATGCATTTTGCTAACGATAGGTCACGCAGTTTCATGGGAAGGTTTTAAAGATTAAAGTCATCAGAAAAGGCAGCCCTGGTGACTGATATTCTCTGACCCCATGACCTACCAAAGGCCATAGAGCCACACTAAATAAAGCTGTCTCAAGCTTATCACTTCTGTTGTGCTCTAACACAGAGTTTAAAAAGATGATCAGGTTTGACTTAAAGACTTTCAGGATTTATCTGACATATCTTTAAACAGGCAGCTTTAATTAAAATATATTCTTTGTCTTTAAAATGTCATTCCTCTAATAGGAATTTTTCCAGCTTCCTCTTGCAACAAATTATTTTCTATAAGTAGTGTTTTCCCACCTACATACCAGAAGATACTCGACTGAATTAAATTCATTTTTTAATGTATACAACTCTCTATTATACATGCAATGTGATCTAGTAGGAAGACATCCCTCTTTTTTATGCTATAGTGAAGTCCTTCTTGTGAAGTACAAATATCCAGGAAAATTGGTGGGCTTCTCCCATCTGTGCAAGTAAAGACCAGTCCCAAATGCTGCAATTCAGCATGACAGTTTCTGCACCTTCTTTCTGCATAAAAGGCATTGAAAAACAGCTTTCCTCAGCTCAGTCCTCAAGAGACAAGAATAATAGAATCCTTTTTATTTTCATTCTTTGTTGCCTGGTATCTTAGCAAAGATAAATGTAAAATGCTGGGATAGCATCATGAGTCGCCAGCAAAGTGGGTACATCAGGTGCCACAAAGAACAGCCTCAGCTCCACCTGTAAAGCCCAGGAATTCTGGCAATCATGTCATGCTGGAATGGACAGGACTACAACAAGCAGAATATTCCAATTTTCATGTGTCCCTTTGAGTTGTCTTAAACCTGGCCCAAATACAAGCAGGGAGAACCTTCTGGTTTTGCTTGGCTGTAGGATGCTTTGAGTGTCAAGAGCAAGGGGAACACAAAAGTCCCCAACTGCTTTCTCATGCCCTTCTGCATGGGGCCCACACTCAGAAAGCTTCATTTTTTATTACATGTTTTATTTGTTAACTTAGCCAATTTAAGTCTTAGATATCTCTCTTTACTGTAAAGCTATTCTCCAGTAGAAGCCCATTATATTGTGACTTCACACAACATACAATATATATTTAGCTCTAAAGACTGTGCTTCTTGTCACTCTAGCTTTTTAATTTACAGTGTTTCTTGCTGCTGGCACCTTTGAAACTCAGTGGAGCCCTGCAGGGGTGTCTCAATCTCCTGTTTCCTATCTCCTTTGAGCTATTGCATTACAATCATCTGTCAAAGATGAGCAGGAGTCAAGGAAATGGAGCACCTCAAGTGGCTGACACTGCTGAGCAGATATCCTTCTATTTTTGCTGAGTGTTTACATACCTCTAGAGTACAGATGTGGCTGAGCTGGATTAGATGAACAGAAAGTTTTTAACACTTTCTTCATCTTAGAATAATAGCAGCTCTAATTCTATATGAAAATTATACCATTTTAACAACTTCTATGACAATTTATGCATACAATTCCTTTACAATTCCTTCCATGGCTGCAGTCATGATGTCTTATGCCAGGCATAAATGCATGTGCACTGTGGTTGTACTCATTTAATGTGGTTAAAAAAGACTATTGCGCCTCTTGAGGATTAGCTAAAGAAACAGTCTGAGAAGGAGGAGGATACACACCGTTTGTATCCCATTTCCATTCCAGAGCAGCATCAGGAATGAGAATGTAGGCAAAATGAACCATCAGAGGGTGCTGCTCCCAGTGGTAGTGACTGGAACTGGAATCCATTCTGTAGGATCTATGATAAGTATTTGGCAGAAGTTTAGCTAGTACAAGTGATTGCAGCTCAAGGGAAATATACATTGGAATACCACAGAGTACACTTTAAAGTACTAACAGCAGTGAAAGTTTAGCTGCTGTAGGTATGCTATAGCCTACAATGCTACATACTTTTCAGGTAAGACTCTCCTTTTTCTCATCATTTTGTTGAGGTGGGTTTATTAAATTAGATTGAAGAAGACTTTATAACTATGTATTTTGCTTATTCTAAAACAAACCATAATTTTCCTGCTCACATCTTAAAAATCTTGAAGTGGCCAAATATTTGTTGGCTCCCTGGTTCTAAACCCAGTATTTTATTGGAATTCCCAGTTAAGTCAATTTCTTCCATGATTCATTTCACTTGGCAACAGAAATGTAAGCTCTGGCCTCTGGCCCTAATGAAATCCTTCAAATGCAGTCTACATAGCAAGAGGTGAAGGGGGCAAGGCACAGTTTAATTTCCTAATAACACTTTATGGTAGGCTCTGTAAATGTACTTGCTTCTGGAGTTTTCTAACATCCCTCCCTCTGAAACTAGTCAATTCGCAGCCGACAAGTTGCTGTATTCAAATTGCTTACATGAGAGAGGTTGGAGGGCAGTGTGGCACAGGACCTTCCTGCTAAATTGCTAATCCAAACTGGGCCTTAGTGAATCTTGGACAGAGTTGTCAACATCCAGTGACCTATAGGAAATGAGCTGGGAGCTTCAGTCCAGCTCCCAGAGAGGTGTGCACATCACAGGAGCAATCAGCTGGCACTAATTGGCACCCTGTGTAGCAGCCTCAGCACAGAGCCAAAGGTCTGCAGGGGAACTGAGACTGAAATGCTCTCTTGGCCTCAAAGATGGTCCCTCTGGGGCAGAGTTTAGGGCACGTTTGTAATGCCATAGGTGGAATTTTGCTGTGCCTCTTGCAGTGCTAGACCGGAGCTGTGTCTCGGGAACTGAGCTTCTCAGAGGATTCGTAGGGCATTTTGAATGCCACAGGGCTTTTTAAACCCTGAAATCACTTCAGCTTTCCTTCAGGTATAAACATGAAGGGAACATTCACTAAGCATTAACCTGATAGTCTGAGGTTTCTGGTGACAACCAGTCCAGGATTTCAGAGAAAAAGGGAAAGAGTGGGAGCATGTATTTTTTCAAGAAAAAACTTTCTCAATTCTGTGCTCAACGTGCATAAATACTTTTACTCTGCTAATTTTTTTCACCTGTTGGCTGCAGAAATGTTATAAATTAGTGCTGCTTAAATATTAAAAATATTTTTTTTCATGAGTAGGATTGTGAAGTTCTGCTCATTATAAAAGCATAGTAACACATGGTCTTCCTACACTTGGAATTGTTCCCAGACCATAAAAATTACAGAAAGTTTATTATGGGTATTATCTTCCCAATAGCCCTGCATTTAAGAAGTCTATTTCTTGTTTTGTTGTTCTGTTTGCATAGTTTCAGTCATTTAGGCAAGGTGGAAATAATGTCATGAAGCCATCAGTCCAGTCAACATTAATAGGTTCAGTGAAGAAGCACGAAATTAAGAAATGAGTGATGTACCTATCTAGTATTTTAAGTCAGGTAGTCAGAGGTGATAAAATCTATTGTCTGAATTAGAAGTTGAGCAAATTTTCTCTTGAACATACAAATAAATAAGGAGCAGCAATGACAATTTTTGACTGTGGACGTCTGCTGAGAAGAAAAAATACGTTTGTGTGATGGAGCTTAGTTTGTTTCACAAAACATTTGGTGTCTTCAGAGAGAAATTTTTGTCCATCCAAATGTTGTCTGTACCAATAGAGATGACAGGAAAGCCTTCATAGAGCATGTATACTTCCAGAAATTAGAGTATACTATTTTTCACTTATAGCTTTGCATGATTGAGGTCACCAATGACCTGCTGCAATTTTTCTGTCTGGGTTCACTCCCTGATTGGGGTGGCCCGGAAAGGTGGAAAAGTCTCTCCTCCAACCCGTGTCTCCAAAGAAAGACTCAGTAGTCTTCAGTCGTCCGGTCTCAAGGCAGTTTATTGTATGTTATCTAAAAGATTTTCTCCCTGAACTGCTGTGGTCCGTTCAGCAGTCAGGCAAGGGCACACTCCGATGCCCAGGGGGCTGGTGCTCTCTTTGATATCATACATTACGTGTTAAATGTTTATGGTTTTTCCCCAATGCCTGTCACCTATATTGAATGGTGACTTTCTACTCTAAACCAATCTGTGAGTGCCAACATCACCATGAACATGGAGGTTAGGAAGGAGAAAGGAGGAGGACAGGGCACGCCCAAATCCCTCCGTCTTAGAATTTCTGACCCCCATGTACAAAACTTAGACCCTTCTGTACAAGGCCTAAACCCCCCCTGTACAGCACTCAAAGATTCTTCCTTTCACTTTGTGACTACTTCTACTATAATATCCAAACTTTTGTGATTTCTTGTTCTTCCTGCAAGGTTGGTAAATTGTTCCATGGATCAGGTTCAAAGCCACAGGGGTCTATAGCTGCATTCCAGGGTCTCAAATGCTTCTGACCTGGGCCCAGAACATCCAAGAGTGTCCAAGGGACATTCTGGGTTCCAACATTTTTCTCCCGCTCTATCAGATAAGTAATGAAATCAGGATTACAGCCATAACTGAAATGATGTAGTTCTGAAAGTAACACCCTTTTCCTGTTATACAGCAGCCCCCTTTCACTACCCCCATGCTCTCTCACTGCATGATGTGGTGTACATTCATCTGACAGACATAAATTCTGTCAAAGCAGCAAAGAAAGTAAGGCATCAGTTGCATCCATGAGTTTGGGACCATCAGCTGTTACAAAAGGTCAGGAAATTTGGGGACAGACTCTACTCTCAATATTGCTACAACACAATACAAAAAAATCACCCTGAAACATGTTGTATTCTTGTGTTTTAATGCTCTGCACAGAAGCACAGTGGTGCTCTAAGTGTGTAAAGGGTTGCCATTTGCAAATTCCCACCTGTTGTTTCTGTTTCTGGAAACAGTATCCCTGGCTGCAGTCTGGATGTTGCCCCGGGTGGTGTCTGACTCTTAACCCAAATCAAATAGCAATTGTTCAGACACTGTCTGGCTCTCATGCAGTGGACAGGGAAGGCACAGCAGCTCTCTAGTTACCTCTTAGGAAGCCCAGGCAAGGATTTCCCTCAGGGAATTTTCAGCCTGTTGTGCTCACAGACCTTTGGTGTAAGGTTTCAGGTCGCAATCCCCCTTGCCCTACCGCCTGCAGTAGGGTCCAGCACAATGATGAGCAGAGTGCAGGATGTGAAAGATTGGGATATAGGAATGCAACTGTGTGAAAGGACAAGATTAGGTTTTTCTTTTTGCTTTTGCTGCCAGTACCTTGTTAATGTAAACCTAGCAGTGCCCAGACTACAACACTGGAGCTGTAAATGGTTTGCCAGCAACTGAGATGGTGTTGCCACTTTAGCTCTTAATGCCACTGAGGGGATGCAGTTATGGGGGGGTTGCTCAGATCCCTGGCTGCCAAAACAGAAGCCCCAGCACGTTCCTCTGAGACTGCCAGCAGAACTGCTGCAGGTCCCAGCTCTGCCCTGCCCTCAACTCCTTCTCCAGCAACATTTCTGCAAGTTCTGATTGTACGCTGCTCATTAATTACCCCTGGGCTCCTCCATCCCCTCAGTTCCTCAAGGCATGGGGCTGGATTCAGCCCAGCTTGCAGAATCAGGAACTCTCCTCCCAAGATATTAAACCAAAACTGTGAAACACTGACGATTCCTTGAGAACTGCTGGGCCAACCCCAGTAATCCTGTCCGCCTTGTGATATTGCAAGAGGTGACACTCTCCATGCTGACAAAATCTGACGGGTTCTAGTTAAGGCCCAAAGAAAAGACTGGAAGTGTGGCAGAGTGCTTGAAGGTGGATACACACAGCAGTAAGCACTACAGGCAGTATGGACTGCCCTGCTTGACTCAACCAGAGTTTATCACTGCCTTCCAAGGGCAAGACAGGGTATGGGGTTTGTGCCTGAGACCCCCATTTATTTGATGCTGACTTGAACCTATTAATTTGGCCTTTTAGCTTAAAGTTGAACTCTTGCTGTCTTTGGACTCAATGGAAATAATGACTTTTAGACTGTGGACCTGAGCAACAACTGTTGTTTTCTATGAAAGGGACAGAGTAACTTCTCTTTAAAGACTCAAATTGTTCAGTGTTATGAGAACCAAAGAAAAATTAAGTTTTTTCATTCAATGGATATTAGCTAGAGTTATAACTAGTATTTTGGTTAAGAAATAATATATACATTTTTGAAAAATATTTTTTAATAGTAAGAACAATTACAGGGAGCACTCAGGTGGTGATGTACTCTCTAGAAGAGGGAACTAGCCAATGAGAAGGATCTTCAATACCAATGATTATGAATTTTTACTCTCTTCTGGAAGAGTTTGCAGTCTTATTTTTGAATGCTAGATAGTTTAACTGTTCTAGTTCACTTTCCTGGGTGACTAGACCAAGCAATATATCTTTGAACTTTCAGATTTTTGTATGGACCCCATACCATCTCTCAAAATGCATGCTAATCCTAGGGAGGACCAAAATAATCTACTAACATATGCACACTGCCAAAATAAATGATGTCCAGATTCCTGAGCTAATCTTTGCCTTTGATCACATATAGCAGAAAATTTATTTGCCAAAGTAGTGATGAAAAGATTTCTGATTATTCTGAAGCATAGACTTTTTGATTTTTGTGATAAATCAGGAAATGTGGAGTACTTTCTTCCCTTTTCAATCCTTAGGAGTCTGCACAGAAAGCTTTACAGTGAAGCAATTCAGAGAGTAGTAGTAGCCATTCCTTTTCTGGCATTATTGCCTTATATGTGAAATTGTGTGACACGTTCTGTCAGTGTTGGATATCTGACTGTTGTTACCTCTGAAAGCAATGGCAGAAGGAGATGCCAACGTTTTTTCTTATGGTTTTTCCTCATTGGCTATGTTTTTTTTTTTTTCTTTTTTCTTGTTCTACCTAAAAGTTCACAACTCACAGTATTTCTATGCTCACAGAAATTAAAATGAAAGCATAGTAATGACACATGGGCATGTCTGTCTTGAGGTGCATCTCCAGCATGGAACTTGGTTTATTTTTTCTACATTTTACACAGAAGACATTTTTTTTACATTTTACACATCAAGTAACACTGTTTTGTGCTTTGGTTATTGCTGATTTGGCTGTGATGGTTTCCCTACTTACTTTTTTGCTTTATGAAACCTTCCTGGTTTTTGCACTGTTCATTCACTCTATATTTTCATATGTATTTATGGTTGTGTATTTTAACTGATTTATGGTGGATTTCTCCATACTGTAGAACATCCCTTTCCATTTTTAACACATATGGAGGTTTTGGCTTAATTTTGCAGAAATCACTGAAACTTGATCTTTGAGTCTGTGTTGGACTCTTACTGAGGAGGGCGGGTTTTTTTAGTTTTATTTTTGGGTCATTGCAAGTTTGGCTTTTTAGGGAAAACACAGCCTATTTTTTTTACAAAACACCTTGTTTATACTGAATAGCACTTCCTTGTTTCAGGACTTTCTGATGTATACAGCCACACATGAGAAAAAAACTGAAAGGCTTTTACTGGTTATTGCATAAAACCTATTTGATAAGAAGTCCATATTATATACTCTAGATTGAGATTTTCAGATCAGAGACTGCGGTGTAGAAAGATTAAGTTGTTTCATTGTAGATTAAAGAGACTAGGGGTAGAGCTCTGCACAAATCCCGAGTGTGTTTCTTACAAGTGTTGATCATTGTGGGCTCATCTACTAGGGTATGAAACGTAGTTATAGGGGGAAAAGTCCAAGTTCTCGTTATCCTGGAGGAAATTACAGTAACAGCTGTCATGGCTGTATTATTCCTTTTGTTAGGATGTTCTGGCTCTGCCCTGCTGTGATCAATGGCATCCTGGAATGTGGTAAAGTCTTGAACTAACCCCACCAGTCTCCAGAGCACCTGCAGGAAGAATGGACAGATGGGGAAGGTCCTTGCCTGCCCACACAACTTCCAAGCAGCCCCTGCACCTTATCTCTTTGCTGTGGGGGGTGTGGAGGCAGTTCCAAGGATGTCAGAGTGCTGCCAGGAAGAGGCAGGGTCACCTCAGGAGGGTGGGACAGTGGGGGCAGTTTCCATAGGTGCCAAGGTACAAAAGAGAAAGGCAAGGACTCCCAGCTGGGGCTTGTAACCTTGCTCTGGCCTTGAGGGGAGGAGGACAAAGGCAGAGGAGGACAAGGACACTCCACATCTGAAGCCCAGCAATGACTTCAGTCATTTCTCAGTTGTTGCAATTTGGGATGACATCTCCAAGCTGGAAAACTGACTTCCCTGTTGCTGAGTGTGGATCACCTTTGGATTTCAAATCTGAGTTGATGTTGTCCCAAACTGTTCCCATTGCCAAGCTGTGTGCAGAAGGTGTGCTTTTACATGCACTGGAACACCACAGTAATGAAACCCTTTAAAAAAAGTCAGTAGCAATTAAAATAATTTTAAACTTAATCAGCACTCTATTAGTAAAAACTGGTTTCTTATTATTCTGTACAAGTGTGCTTGATAGATATCAGGTGGATAAAATATATCTGCTTGTGGTGTCTTTGTCCCCTTTGTAGTTTTTTCATTTAGCTCATGATTTTATTTAATGGAAGAGACACTTCTTACATTTTGGCTTGACAATTTACAGGCATTTGTTTGTGCTGAATTAAGCACATTTTTAAACTTTGTGTGTTGCTGCTGACAGTTTGGGGATTGATTTTTATCCCTAGAGAGATGCCTTTTTGTCTTTAAGGCAAATTGAAGTTGACTGCTGGAGCATTCCCTGGTAAGAGAGAGAATCTACTTTAGGGATATTTTTCTACTGAGAATTCATTTTTAACTCAGAAGCCTCTGCAAGGTCATGTTTTTCATGACACTAAAAAAAAGTAAAAAAGTTCACAGACAAAGAAGTAGCATCAACTTCAGAGAAAATAAAGCAGAGCAAGTATTACCAAGATTTTTCCCATTGTAGTTCTCTGTCAGGGAGGTGTGCCTGGATATACAGTAGGTCAAAATTCCAGACTTTTCTTCTGAAAGCACATGTTAACACACATTGCTGGTGTGGGCAATGGCAGAAAAAGTTTTTACCCATCTGTGTGTTTTCATGTATGTTATGGGATTAAATTTTAAAACTTCTGCAGCATTTTTAGGATATTCAGACTTTTTCAAGAACAGATTCATTGCTTGTCCACACTGGCAATGTGGGATTGGATTTGCAGGCATGAAAGGATTAATGTAATGAGATATGTGTGAGGATGCAGGATCTCCACCAGACAGGTGCTTTAGGAAGTCTTCATTGATGTCAGGTAGAGCTAACTACCTGCTTCTTTTTAAATAGTAGGGCCTGTGGCTGGACATGCTGGGTTAGACTTACACCCTAAATTTGCTCAACCCATATTCCCCCACACCCAGGCAGCTGCCACCAGCCAGTCAGTTTTTGTACACAAAAATTATATTGTTGATATATTGACAGGGATGCTTGGAATTCATTTATGTATCTTTCCCTTCAAGGTCTTTTTTGGCACTAGATTTGTTTTAGAAGTGTATGTTTTTACAAATCTAAATGCAACTAAAATAAGTAATGCCTGTGTATATATCTGTTCTCTTGTCTAAATAAATAGAACTTCTCACCTGAACAACAAAGCTGAATCAAACTATCCTGGCTGGCAGGCAGGTCTAGTGAGGGCTTTTGTGGTGTTACCTGGCAGGTTACTGGTGAGGTGATGGACAGACCCCATTAAAATCTCATTTAATGCTTTTCTTTGGAATGGCTGCACTCTCTTTAATCTCTGTCTTTGTATTCACTCATACTTCT
Organism: Anomalospiza imberbis; assembly: GCF_031753505.1. NCBI lineage: Eukaryota > Metazoa > Chordata > Aves > Passeriformes > Viduidae > Anomalospiza > Anomalospiza imberbis. The sequence goes on from NC_089682.1 coordinate 41,454,513, forward strand.
AAGACCCGAGTGGCATAAAAAATAAGTGAATAATCTTAGTCCTTCAATAAAGCACCAAATAACAAATTCACACCCACTTGTTTTCATTTCTAGGAAATCAAATCAGCTGAAGGAAGTTTTCTACCACAGTGCATCTAAACAAGTTGTAAAAACCAATTTCTTCAGGCAACTATTATCCTGCTGGTTATAAAATCTTCTTAAAGAAGCTGCACACCTGTGTAGTCTTCCTTTAAACCTTCTTTGGGATGTTCTCATTGAATTTTTCACACATTTGAGTCATATATGTTTGAGTTGTCTCAGTATGTTTTTGAAAGCCTGGCTATCAACTACCAGAATTTTCACTTGCCTCTTTGATTTTTTTCCTCCTTCTCAGATTCCTCCTGCAATATTTGTGGCATTTGCTCTTAGTAGTGACTGGACTAAGACATTTTGCAAAATCCAAGAAACAAAACTTATAATATTGTCTGAACTAGAAAGAAAAGGTTTTCACTTTTTCTGTACCTTGAAACAAGTGCCTTGCATCCACAGCAGAAAGCATTTGGCCATGTTCTCACTTCCAGCATTTTATTAATTACGTGCAAAAGTTTTTGCTCTGATTCGCCTTGGAATTTGGATCCTTTTTGAAATTAAGTTATCTTTAAATTAGAACATGGCATTTTTTAACAGCAGGAAATTCCAAGTAATTATTTTGTCCTTCTTTCTCCTCCTATTTTTTATTGGTGCTAGATGTTGATTTTTGTGAACTGTACCTTTTCTACCCTAATCAATCTTGTTTCTCTTTTGTCCTTTAACCTGAAGACTTTTGGTGTTTAGAATTAACTTTGTTCTCAGTCCTTTTCCATTTTGTGCACAATTAGGTGCCTAATTAGAGGTAATTGTTTCCTCGTTCCTACAGCAATCAGCCAAGCAAGCAGATCTCAGCTACCTCTGAGGGTTACAAGGAACCTCCATCCTAGAAAAAGTGCAGCAAAGACTTTGGTAATTTGGTATTTCTCTCTGGCATGTTCATTGTTCTGTACCTGTAACAAACATGCCTTAGATGGGTTTCACCTGCTACAATAAGCTGTGGGAGATAATGGAAACCTGGCTATCCTGAGCCAAGGAACGGCAGCATGAATGTTATATTGCTATCACAAAGGTTGTTGATCAAAATTATTTTTTTAATCAAAGCTTTAACATTTATTACCTTTGTGTCAGGTTCTCTCTTGGGTTTTATTTGTAATTAAGAATAAATTAATAATTTTACTGATTTTACTGCAACTTTTTCAAACTTCCAAATTCCAGGAATGAATTCTTATCTGTTATCTGGGGCTCAGAAAAGGTATTTAACTGAGTCTAATCATGGCAAAATGCAAATTGTCATTAATTAAGTTTGTAATTGTGTAGCAGGAATGAGAATAATTTACAGGAGTAGGGGTAGGAGAAGACCTTTCAGTAGCAGTGCATGGCAAATGAGATGCACAGCTTGCATTATCACCAGGAGCTGCATGGCTAATCCAGTAGCCTGGGTGCTGGGGAAAATGTACCCTGGGATGTCAGGTGTTAAGGGGAAGAATGGGCCTCTCACGTTCTTTGCGCTTACAAGCTGGCTGTAACCTTTTGACTCTCTCTCTCTTTCTCTTCTTGAGTTTTGTTTCCTGAAAGGAAAAGGGGGTGGGGGAATGCAGGGGAAGAAGGCTTAAAGAGTGAAGGATCTGTTTCAAAGTACTGTAGTGTATTTGCAAGCTTTTTTTTTTTTTTTTTTTTTTTTTAGTGGAATTAATTTTATTTTATTTCTTAAAGGAGCAGTTGCTTTTAATGTAGAGTGTTTAGAGCTTGACTTAAGATATGAATGTCTGCTGAGTATCACTATCAACACTAAAAACTCTACACATGTGATTCTGCCACAAGTGTTTTGTACATAGTTTGTTTATCTTCCTAACTAAAATGAATTTAATCACATTTAAGAGCATAACAGAGGAGGAGAGCTAGTTCTGGGGATGAATGTTGCTTTTCCTATTGACCAGTGCAGAAAAACAATTCCCAAATACCAAGAAATCCCTTTTATTCTCGAAGGATCCCTTAATGTAGCATGATCATATATTGATCACATTGAACTTGGGTGCAATCTAGGACTGAAGATCTGCACATGCAAAGAAAAACTTGTAAAATTCTTGCACATTTAATCTCCTTGGTGACTCTGAGTTAATAAGTGTGAAAATACCTTGATGCAAGAGCTGAGCATTTATTTAGTCTACAAGAACATGCAATAAATAAGGGGGAAAAAAGGTGGCTAGTTAAGGTAGATCCCTCCAAATTCAATTACTTTTGAAGAAAAAGAGCAGAATGTGGAAAAAATACATGAAAACTTCTATTATCCTTTTCTGAAATAGTCTGTTCTGGGCTGATCCTTATTAGAATGTAAATGTGGAAGCACTAAAGGTGGTGGTTACATCCATTAATTAAAAGGAATCTTGCTCATAGCACTGCACCCTGAGAATGCTAAAGGAGTTTTGTATGTTCCTGGTTGCCATCTTTGGTATGAGCATCTTGTTCCACTTCAAACTTTGTGTCTTTCTTTGTTAGAGATAATTTTGAAATGGCTCACATTGCCTTTGCATGGCTGAAATGTGGCAGCAATGGAGTGGAGCCAATGGAGTGGTAATTTTGCAGCCAGCAATCAGGAAAAGGAAGAGTCCTTAGCCAGGGGACTCAAGAGTGCCAGGAGGAGCCATTATTCTATTATTATTTCTAGTGTGGAAGCATTGTTTTAAGTTACATCAAAAACATCCTTTACATGTCTTTGTTATTTGTGTTGTAAATTTTCCATATCGACTTTTCCAAAGGAAAGGTGTGAACGTATATTGAAGTGGGCTGCTTGGGATGCATCTTTCTTGCTTTGGAAATTGTGGGTTAAAGGGAAACCTGGAATCAATGATAATTCCTCTGCTTCAGCCTGGAAGTTCACAGAGACTGGCCAAAGATGGAATGAGTTCTCCTTTTCTTAACACTTGCTGAGAGCAACACTCTAGACAGCCTGTCTCTTCACAGGCACAGTCTTCCCATTTTTTTCTACTATCAGGGAGTCCAACCTTTTGAGTTTTAAGCACCCAACCCTGTAAGTTTTCCATGTAAGTTTTCTAAGCCCTTGTACTTAGAGGGCTAAAGGGGAAAGAACAAAGCCTATATTGTTATTCATGTATATGGACTTGTTTTTTATCTCCTGGAGATTGCACAGATTTCAGAAGATTTGATGTAGATAGTTTTCTTTTCAGTTACTGAGAAGTCCAGTGTCAGTAAATATTTTATATTCAATCCTGCTTTAATTCCACTACGCAGAGCATGTGTTGGGAACCAGTATTGAAGGGATTTGCATACAGAAGATTATTTTCATGATCCATTCTTTATTGATAGACTTTGAGAAGGTGAAGGCTTTACAACTGCAAGACAAAGGCAATTTGACATAAATGCAGAAATTGAAGTGATGTCTCCTAAACAATTTGGGCCATTTGAAACACGAATGGGAACAAAACCAAAATAACCTAAATTCCAATCCAGTGTCTTAATCCTGAACTCATTTTTTTCTTTCAAAATTAAAGTTTTCATTATTATTATTTCTACTGCCAGGGCTTTCCAAGGACATAAATGTGACCTAATTTATTAAATGCTGTCTTACGTGCAAGACAGAAGTAAAATCCTTACCCCACAGCACTTACTCAGTTGCCCCGATCCTGCAATCTGATCTCTTGAATGAATGTCTGAACTAACACGAGCCCTACTCCCTGTTCTGAGAGTTGGGATTTTAACAGGGAAGGGACATGAAGATTGCAGGTTGTCTACAACACCCTCAATCAACTTCACTACATGACCACTACTTTCCTACACAGTTATTTGTTTCCCTGAGACCTCTATGAGCTTTTGTGTAGCTATTTCTCCATTACCTTCAGTAGATGGTGAAGTTTGGGCTAAAATGTTTTCTCTTCTGTGTATAAGCCTTGATCTATGGCACTTCTTAAAGATGCTTTGCAATGCACCTGGAGATTAAAGTGCATCGCCCCTGCAGTGCATTGATCTCGCCTGGCCCAGAAAGGGGTTGTCATAGATCTGCTTTTCAAATCAGGACTCCCTCATGGGTTTTTCCAAGGCATCATCTCCATGTCATTGGGTTGGCAGGATATGAAGCTGAGGGTCTTTTTGAAGTTTTCCTTCACACCAAGGGGTGTAACCTTGTTGTGTGGGAATCGTGGCAAGTTACACCCTCTCTTCCCTGTGTGTTCAGGGCAGGATAACTTAATGCAGTGTTCAAATATTCTTTTCTATACTTTTCTAAGAGTAAATAGTTCAATTTGTTATGTTGGAGTATTAAAATGAAGAATGGAATCTAAATGCTGAAAACTAGTTTCTTGCAAAGGACTGAAATACAGGGGATGAACTTCATTAATTAATTAAATAGTCCTATAAACATCTACGCCTTTGCAGCTACACATAATAGTCTTATTTTAAAAAACATGATCATGTGCTTCATCAAATATCACTCAGAACAGTAGTATTTAGTTTTTGCATAATCATAAAACAAATACCATTTTAAAGTATGCTTATGCATCTCACATTTCTTTTCTTCTTTTTTTTTTTTTTTTGAGTATAAAAAAAAAATTAGTTTCCTGCATCAAGTGACTCGTTATCGGAAAAGCAAAGCAACATTTCTTTACGCAAAACTCTTCTTCCTTCAAAACTGGTACATGGAAAGTATTTTCCAGCTTTCAGAGTTTATTTGATTTTGAACACTTTTGGTTATGTAAGTTTTAATAAGTAGCTTTGGTGTGCCCCTAAAGGCACACCCCACACACTTATGTTGTGTGACCTAGGGTCACAAGTAATGGCTGCAAGCTAATTGATTGAGAAAGGCTTGTCTGACTGGGCCCCTTTGAGTCCTCCCTTTACATTCCTAAATTTCTGTAAAGGAGGCACTGGCAGCTTTGCCTGGTGAGAGGAGGGGCTGGGGGAAAGGGAGGAAGTTTCTCAGTTTCTGATTATGCGCAGAGTTTCCTTGTACTGAGCTTATGTTCTCCACCCACTACTTAGTAAGAACTCCTTAACAACTTAAAGCTTTATCCCTGTGAGTACCAGAAAAGTGATCTGAGTATTTATTGAGCAGGGAGAACAAACTGCTTGCTCCAGGCAGGGAGAAAGCTTATGGAAATGATATTAGACCTTCAGCAAAGTGCACAGCTGCATCATACAGAAGCTGAGACTCAAACTGACAGGCAAATAAGCCAGATCACGGAAGGGGCCTCTGTGTGGCAGCTCTGAGCTACCATGTGTTGGACAACTAGGCAAAAAGTGCAATGGAACAGGGCAGAAAATAACACACTAACTTCAGGCAACTGTTGCTTATTCATGGTGAGTCCAGATTTAAAACGTTGTTTGAAATTTAGCTTTTTTTGCTGTCTCTAAAAACCCTTCCCTTTTACCACAGCAGTCCTTCTGCAGAGCTCATTGTGTTCCAGATGATTTCTCCGGATGTGCGCTTCAGTTCTGAACGATGCAGAAATGTACACGGATAGCCCTTTCCTCGCTGCTTGCTCTCTCGTGCTTTTCTTGCTTCAGGAGACAGGTCCTGTTTCTAAAAGCACACTGCATGGCTTCTGATTTGAAAATAAATAGTTTTGCAGCCAGCACTTGGTGTGCAGCTGCATGAAGGTGAATAAGTGAACATAATTTCTGTGCAGTTTTCTGCAGTTTGAGCTTTGTGGCACCTTTCCATTGCTCCTTATTTCGCTGCCTTATCTTGAGAATGTATGGCACGGTCACTATGAAAAGAGCTTTGTGTTTGAATTCCTGGTGAGTCGAAGGGTCAGGGCCTATGAGTTATCTGCCTGCCAGCAAGACTCATTGCCGTGTCCCTTTATTTTTCAAGCTGAAATAGAAAAAACATGTGTCCTCGTCCCTTTTTTATAAATGTATTTTGAATTCAGGTTTTACATGCTGTTTGCGTGTGCTTTGTTCTTTTGACAAACTCGGGCTTTGGGAGGAGGCCAGTTTTATTCTATCCATATTTATTTTATTTATTCAAGCTTTCCTGCAGCTTTTCTGAATTCCTTTGTTGTGATGCACGTAATTTTTTCTTAAAACAATATACTGAGATTCTGATTTCTGCTGGGAGAAAAAGGACTTATACTCTGATACATATTTCCAAAATTACCAGAGAACTAACTAAATTTTAGGTAAGTTGCACAATTATACAGAAGATAAAGCTTTTATAGCATTTTACTTGCTTAAGGAGGGAAACATGACACTTGTGGCTAAGTTCTTGAGCAGAGTGTATTAGATACACTAGTCATCTAGTGTAATGGTAATAAATATGATCTGAGCTATAATGTTATTTCAGTTAGGAGTTTGAAAAAGCTGCTTCATTAGCACAGCAACAGAGTTAAACATTGCATGTTGACAGTAATGTTTGAAATATGTTTGTGAAAACTGCTGAGTGGATGAAATTTGGAGTAATAAATCATCAAGGCATGTCAAAGTTACTTTCTATGTGAGGTTTTAAGATACCTGTAATTTAGAGGAGAGTCTGGTTTTCCTTCAGCAGAAGTGTAATTCTGTATAAAATTATTTTCATCATATAATTCAGGTGCACAAAAAATCTTAAAATTAGGTAGCAGTTACTTGGGGGTAAATGGAAAATCCCCATTTGACAGGATAATTCTAATACGCAATGTAAGAAGTTGGTCAGATGAACTCTGCACAGAGGATATGTTACTATTTGTTTCTTGATCTGTCTTTCTGTTTTTACACTCAACTAACAATTAGCAGAATGCTTGCTTAAAAAAATAAGATGATGTTTCAGATCCGAGTTGATCTGGCATTGCAGTCCCTTTCAGGTGCAGAAGTTCATGTTGTTCACCTATTGTCTCCATTCTTATTTGCCAGTTTGAGATCTTGAGTTCACCCATCAATTTTGAAAATGGTTTTAATAGAAAGGGGGGCTTGTGCCAGAGAAATGCTAAGAAATACAGATTTGACTGCAATGCTGCAACATAATGTGCTCTAAGTGGACCTCACACTTTGTGTTTTCTTATTTTGAATTGAATTTCTGTATATTTTAACTTGGGCTAAGCATTTCTTTCCACAAGAAAATCTTTGACTTGTGCTCTTAGTTCAGTTAAGGGTGTTCTTTTCCTTTAGGAGTTTCAGGCTTGCTCTGAGAGAAAGAAATATGTTCTCTTTGGTAGCATAAATGTACAATTTCCTTCTTGTACAATGTAAATGTACCAGGAAATGTACAATTTCCTATGCTGTGAGGGAGAAATACCTGCTGAAGTGCTCTTTACACCTTTACACAAAAGAAACTTTGAGGAGGTGGTCACCTCCCAGCTTTGGAGGCCTGGGGTCTCACCCCCCTCCTGGTGGTCCTGAGGCCCTTGGGGAGCAGGGCAAGGTGGGCGCTCACACAGGACCACCTCCTCCATAGGCACACGAGCAGATGATCCATCCTTTCTGAGCTCTGGGGTTTCCACTGGCAAAATAATGCACCAGTGGTGTTGTGACACCAGACTGGACGATTATGAACCATTTCTTCATGCTCTGATGATCAGCCTGATTAAGAGGGAAAGGTTTAATGAGGAAGGAAGAATTTACTGAGGATTTTATACCTATATCTATTATTAAAAGCAGAATATCTGCTCACAGTAGTTGTGTTCTGTGATTCAAGGAAAACCAGCAATAATGATGATTAAATGTGGTATTCTCACTGGCTGTCTGAGGACTGGCACAACTTAATGTGACTGGCGGGAAGCTAAAACATCAGTATCTCCAAATACTATTATTCTCTCTTAGAGAAAGCCAAAGAACCATGAGCTCAGACTAAAATAATGATACAATCTTTTTTAGTTCTCTCTGACACCAGTTAGTGAAAAAAATGTAGTTTTGAAAAGGTCAAAATGTTTGAAAGGTTTGTATTTTTACTTTATTAATGTTTTTCAATGAGTAAATAGATTTGTTTTGTGAATTACAGAGAAAGTGATTTTGGAGGTTCACTTTTAGGTTCGTTCTGTTCTGTATGGAAGAAGGAAACCCTTTATTTACTAGATCTGTTCCTTTTTATTAGTATCAGTATAATAACAGAAACAGGTCTGCATGACACCTATGGATATCTTTAGAGTCACCATACAAAGCATGGAAATTCAAGACTAATAGTTGATTTTTCTTTCAAAGAGAGGAACTAGTTTTTGCTGTCATGACAAAGTGATTTCTATAACAATAGATGAAGGAAAATTGGCAGGTATAAGAAAATTTTAGTATTCATGGAGTCAGTGTATCACAGTGTTGTTAAGATGAATTTTAAAAACCCCTTTAAGTTAATTTCTAGTAATTTTGAAAGAATTGTTTTTAAAGAATTTTTAAAGAAACAAAGACAAAAATTTATTTCACCTTCTCAGCTGCAACTCATGATCACATTGGAATGTGATCTTTGGAATACCCAAATTAACTTTCAGTTTGCTTTTACTTTCCAACAACTTATTCAAACCATCACCAGAAGACTATCTCAAAAGGTGATGATTAAGGAGAAAGAAGAAGAGATAAAAGGATAAACATTTCACCTATGAAGTGATTTAAGCACTTGTAATATGTGAATAAAAGCAAATGATCAGAGAGAAGAAGCAGAAGTGAGGATAGGAGCAATAATACGAGAGGCAGAACTTAAAAAACAAACCTGAGGAAACCTAAAAGTAGAAGAAGCATGGCATGAAAGAGGAAACTCACCCTGTCTAAAATTATTTGAGATGCCTCGGGAATTTTGCTGTCTTTTCTCTGGGTTTGTTCAGCAGCATGTCCACTACTGGCAGCCCGTTTTATAGCTGAAGTTATAAATTTCACCCAAGAAAGTAGGCTGTTCCTTTCAAAATTATGATCACAACATTTCAGAGAGGGGAATGTGAGATGGAGCCTCCCTTTTCCACCTAACCTCGTCTTATATTTCTTTATCTTCTTATATACTTTTCTCTGTCTAGCAGTGCAGGTAGAGGTGAGGATGAATGATTACATCTGTTATGACTGTTTTTTGAGCACAGGTTAAGTTTTTGGGGTTTTTTTCCAAGTCCTACAAGATTCCTGCAACTTTGTAAACATACTTGTCCTTTGGAAGGACTTTTGGCAATTCTGATTCTTGGCTCTGGTGGAGACAGGTGAGAAATATTAATGGACTTTCCTCTGCCTTTCCTCTGACCAAGTCATCCACTTTAAATTCTTTTCATCATCCACGGCTTTATTTGGGACTCTGTCAAAGATCCTACTAATTTTGGTAGGGATTGGGTGAGGCCAGCAGGGGAGTTCAAAACTGTGTTCATTATGATTTTCAGAGTATGAATGTGGCACCATAATGGTTTAAAATCCTCAGTATTCTACTGGAAATGACACCAAAGTCCACAACCACAGAAGTACATACAGTGCCATCTCCAGTTTCTGAAATACCTGCCTCTCTGTTACAGAAACGTTTGTTGATTCAGGCAGTAACTAGATGAACTTTCCAATTCTGACATTACCTTTAAAACCCCAAGACTGTGGTAGTAATAATTATGTAACCTCATTTTATTCAGCAACATGATGGAGGTAGGTAACAAATACAGCTTCAAGTACTGCAAAAAGCACACTCTTCTCCCTCTTTTAGGCCATTTTGAGTGACAGTATTCCATTTGTATCATCATCTGTCCACATCTTCTCTTAACCCAAAAGATGTTCCATGGACAATAAATTTACTGTGAAAGACCTGCAATTGGTCCAGTTCTGAACAGTGCACATTGAATTGTGTTAAATGATAAAGGAAAAGATAAATTAAAGTGAAGGCCCCATGCTGAAGTACATGTCCCATTATTGTTGGGAATTTTCATTATTTCCAAAAAGCAGCAGCAGCTGAAGACATCCTAAGAATAGTCCTTTGTGGCAGAGCTAGTTGGAGGTATCCCAGTGCTCTCGCACTGTTTCTTCTCCCCCCTCACTTCTCTGCTAACCACAACTGTGTATGTTGTTATGGCCAGGCTGGTGGAAGTACCTTCAAAGTGCCTTTCCTAAGGTGGCATGACTTTGCAGTCCCTCTGACTCAAGGATCAATGTCCTCTGAAAATACTGCCTGTGGTTTTGGTCTGTGTTTTAGAAAGTTGTTCATGACTGTGGCCTGGTTGTCACTGAGCATCTGTTATTTTGGTCTGCGTATAATAAATTCCTGAAATAAAAATCTGTGCCCTTAGTAGGGGAAAGTAAGTTATAACATATAAACAATGAAAATGGAAAATGGAATTGGAATAAATTCTGTAATTGGCACAGAAATTTAGTCAAAAAACATACAAAATGTGACACAGCAGCATGACAAAATCAGCCTGTGTTAGAAATACCTTTGAATTGTGTGGAAACCAGAATGCACTTTCTGTGAGCCCCATAAAGCTTCTTTCAAACTCTGGCTGAAAATTCACAAGGAAGGCTTCATCCAGAAGTATCCACTGTAGGTCCAGCTACCTTTCCACTGACATCAAGAAGAATTACACTACTATTAGGCAAAAACTGTAAAAATTGATAGTTCATGCTATAGAGAAAGTAGTATTTCTCAAATTCTTTCCTTTGTGGTTTGTTTTTCCTCTTCATTTATTATCTATTGCCAGTGTCTGGAAGAAAACCAAGAAATTTGGCAGGATCTGGTAACTTAATAATATTTTAAGATCTATCAGGCCATTTGCTTTCTATCACTTTGCTCGTCCTTTAGCTGTATTTTTGGCCTGAAATTTTCCATTGTGTAGTCCAAAACCACAGGTGATTCTTTTGTTTATTTGTTTTCTTTTTTTTTTATGTTAAAGGAAGTATGTTGAAATTATTTCAAGCAGCAGAAGTAGGAATGCATTATATTTTTCCTTCTAAAAATGAAGTAAACAAAACAAACTCCACAAAAGTGTTTGAAAAACAGCCTTTGGAACAATGTGGTCAACAGGTGGTTTGTGGACTATTTTTAAAGGGCTTGACATAAAAAGAGATTAAAATTGTTATATATTGAAGATGGTAAAATATAGCTACTTACTACACGTGTTTTGGCAATAGATGTCAAGGTAGGCACTGATTATTTGCTCTTAAGACAAGTTTTATTTGCTTTTATTTGATCTTAAGACAAGCTGGGCATTGCATATGGATAACACTGAGCCTCCTGTCCTTAGAGACCACGATGCTGCAGGAACTTGGCATGAGCATGTATCCAAAGCTGACTTAGCTGGATGCTGGGAATTAAAAACACAGAAAGCAAGATTGCCATCTTGGAACATCTCACATGGGCAATGAATGAATTCTCTTGCCATCTTCTTCTTCTTGAAGCCTTCCTAGATTGTAGTTTCAGCAGCACCAAGCAGTGTTAAAAATATGTTGGGGATTTTTTCCCCTGTTTATATCCTGCACTATACATGTAATTGCAATAACTCTGCTGACATTACCACCAGGTGATTCAAAAAAGTGCTGTGAACTGATGGTTACAATTTGAAAGAGAAGAAATTTAGGTTAGATTAAAAAAAGAGCAAAATTCTTTACTGGGAGGGTGGTGATATAGGCAACAGGTTGCCTCAGGAGGTTCCAGCCCTGGTAGATCCCATCCTTTGAAGTGTTCAAGGCCAGGTTGGATAAGGCCTTGAGCAACCTGGTCTGGTGGGAGGTGATCCTGCCCATGGCAGGGGTTTGGGACTAGAGGATCTTCATGTCCCTTCATGATTCCGTGTTTCTACGACTCCTTGGTAGACACAGCTCAGCTACTTGTCTACTCTCTGGCAGGACAGGTAGTAGCCACCTCCAAACTCTTAAAGCTGGCACTGTTTTAAGTTTCTTTCTTTTTTTCATCCACTTATATTCAAAAACTTATTGGTTTTGTTTTGTTTCTTTTGTGTTTTTTTTTTTTTTAATCAAGCCATATACTGCTACATTATGGAGTATATACACATTTTATTTTTGCATACAGGCAGGTGATAGCAAATGCATCTTTTGAATTGCTTTTTGACTAGAAATATAGAAAATTCTGCAGAAAACATCTGCAGCAACACTTATTTATGATTAATATTTATATATTAGGGAACAGTATGTTTGTGACACAAAATCTTGACTTCATTCCATCTCTTCCATCTTTTATTTTATATCATTGGGAATTCAGTCTTGTCAAATTTTTATTGGTGGCATGCTTTATTTCCTGTATTGAATCCACCACTCTTTCCTGTAAAATTTGGCCAAAACTCTTGGCCATGCTCTTTTCCAAAGCATGCCCATTAGGAAAAAACTCAAAAAAGATGATGAGCAAAAGCAATGCATGACAGTGTTCAGTCGTTGGGCAGGGACTCTGAAAGGGAAAAATTACAGCAGTTTTTTTGACCCGGCCAAACTGAAACATCAGAAACTTTGGATGAAAATTCAACTCTTTTATCTACATTGTGCTACATATGTACAGTTGCACATCCAGCTAATTTTCAGGTGGAGGAATTTGTTCTTAAGACAGTCCTGTTATGAACTGATGGAAAAAACTTCCAACTTCAGACATTGGCATGGCTGAACACCTTCATTTCAGTTTAAATATTTGAAAAGGTAAGCATTTTATAGGGATTTAGTGACAGAAACATAGTACACAGTGGCATTGAATCCATCTCGGTCATTCTGGGTTTATTCGGAGTTTACCACAGCATTAAGTCCTAAAAGTTTCAATCTACCTCTGGATATAGAAATCTCAAGGTGTCATCTAACTTCGTTGTACCTTTGGGCAAATCACTTAAAACATGTAATTTCTTACTGCTAAAATATTTTTAGTATTTCTATCTATTTTATAAATGAATGTGTTCCTTTCCAGCTAAAAGTACATTAACTTGACAGTATCCATCTAGAAGTTTTTTTGTTTGTTTTTTAACTTTGCAGGTCAATTTACCTTGGCCCTGTGAGAAGATTTTTTACATCTGGTTGGATGTGTTTGTAGGTGATCATTGGCATATCTAAAGTCAGGAAGTGAGAGTCCTGTAGTTTAAAGTGCTAATTAAGGTGCACATCACACTTGAAAGTGAAATGCTGTATTCCTGCTGTACTGGAAGCAGGGTCTCTCATCTCAGTTCTTAAAACATATTGAAAAGCCTAATCTTAGAATATTTTAAAAGAGCCCCAAACACCCCAAACTAGATTTCACAGAGCTGGCATATTATCAACAGTATTATTCTTAAATATTTGTAGTTACTTTCCTTTTCTAAGTGAGATCTCTACTAAGGTTTGTATGTTCTCCTTTGTTCTTTCCCTCCTTCGTGTGTTTTGAACCCTTTTGTGTCTCTCAGTTAAATCTGAAAGGTGAAATTCTCAATGAATATCATGTTTTATGAAAATCTGTGAGTGTATGGAGGAAAAAAAACCCAAAACTGGTGCCAATTTAGAGGAAGAGGCAGGCAGAACATAGCTGTTATACATTCTGTTTGGCAGTGGCTCAGTGGCCAAACAAAATGTGTGCAGTCCCAGACTCATCACAGTACAGTTTCTCCTGCCAGGTGATGGTGTAATAAGCAATGTGGAGAGATATGGCCATTTGCAGTGAGAAGAAAGAATGTGGAGTTACAGAGCAAAGAGCAGAAATCTGTAGGAAAACAGGTTTCATTCAATCTGGTGCTTACAGGACACCTTGGGTTTGCTATTGCAGAAGAATAAAGGACTAAATGCCAGAAGATCTTAAAAGGATGTAAATTGCTTTCTATAGGCAAACAAGAACATCTTGCTTGCTTTTTTTTTCTATTTATTGAGCATTTTATTGTGCATGGAAAAATCACATGCTATTTCAATCTTCGCAAACTGCACTGAACACATGAGATTCCTACTAATCTTTCATATGAGATGGCCAACTGCAGTTAAATTCTGTATAAACAGTAAAATATGGAGGCTGAGGTATGAAATATGGTAATAAACTTTAAATTGGAGGAAACCTATTTTTTCCAAGTATGAATTTAGTCAGAACTTTGTTTTTTACTTGGCTGTGTTGAAGTCGGCATAGATGTGTTTAGATGAGGATAAAAACTTGATTTTAATGCACTTCAGTATTTTCTATTTGTTTACATTTAAAATGTCTACATATTCCATTTTACCTTGGGTAAATTGCAAATGGCTTTTATAAACTTGGGATTAGTCTTTTCTAAAGATGAGAATGTTAATACTGAAAATATTAATGCTTGCCTATTATTGTTACTTAAATAATTTTTAAAAGAGCATTTTGTTTCCTAGCCAAACAAGGTCCATCAATGGAAATTACTGCCTTTTAGGATGTTATTGATTACATAGGTTTGATTTTCTAAAATGCTGCATTTTGTGTAAGATAATTTTCCTTCTCCTAATGTCATTCAAGATAAGGAAAGACACCAACTCATTTTCTATTACTATGCTTTTTTGTTTTGCACGCTGAATGAGCACCAATGCCGGTCAATGATCATCAACAATCACTGGTTTATTTATTAGAGAAAAATAAAAATATTCCACATTTGAAGAACAGTTGTCTGTTTTGACAAATATTCCTGACTGTTTTGTACTTCTTCTACATATTCATTTTTCAAGAAATGGAGATGTTACCAGTAGCAACAGGAAATCTTAATGATTTGGGTCACTGCAAGCAGAAAACCATTCACCAACAGCTTTTGGATGGAATTTGCACCTGAATTTAAAAGGTTTCTAGCAATTAGGATGTACTCTGTACTTTGAAATGCTGGATAAGAGATTTAGCCACAGAGAGCATTCTCCAATATCTGCAAGGCATACAACTTCAGTGCTCAGCACACCAGTCTTTTCCCCTGTTCAGGGCTTTTAGAGTTTGAGGGACTTCCTTGGAGCATCTTCCATTTTTGCACCTGGCAAAGCAGAGCATAAAGTCTTCTGTGGCATATGAAGGTCTTTCCATTGCTCCTTTTTTTGGGTATTTCTGAACATCCTTTTTGGTGGATAAACCCTGGCAATTCTCTGAAGGACAGATTCTGTGTGCTTGCAATAGCCAATTATTGCTTTCAAGCAAGGAGTTCTTTTCCCTTTCAGGGCTCTCTGATTCTATGTCCTCTCAGTAACCAGGGCCAGACCAGTAGTGTGCTTTTCCTTTCAGCAGCATGTTGTGATGTTAGAACTTCCTGCAAAATCATGTGTTTCATATGCTTTTTGTATTTTAATCACGTTTTTTAAAGTACTTCCAGATGTATGCACATATTTGGTTACAGCTTCTGCACCAATAAACTGGAAAGGCCTGCATCCAACAGCCTTGAAATCCATGTGTGACTTTGTGTGTGACTTCTGAAAGCTCTGGTTCGGGATGTTGAAAGTCTGGGGGTTCAGGCTGCAGGTTTTCTCAGAGGTGTTCAGCCAAAGGTACTGCAATACTTACAGTACCTTCGTAATGTGGAAAGTCCCGTTGCAAGAGAAAATGCTTTTCTTTCTCCTTCTCCTCCCTCCCTCCATGAATCAGACATCTAGTCATACTTCAGCTGGCTCTTGCTAAAGATAGATGAAGACCCCAGTCAATCAGAGAGGCTGTTTATGTGCTTAGGACTCCCATATATCTGTGCAAGGTACACTGATGCACACAGAGTGAGACTAATGTGTTCTGGCCTTAGAAAATCCTCATGCAAGTGCACTGTGTTTGTCAATACCACAGGTAAAATGACTTTATTAAATTTCCTTTTCCCCTCTTCTTGTCTGTTCATGGCAGCCCTTATCCAGAGGCCTTTGCTGTTTTCCCACCAGGCAGTTCTGCTGGGCACAAGGAATGCCCCTAAGGGAAGCAGGCCACAGGAAAAGGATGGGGTGACTTTCCCACATAATGCATTATGTGACAGAAAGTGCATGTGAGGTACGTGAAGCACATGTTGGCGTTGTAGAAGGCTCAGTCCTGCTTGTGCTTCACACATTTTTCCTTTCCAAGCAGGGATCATTAGCACAACAAAACGCCAGCAGTTCCCTTTTTGCTAATTCCAGTTTTGTTGTAGCTCAAGAAGACCTGTATGGAAAGGTGAGAAACATAAAGCAGCTCTATGTAACATCCCTTGAGTGTGGGCAGTGAGAGAGAGAGATGAAACTGCTTATTTTATCATGTAGAACCCCTCTTGAAAATCTCCTGGGGTGTGGGAGAAGAGGCCTTTGAGTGTCCTGAAAAAGAGGAAAGCCATGAGATATGTACCTAATAGGTTTTCTGGAAGAAGTGGAGGCTTTGAGACAGATAAAAGTTCTCAGAACTTCCTATGACGAAAAAGTCAAGGGCTTGGAAACTTTTCACAAAGATAAAATTGGAATATTTTGTAAAGATTCAGTGACTGAAGGCAAAGAAAAGGAATCTTGATATATATATCTACATATATATATTATATTCATAGTCAATAATAAATTTACATAATCAGAAACAGATTGATGCTGAACTCTGCACAGGTCATGCCATGCAGGGGCATTTGTTGGTAGCTTGAGGGAAATTTTAAAAAAAACCCAAGGTTTGTGTGAGAGGTGCACAGAAATGCCCGTAATTTATCTGAAAAACTTAAATGTGGTAGGTCTTGGCTTTGTGCTGCTTGGGTTTTAAAAAAAAGAATAATTTATTTGGTTCACTTGGGATATCTCAAATGTTGATAAACTGGAAAGAACTGTGCCAGTACTTCTGTCATATGGTGGCAGAGAAAAACATGCTCAACAGAAACGTACTGTGCAATGAATCAAGTAACACAGTTTCTATTCAGATCACAGCCCTGCGGGTAGATTATATAGAGAGTAATTTTAGCCCTTTTAGAAGTGTTTTGCTAGAATTTCTCTATAAAGGGCAGAAATAACAGAAGCCTGGTAATTAAACATGCTGAATTAAATAAAAATTGGAGCGAAAATATTTATTGCAATAAGATTGAAACACTTAAAATCTTTTCAGCTAGTCTCACATTAGCCTTTGTGCACCAGTGGCATTTAAATTAAAACCAGTGCGTTTCCCTAAATAGAAAAGTTGGTTTTGATGAAGGCAGAACTTGTGATTAAAACAGCCTCCATTTGAAATTCCTGATTGCATCTATAAAGCAGCTCCTTTGAACAGTATCCTGCTGTTGATGACAATGAAGCTAAATATAAGTATAGAGAGTATCTGCAAATATGCAATATATTATGTATATATATTTATATATATATACATTTATTTATTTATTTATTTATTTATTTATTTATATACATAGCTGAAGCACTTGGGAAACTTGATGTATTTAATTCAAAGGCAGACATGATATTAGGATCCCTTTCCCCCAGACCTGGTCTTGTAATAAGGAAGGAGCCATTGTTTATTTGAAACTTCATCCTTTTTAAAGGTGATTCATGGTAATAGAACAAAGACAGACATAAACTGGAAGTCTGAATCCATCCCTGATATTGTCTGCTTGTCTACACAATACACAATGTATTCAGAGAAACCTATGAAATCCCTCTATATGTACTTTTATTCAGTTGTACTTGATGACAAAATCTGTAAAAGATGTTGGTTTTGGATTTTTTTTCATTATTCTTATTTTTTCTATATTTTACCTGCAACCATATCTTATTGTGTATCCATATAGAGCATGAATTGTAGCCCAGTGTAGATGTCTTTGATAGAAATACATAGACTATATATATACATAGAAATATATAAATAAAAGCAAGAGATCATCTCAAAAAGTTCCTCTTAAAATGTCATCTGGTTTCTTTGGTCTTTGCTAGCTGAAGGTAGTGGAGCACATGCTAAATGGAGCAGAAATGAGAGAGCAGAAAATGGCAATTGTCAATTTAATCAATACCTAGACCACAGTGTAAATATATGTTGATGTTTGTAGTGTCTGGGATGATGGGGAAAGGTTTAGTTCTGCTTCTGCTTTGCAATATTTTAGCAATGCTTTTAGGCATAAACCTGCCCTAAAACACCAATTAAAGAGGGTTTATGAGCGCTTTGTGTTACTGGAGTGATGCAACAGATCAACATGTCAATGAAAGCAGCCTGTTGTTTTGCCGATTTTGAAATAACAAACCTGAATAACATAAAGTAATTCTGAGTGCTGTGTCTAAAAGTAACACACTGGATGGTCCTCTCTCTCCCTGCAGATTAAGAAGTTATTTGAGTTAACTAACTGATTATGGACTGTTTGGCCCATAGCGTCCATTTGAATAATCTAGCAGCTGGAGCATGTAGATGGTGGAGACTCAGGTTGAGAAGTGGAGAACAGCTGGGAAAGGCCTCGGTGGCAGGGAAAGGAGGCGGCAGCTGGAGAGTATAAACAGTGACCTGACAGGGAAGTTTTAGATGAGGAGAAAATCTGCAGCTGGGTTAGGGAAATTTTACCTTGGTGGTAGCTGCTACTACACAGAGTTTTTCCTCAAGAACTTATTTGGTCACCCTTACATCTTCTCTTCCACCCCTTTTCCACATCTTTACATGAGTCTCAACTGTGCAGTGTATGCCATGTTTAGTGTGCTGTAATGTATGCTATTCTTTACCATTCCATTAATTTAAAATAGAAACATAAAACATAAGAAGGAAAACATAAAGAAGGAAATATAAGAAGGAAAAAGTTATTTTTATTATTCAACTTATCAATATGAAAACCACATCATATTAAGGAGCCAGTATTCCCATGAACAGTACTTTTCAACTGTGACTTCTCATTAGGCTTTTAGGATTGCTTTACAAGACCTATTGAATCCAGACGATTTAAATGGGTGAAGGACAGAGAACATGTCATCACCCTTGGGAAGGTGTTCCAGTGATGAAGTACAGTACCCCATGTACCTGCATCATATATATATATATATGACCATATATCTATATAATCTGATCTTGACTACTGGGACTTGTTTGTAGTGTTGTCTTTTACCTGTAAAAACCTCCTGTCAAAACTGATATAGACAGTGATCCATTCCGACATAATTTTTGAGGATAAATGGGACTGTGTTAAAGAGTTTCTTCTGGTCCTTTACTCTTGAGGCTCCTTAGTGAGTTTCTTGAATTGTGCACATCAGACATTGATACAGCCTTCAAACGCCAGAAGCTTGAGTGCCAAATATAGAGGTAATCCAAGTTCTTCAGTCCTTTTCAGGCTCCTTCCAGAGAGGCCTCTGGGGATGAATTTTTCCCCTCAGCCCTGACAGTGCATTGGGAGCTCATGTTTGGTGGAGTCGTGTCCACTCTTAGTGCCAAGCCTTTTAAAAAA
Source organism: Anomalospiza imberbis (assembly GCF_031753505.1). Lineage (NCBI taxonomy): Eukaryota > Metazoa > Chordata > Aves > Passeriformes > Viduidae > Anomalospiza > Anomalospiza imberbis. The sequence goes on from NC_089682.1 coordinate 41,473,703, forward strand.
TGTTGCCTGCAGCGCAAACTCTCTCACTCTGCCAAGAGAACCCTACTCTCTTGTTTAATTTGAAGATGTATAAATTGGTTATCAGAGTGAAGGGACATACCCAGAGGCTCACAGAGTCTGGGAGCAGCAATCAGACTCCTAAATATCATATTGTGTCCTTGCCAATGGTAATTTACTTGTTTCTTCCCCTGTACTTTGTGTGACTGAATATTTGCATTTTTCTGCTTCATGTGCCAAGGCTGTACATGCTCTTTCTTTTAGATTTTATCTAGTTTCATCTGGTGAACAGAGTATACTTGAGGGATTGCATTGTGATAATGCTGTTTCTCTAATCATGTTTATTATTATTATTACTATAAAATGTTATCTATGGGGTTAATTATTTCCTGTAGTTGTGTGATTAATAAAATATTCATCTCAAGTACATTATGAAATGCCTTCCATCTTGTTTAACTTAAGATTAAATTTCCTTCATTGCTGCCAAGCCCTGTTCAGGGTGGTACTCCTCTGCTATCTCTGGAGAGCTGATATCATGCTGGTTTGGAATATTCATTAGCAGCCCAACCCTTTTTCCAGGGATAACTCTGATTATGCCCATTTCAGATGCTTTTTGTTTTAAAACATGCATCAAGAAATGAATTCTTTCAATAAAAAGGGGCTTGAACCTGAAATCTACTTCCTGGGCTGGCTACAGAGGAGGAAGAGAGTGCTCTTGAAATGAATCAATGTTACCAGCATGACACTCTTGCACCAGGGGCAGAAGCTGTTGTTTCCCTTTCCAGATGTAAGAAAACTATTCCTTGGTGCTAAGTAGAAGAGAAAGACTTTTTTATTTTTAGGATTACTCTGTGTTTAAAAGCTTCTATTTGAAAGGAGCAAGTGTTTTATTGGAAAAAAAAAAAAAGAAAAAAAAACTACTTAATTTCTCAAGATATCAAATTGTATGCTGAAGTAGAAACAAATCCAAAGAAGAGCTGAACTAACTTGATGTCAGTAGGTATTCTTAGGAATTTTTTTAACTTTTGTTCACCTTTCTTGAAATGAAGGTGTCCCCTTCTATTATTTTCAGTTATAGTTTTCTCTTGAAATCCTTCACTAAAGCTGTTGTCTGGTGTGATTGTAGGAGTTGCAGCTGTGCTGGGTCCTATCAAGTGGCCAAGCAGTGAGTGCGGCCAGCAGGGAGTTGCGCCAGCGTGACAGGCAGCAGTGTGGCACCTGATGTTGGCAATGACTCCCTGGTCCTGGCCACTTGGTATCCGTGCTGAACTTTAGGTCTCTGGCTGCTGGAGGGGTAGAATTGTTGCATGTGGTTATGCACTTTCCAGCAGCAGCAGGGTTGAAACTTCACCACAGCTAGTGAATTGTGGGAGGCTAGGGACTTATGCCCTGAAAGAGTTGTGGGCATGGAGAGGGAGGGGGAGCTGCTGTGTTGAGGAAAAGTCTCCAGGTATGTGAGGTTCATGGGCCACCTTAGAATCATAAAATATGTGGAGTTGAAAGGAATCCATCAGGACCATTAAGTCCAGCTCCTGGACCTGCACAGGACCCCCCAAGAATCACACCATTTGCCTGAGAGTGTTGTCTGAACACTTCTTGAGCTCTGTCGGGTTTAGTACTGTGACCAGTGCCCTGGGAAGCATGGTCCAGTGCCCAGCCACCCTCTGGGGCAAGAACATTTTCCTGATACCCAACCTAAAACTCCCCTGACACTATTTCCTGGCATTTCCTTGAGTCCCATTGCTGGTCATGAGAGTGAAGAGATCAGTGCCTGCCCCTCTGCTTCTCCTCATGAGGATGATGAAGACTGCCATGCCTTGCCCTGGAGCAGTGTGACATGGGTACTCATCACCCGGGCTTTGGATGGTTCCCTCTGGGTTTTCAGTGGTGGCTGGATGGGGACAGCAGAGAGCTGGCAGTGCTGTCTTGGAGCTCAGGCACATTCCCTGCTGGGTCTGGAGGCCAGGCCCTATTGTAAATGCAGGTGAACCCGGTGGGAAGAAATGATGATATCTGACACCAGTTCAGAAGGCTGAATGATTTCTTTATTATAACTATAATATAATACATTAATACACTATTTTATGGAGATGCTAAAACTACAAACCTACTTTTTCTAACGACTATATCTAACTAACCAACAACTTGTGACCCTCTCTAGAGAGTCCAGACACAGGTGGATTGGATTGGCCATTAGGCTCAAACAATCCTCACCAGAATCCAATGAAGCAATCACCCCAGGTAAACAATTCTCCAAACACATTCCACATGGGAAAAACAAGGAGCTGAAATAGAAATTGTTTTCTCTTTCTTCTGTCTGTGCTCCTCTATGAAAAAAAAACTTGAGAGAGAGGAGAATATGACTGCCACAAGGCCCAGCACGGGCCACCACAGCCCCGTGCTGTGTGCCCGCAGGGGTTCCAGGCATTGGCGGTGGTGAGGCATCCTCAGCCCTGTGACAGGCATCAGGCGTGCAGTGTTGGGGGCCAGCCCAAAAATGCCTTCAGCAGCCTCGGTGGTAGCCAACGGTGGCCCCTGCATGTGCTGGCTTTGCTTGGTCACAATGCAGGGAGCAGGAATTGGACAGTCTGCCTCTTCTTCCTGCAATGCAAGGGCTGAACCTCTATATGTCCCTGCTCTGACCTGGACCACTCTCAGGAGGGCAACACCATGATCAGCACAAGGTATTTTAGAAAGAGCAAGGCCAGCTGCCTCTTGTAAAATATCTCAGTTACTGGGCTGGAGGGTGTGAAGTGATTTCTTGTAGCAGTTCTTGAGCTGAAAAGCAGATGGTATCTATGTACTATGGTGTAAGTGCAGCAGAAGCACTTGGGGCATTAAAATGATGACTCAGTGGAGCAAAGGAGGTCAGGGAGATGAACAATTGGAAGAGGTGGCATTAGCTAATACAAAGTTGGCTTTTTGAGGTATGCACAAATGTATTTTACACTACTGAGAAGCAGTAAGTTTTCAAGGTTGTAAATCTTCCTTCTGGACTATATGTTAAATTAAAGAAAATAAATCCTTTGATTTTTGTTTTTGGGGTGCCTTTGGGGTTTTTTTGTGTTGTTTTTATCTTTTTTGTTTGTTTGTTTTACTATACTTTAGCTTTATGTTTTGTTTTTCAACTACCCGTCCTTATGAAATTAGAAAAGCAATCCATGTCTGGCTTGGGTAAATAGAAAGATTGGCTTGTCCTTAAATGATTGATTACTTTTAAATTACTGTGAAAGCCCTTTTTAAATAGGTCAATGTAAGTGACAAAGTAAGCAAAGCTACTCCTTTTCCCCTCTTTGTTGGAGGTATCTTTAAAATTTTCAGCATACACTCATGCTGTGGAACTTAAGATAACACACCTCTAACACACTTCCTAAATGATACACTGTAGTGGTGAATGCAATAGAGGCAATACATGTAGTGAAATTTGAGTTTTCCAGTTTTTCCTTGAGATACAGTGTTTGAGGGGTTGTAACTTCTGTGAAGTTCAGAAGCTGAAGTTTTTTCTGCTTTAGAAAGTGAGGTTTTGTAGCTGTTGGATTATTTGATTTAGATTTTTTTGTTTGTTTTGGTTTGTCTTTAAGGAAGGAGTTGGATGACAATTGCAGCATCTCTGATTCAGAGACAGGGGAGAAAATTACAATATTTTAACAGTTACTTTGTTTTATTTTTAACCTGTTTTTTGAGAATTTCTGCAGCTAAAACAGGGAATAGATGAAACAATTTTGACAGGGAATTCTGCAACAGTTCATGATGAGACTGAGTTTTGTTTTAGTGCATTGTAAACTACTAAGCATGGACAGTTCAGTTTAATGATAAACATTTAAGCTGCTCAGCTAAAAAGTCTGCTGAGCATACTCATAGGCTGAGTTAGCTGCCTGTTGGACAGTTAGAATTTGATATAACCCTAGGAATTAGAAAGATAACTGGAAGGAAGTAGCAGCAGAAAATGTAAAGCATACCAAGGACTTAGGTAAAGGTTTTGCTTTTTAAAACTCATCATTGCTCCTCCTTACAATTTATCATAGAATAATAAGTAGTCTATTACAAGGTCCTAACTCTGCAGAACAGCCTATCTAGTGACTTAATTTATGACACCAAAGTTTAATAGAGTCGAGCATATCTATTCATACAATCCAAAGTTTATGCATTATTTGACCATGTACTGTTCACATTTTATAGCTGGGCTGTGTTGCCATGGAATAATTTACGCCACTTGAAGTAACTTGTGTAGTAATCTGTCCTCACATCTAAGGATAATACAAAGTTGCTGTTTTAAAACTAAGGAAAATTGCTTTATAGAACAGATCTATTTTCTGAGCCTGTGTGTGTTTGACTTGTCATAATATCAGCAAAGTAGAGGAGAAAGACACACCCATAGACATGCTATGAAAGCAAATTTTACTTTGCTGGTGTACCATAAAAGTTTGATAACATTGGAGAACTTCATGAAAAATCTAATGTAATAGAAAGTATACATGAACTGCCAATAATCAGAAATGTGAGGGGAGCTAAATCTGAAATACAGATAGAAGTCAGTGCAGTTGACTGACCTCATTGTATAATCAGAAACCTTGTTCCTTTGATATGGCTTTCTTTTCTCCTAAATCAGTCCTAGTGTAACTTCTTCCCTGGTCTCCTGACAGGTCTCTCTCTTGTCCCTGGACATCCTGTTTTGTGGGCAGCACAAGTACGTTGCTTCAGAACTGCCTTTGGTCATTGGTGGCTCTTCTCCAGAGCAACACCTGCTGATCCCTGAGTCACCTGGTGTCTTTCCAGAAGAGAGGAACCACGACAGAGGGTTACTTCCAATGTGTGGAAATGCTTACAAAGGGTATGGGTTGGTTCCCAACCCAAAAGTCAGAGGGGATTTTATGAGGACACAAAAAAAAATAAAGTGGCTGCAACTCGTCTGGGCCTCCCAGAGACAGCTGAGGGCTGACATCTTTGGTCTTGCATCTTGCCAAAGAGCTCTTGGCTGCAGGATGAGGATTAAGGAGAATGGATAAATATTTGGGGAGTGCAGGAGAGGAATGAGTCTCCTTTGCTGTATAACTTGTTTAAAAGTCACAGTTTGGCAGCCAGAACTCTGTATGGATCAGCTGGCTGCACCATGGGGAGTCCAGAGCACCTTCATACAGTGAGTCGTTCCTGCCTGGCTGAAATCCTGTTTGTTCCAGATGTTTGGTGGGCAGATAGCTTTACTAATGACTTATGTGTAGTTAAGGCTGTAATACTGGCTTTTGAGAAAAGAAACACTTTCAAAAATGTGTTTGTAAAAAGCTAAAAAAACACTGAATATTCATTTCAAAAACCTCACTTCTGTTTGGACACATATGATGGCCCCTGGATTTTTGTTCATGTTTTTGTGGCTGAGGTTTCAGTGGACAATGCCAGAAACATGATGGTTGCCCACACCAAGAAGTACCCCTGAATCCTAGTGATAGTTCAGTCCAAATCACCCTTGAGTAAACCATAATAAATGTCCATCAGTTGAAATCTCTTATGTTTGCTTCATACTTCTGAAACCAAACTAAAGATTTGTCAGTACACTTGCACTACATCTTTAGGGGAACACGTGCACTATGCTGAAAGGTTATCAAGATCCTAAAGTTTTAAATTTACCTCTTCAGAATAAATCATAATCAAAATGGGATGTGTCAGATTGCTTGTTTACATTAGCAAATATTAGAGTGCAGTAGGAGCAAGTCTGAAAAACAAAATGTTTTGTGCTGAGGACCTGATGTCCACACGTGGGGACACTTCTGAGCTTTTTACTTTAGATTAGGTTCAGTCTAGTTCTATGTACTGAATCTTCATTTATGATCAGAGAGCAAATTTTTCATAAACTACCAGCACCATCCTTTTTTATTTTGCTCTTTAAAAAAAAATTAATATGTGAGTTTTTTCTGTCAGCAGCTGCATATGATATTCTGATATAGGTTAGGATTGCATGCCTGACATACTAGGTTAGCACAATGAAAATTAAACTTATGTTGATTCAAGAGGGTTTCAAAATGAGATCCTACTTTACAAATATCACGCATTTTGGTGAGGTTTCACTACATATTTTACTGAAATTAATCTTTTAGGTCCATGGAGATTGCAATTTGAAACAGGTTGCAGGCCATCTGCTCAATATGTTTTCTGTGATGGCAGCCAGTTCCAGGTGCTTAGGAGTCTAGAAACCCCTATATTAGATGGCTGTGGAATAAAATAGCCCCAGGGCAATGTCTTTGAGATACATAACAGGTTCTCTGTTTGTTCTATTACCTTAAGCAAAATATTTTGAAAACATCTTGCTTTGAAAACAAGTATGGTTTACTTCATGCAAATCAAGACATTGGCAATTTGAGGGACCTCTCTGTGTCCAAGCTTTAGGTATAGATGACTTACAAACTTCACCACAATTATCTTTAAATGACCTAGAATATGCTCTACAGAGATGACCTACATATTATAAGTTTCCTGAAACTGATTGTATTTTTTTTATTTGAGAAAGAAATTTCTCTTCAGGTATATATTTTTTTTCATTTTGCAAGTAGATGTGTCCCTTAGTAAGTTTTCCAAGCTATTGGGTCCAAAGCACCTCTGGAACTGCAGAATCCATGCTTTACCTCCCAAAACAGTCCTTCATTTGTAAATTTTAATAAAATAAAGGCTTTTTGCTCGATTCCTGAATATAATTTGTTGTTTCTGGCAGTCCTTTCTGCAATCCAGTAGATATCTTGAATCTCTTGGATTATGCTTTCCAAAGTTGCAACTAGGTCATTTGAAAATAATATTTGTATAACTGGGGGGGGGGAATCCCAACTTACATATGTCCAGTAAAATGGGCTTTCTAGCAATTGTAGTGTTAAATTTTTTATGTTTTATTTTTTTTAATACAGATGCTATTTCACAGCATACTGAGGCTCTGTATTTAAATATTATTTGTGTATCTTCTTTTGCCACTGGCAACATTTCTCTCTCCTGTTCACTTCAGCGTGCATTTATGAACAAGCATATTTAATTAGATTTCTCTTTGACATTTGTGTTTTGTTTAGTTGTTTTTTTTTTTTTTTTTTTCCACTGGAAATGCAGTAACTTGTCACTAAAACCCCTGCAGAAGACCTGATTTTGCTCCATCTGTTCCTCCCAGACTGATAGAGAAGAGCAGGATGGCTGGCAGGGATCACTTATAAAACCCAAGTGGGCTCTCACAAAACACAGTGCCCAAGACAGCAGTGAAACTTTCCAATTGGAGCACAGGTGTGATATTTTTCTTTTCTTCTCCTTCCTCTGCTTCATGCACGTATTGGATAGCATTCACTGGACAGCTGGCTTGGCTGTCAATGGTGAAGAGATGTGGAAAACTAAAGCAGCTGGTTGTTAGGAACCCTTTTTTTTTTTTTTTTTTTTTTTGTGGAAACAGAGCTGAACTCAAAAAATTTATATTTTAGTGTGAGTATGGTGCATCATCAGTGTGAAACTGGAAGTTGTGTGCATGGCAGACTGCATCTGCCACGCAGATCTGCCCATCTCTGCCCATCTTCCTGTTCCTATTCTCCAAGCTCAACATGAGAATGACCTGACAAAATCCAGTTCTGCCCAAACATTACAATTTTTTCTTCTGTTCAAGCCTGGTTGACATTTGGACCTTCAGTAAAGCACTCTGCAGCTCTTCTTGCTGGGCCTTTTGTTTCCTTTATCTGTACTTGACACTCTTCTCCCAGTAAGTACCCTCACACTCTCTCAAAACTGTTTTAAACCTTTTCTTGCTCAGAAAAATTACCCCAGAGGTTCTTGTTTCAATAATATTAGCAAAGTTGTCTTTGAAGAAAGGCAAAGCCTGCAATAAGGAGTGAGCAGTGCCAAGAGTTGTGCTATTTCCAATTCTGAAACCAACATGAAAATAGAATTACTTTTCACTTTAATTTGGGAGGGGATGGTAGAATATGTCTTTACAGTGTGACTACTTAAGTAAAATGTGCAGGAGGAATAATAAATTAATTCAGTTGAATAAATAAACCAAAAAGCTCCACCTTCTTATCAAGTGACTCTTTGGAGAACTGGCACTTGGAAATTCAAAACTGCATTTTTATTCATGTGTCTCTTACTACACCTGTATATTTTGAATTCTCTAAAGCAATAACATAGAGGTGAGAAATTAATAGCTTGCTTTGGAACTTTTGCTGTGGGTTTCTTGCAGTGGATGTTGATTTCTTTTTAATATATTCAGGAATGGTAGGGAGGCAGAAGTTGGTAGAGAGGGACCCAAGCAATGACAAGACGACCCCTCCTGTCCCTTCCACAAAGTTTTAGCCTGTTTCTCCTTGGGAGCAGACAGCTGATTCCTGCCCATGACATGCACTGTCTGATGCTGAGTTGATGACCCTTCCTGCCTCTACACGCTCCCGCTTGAGGACACCACACTTCTTAAGGACAGCCTTGAATTGGGAACAACTTTATGGACTTGCTATTGTTATGCGAATTAACTACTGAATTACTTGCCTTTCTAGAGTGTTTATGGACTTGCCTGTTTCTTACACAAACCATTTTAATTAGCTGTGTCAGTTCCAGTGCTTGCAAAGAAGATTTACATGGTTGATGTTTGCTGATATTTCCTCTCCTCAGTCCCCATTATAAGTAGTGTTAGCACTCCACAAGGAGTTGGTTGAGATCATGCTGTGATAATTTCTTATGGATTCTGGCATTGGGGGGTCTGTGTGTTGGTGTGTGTGCATTCCTTGTGCTTATAGCTAATCATTGTCTATAAGTACTATAGGTACATAAGAAGAATTAAAGTTGTAATAGAAGTTAGAGTTATTTTTGATTAATTCTCCTTCAAGTTATTTTACTTCAGTTATTGGTTGTACATAACTTGCTATTTGGTGGGGGGATAACATCTGCTAAACATCACAGGTAAAATGCTGATTTAAGGAAGACAGAGAATATTTTGAAATACTAAGTGCTACAGTTATTGCTTTAATTATACAGTATTAAGAGTCTCAATTACTCTTTAACATTTCTTACAGATTACTTGAAATATATCCCCAGTTTAAAAATAATAACAAACAGAAACACTGGGTTTGTACAATGATTTCTATCCAAACTGTAAATATTTTTCTTACTTACTTTTAAATTTTTTGATTTTTCTCCCTCTTTAACATTTTAGATGCCCCGAGTTCCAGCCTTCCTGCTAAGCATGTCCCAAAACAGAGTTTAGGTTTTGAAGGAGTATAAAGGAAAACAATTATATTGTAGCTTCTTTTGGAGTCTGATCCCTTTGTATTCTGAGAGACTCATTACCTTAGACTAATTTGTGGATAAAATAAATATTGTGATGTGTTATATAAAGATTGTACGCCAATGTATTTATCTTGTAAATAAAGAGATTTTATAATCAAAATCTGCAGGGGAGACAATCATTATTTCAAGTGATAATGGAAGTATTGCTCTGCTCAGTGTAAAGTGGTAAATTAGGGAACTTTTATTAAACCAGATTACACCTAAAACAACATGGACTTTTAAAACTCTTTTTTTTTTTTTTTTAACTGAGGAAAAAGGTCAGGGAAAAGCAACAGTCAAAACTGCTCTTAACTCTGGTGTAGCATGTCTCACTTACTTTAATATGCTAGTTTACAAAAATAGATACGAGGAGTGTGTTAACTGAGTAGATATGGAATTAACATTCAAATTTATTATTCACTAGTAGCCTTAGAACTGTGTATGTTAGAAGAAGTGAATAAGTGCAAAGGAGTATTACCAGTGCCTTCCCATAAAGGAGGACATTGAAGCAACATGGGAATGCCTCATTCCTAAACATTGTCAGGGTGGGCTCAGCCCAAGCACTTGAAGGTAACGGTGAACACATTTGGCAGATGACTTGGTGTTTTAATGCTGCCAGTGCATTATGAGTGCAATAGTGTTGAAAATTCAGAAGGTGTCAATTCCAGCCCTGTCAAAATAGCCTCCCACTGATGTGTTCAGTTAGATCTCAAACCAGAAATCACACAAAATTAACAGATCTGCAGTCAAACTTAGCAAAAAACCATGTACTTTTCTGCCTTTTATTGCCTTCCTTTTCTAGGTCTTTAGGGATTTTACATTGCATATCTGGAAAATCAAATCCCCATTTAAACATAAAGTCTACAGCTTGAATGGTAAGGGGTAGCTGCATTAATTAGTGTGTGATTATTACTCAATTATTGTGAAGTTGATGACTTGGATGGAGGGAATGCAGTTCTAGTTTCTTTGCTTGGAACTCTTGCACTTCAAGTCAATATATTCCCCAAAGAACAATTTTTCAAAAATCACAAAAAATAAAGCACCGTTTCAACACTTCCTTGCCTGTAATGATGAGCTTGCTGCCAAAGGAGACACAGAGGCATATCAGCTCTCACGGAACTCACCGCTGTTCTTGCACTTTGTATATGGACTTTCTGTTGTATGCATTTCTACTTTTTATACATTTAATGTTTTAAAATATTCTGTATATGTTTCCTTAGGACTTTTGTTTCGTCCTGTCCAGGTTTGTAATGTCTTTGCTTTCAGGATGGCAAGTGTTATCTCTGAATGGCATCTAGCCTTTTCCATTCTAAAATCTTACTTTCGATCTATTTCTGGAAAACTGGGAATTTTTTAAAGTTAAACCAATCCATCTTTGCTCCTTTGTTTCCCTTTCCACCAGAAGGATTCAGAAATTTAGAGGAAACCCATTTTTCTGCTAATATTCTGTCAGCCTGTTCCAGAAAGTATATTCTGCCTTTCTTTTAATGCAACAGGGCAGAAGGGAAGGTGCCTTTTATAGTCCTACAAAAATTTCTCAGATCTGCCCAGGTATCAAGCATTCAGAATAACTCAGCATGTAAAAACTGAAGCAGAGAGCTCTAGGCCTCTGCAACTGAAGAGTTTGTATTCTTTCCACATTATAAAAACAACTTAGGACTGAGCAGAATATTTGCTGCTTCAATCAGGACCTGCTTTGGGCAAATTTGAATTTTGGCATAGAAGTCCCAGACCAAAAAGCTGGTTGACTGTACCTTTCCTGGGCTCTCAGTGACTGTGCTTCTGGGTTTGGCTCAATTGCAAACTAGACACAGGAGATTAATTAGGTTGGTATGGTTTGAGAGATAATTATACATGGAAAGTGGCCCCAGACCTGCAGTTCTGTTACGAAGCTGACAAGTACAAGAGTAAGTAAAATTAAGGTTGCCCTTAGAAAGAGAATTTGTATTTATTAAAGTTACTCTGAACTAATAATATTTTTTTTTCTTCAGAATTAATTGCAATTATTTATAGCACACAATTAATTGCAGTTATTTATAGCACTCACTGAGTGTATGTTTTCAGTTCAGGGTGGTGATAATTACAACATTAATATAAAGTAGCAGAGCTTCAATACACTGAAGCTTGAACAACTGGCAAGCAGTAATATCCATGAAGAGTACAGATCATTCCTCATTGTTTCAGATCCATCTCAAATTTACTGAAGGAAAAGTAGTCCATGGATTTCCAAGGGGGTCTGCTGTGGTACTTCAGAAAAGTGATCTAGACTTCTAATTTCACATTTCAGTAGGTCTTGGAGGGCCTCAGTTGGTCTCTTTTAGGTTTCAGTGGGTTTCTGAATACTTCAGAGTAGCTGGCATTTTTCATATTCTCCTTTATGGCCTGAGCATACCATGGTGAACTCTGACACTGGCTCTCTGATCTCTCCAGTGTAACCAGCCCACCAGTCAGGGCAAAACTGAGGAAAAATGTTTCAAAACCTTCAGCTATTTCTTTAACTTAAGTCTGAGTGAGAGGATGAGCAAAAGATAGAAGAGAAATAGTAATAGAGATAAGGAGTGGCAAAATCAGTTGCCTAACTGGTTTATTCACATCATTTACTGCATAAATTAGCAGTACAAGGAAGGGTCCATTTAGAAGCTTAGGGTGGAAAGAATTAAAAGAGAAAACTTCATGCAAACGTCCTAAAAATATTATTAAACATCCACAGAGAGTCAATGCCTTCAGTTGATTTTTAAGAATAAAATATCTGACCTTCTCTTTTGAATGCTTGTATATGAAGCTTCTGGATACCCAATTTATTGTGAATCTTGTTTCAGGACAAGCTGGCCCTTTCAAAGAGACTTCTTAGATATTAAAGATAGTCTGAAACATGCAATTTCCTAAAGAAGGAGCCTGAGAATACAAGCCCAGTATAAAACAAACGAGAAAGGCTGGAAATTAATCTTTTGGAAGAAAAGCCCAATAGGAAAGAATGAAGATGCCCATCTTAACTCCCTAGTAAAAGATGTGCAGGATGATGCCTGCAAGGGATTGCTAGGCAGAGGAAAGCACATGGATGACATTTGGAATTTATTTCTCTCAAACAAAAAATGTAACTTAAAACTCATGCCCTGAAGAAAATTAACTCCTATAGCTCATAGGAACTCTCTAAACATTAGCCAGTGAATAAACCACTGATTTAGAGGTTTCTTGGGTAGCTAAAAAATATATGAAGTCTTCAGGGCAGCAAAATCTTTTCTAATAAATTTGTATGTCATTAAGCACAGTGCTAAGAAGTCCTGTTTCCATTTATGCCAGAAAGAGTGTACTATGAAAACTCCTTTGGATGTCTGTAGTTTAATTTCCTTTTAGGGTCATTTCTACCAAAAATGTTTTATTATACAGCTGGTTTATTTTTAATTTTTTTAATGTGAGTTTAGCCCTTAAATTTTTTTAAGAAAACCAAAGTAACATTTCATATAGCATCTAGAATCCAATGTAATGGACATAACCATTCTAGCCACCTGGCATCTAGAGCATGAAGGATCAGTAAATATTTAAAAATCTCTTTTGTATGGGGGATTGTTCAATGCCAACATTTATCTAGAGAAAGTACCTGGAACGGACAAGTGGTCTTTAAGAAGATTCAAGGAATGGTGACGTTCAAGGAAAAATAGGGAAGCATATGAATCTATTTCAGACCTGTTTGCTCTAATGTTTTCCCCTGTGAATATATAGCATAGCACTCAGAGGGGTTTGTTCTCATCACTGACTGCTCTGTTATCAGTCCCAGTGGGAGAAAACCTGGACCTAAGTGGAATCGCCTGAGGTATTTATGGAGGCAGAGACCCCAGGTCTGGTTGAGGGGAGGAGGTCCCAGCATGAACATGCTGGGTAGATGCTGATTTGAACTCTAACTCCTGCTGTTGCAGGACATGTCTGTACTGCAGAATTGGTTAAAGTGCAAAGGAAGCTCCATTGCCAGTTTCTTGTCCACCCAGCACGGTGCTGTGCAGGCTTGCTGGCATCCCTGTGGGAGAATGGTAGCTCTCTTTATGTTTACAGAAAGAGAGGACAGAGTCTTGAGCTGTGCCTGGCGATGTTCAGGTTGGACATGAAGGAGATTTTCTTCAGAGAAAGGGTTATTCCTCCCTGGAATGGACTTCCCAGGGAGGTGGTGGAGTCACTGTCCCAGGAGGCATTTAAGGAAAGACTGGATATGGCACGGAGGGGCATGGTCTGATTGACATGGTGGTGTTCAGTCACAGGTTGGACTCGATGATCTCAGAAGTTTTTCCAACCCAGTTGTCTGTGTGATTCTGTGGTTGATCCAAGGCTGAAGTGAGGAAGGCTCTGCTTGCATTGACATTGTACTTATGGACAGAGCCATGGCCAGGAAGCAGCTGAGCTGATTTCAAATATCTGCCAAGCACATCCCCTCACCCTTGGGGTTCTGCCATCAGTGAGGGTGTACTCACGAGGTTGTACTTGTGGGGGTTGCTGTAATTACTCAACAAATGTTAGAACGATATTGCAACAACCAGCTTCATATTCTGCCCCTCCCCTGGCCACCACCCAACACGTGTTTGCTAAATATTTTCAGGATTCTTCTCTGGCATTAGTAATTTCTTGTTTGGTTGGTTTGGTTTGGTTTGTTTGTTGGTGTTAGTTCTCTTAATAATACTAATGTATCTTGTAGTAGATCCAAGCATCTTCACCAGGAGCTAGATAACATTTGGTTATGTGTGTCTGTGAGGAAAAAAAAACCCACTGTGTTGACAGAGTAACAGTGAAAGGTATAAATGACATGTGATTTCTGAAGTGAAAATCTTGCTGTCATATTTGTGTAGCTTGCTATGTACTTAATGAAACAAATGTAAAGTAAGTGTCAGTTATGGAAATATTCCAAAACAATCTTTGATAACTAAGGTAACTTCTTGCTGATAGTTTTGCAGAACATTCAGTTTGAAAGAGAAGTTTGTTGTCTTTTCTGACATTCATTCTTTAATTATTTCAATTTTCATCAAGACCAAAGCAGCTACAAGCTCCTGTACTCCATGTACTTATGCTTGGAGAGTTGCCTAAGAAATACATACTTAGTCTTTCTGCAGTCATTGTGATCACAGCATCACAGTAAAAAAGAGACTGGAATCAACCTCCAGACACATATCTAATTAGATCTGGTTGCTCAGAGCTGTACCCAGTTGTGTCTTGAATTCCTCCACTGAATTCCTTCATGAGGAGATTCCACAGCCTGTCTGGACACCCTGTATCAGTGTTTGACCACTCTCATGGTAAAACAACAAACAAAAAAAACCCCAAAAATTATTACATCTAATCAGGATTTCCCATGTTCTGACTTATTATTCTTGTAGCTTCAGTGTGAAGCTGCAGGAAGGTTCTGGCCCTGTCTTGCCTGTATCAGGTCAGTAAGTAGACAGCAATATGTTCTCCCCTGAGCCTTCTGTCCTGTGGGCTGAAGAGGCCCAGCTCCCTTAGTCTCTCTCTCTTTTTTTTTTTTTTTCTTTTTTTTTTTTTTTTTCTAATGGATGATGCATATCTGTCTTCACTTTATAACTTTCTCTTATATATAGTGAGTACATATACACTTATCTAACTTCAAATTTGTTTTGATTTATTTTCTTTTCCCTCCAGCCTGGATAATTTAATAGAAACAGTTCTGGTAGCAATGCTTATCCTAGTACAACCCAGGATGTCAGAATGTGGCAAGGGCACGTTGCTGGCTCATGATCAGTTTGGTGCCAATCAGGTCACAAGGTTCTTTCTTGCAGAGCTCCCTTCAAACTGGTCAGGCCTCAGTGTGTAGTGGTGTCCAGGGTTATTCCTTCCCAGGTTTTGGACTTTGTGTTTTCCATTGTTGAACTTCAGGAGGTCCCTGTTGACCCATTTCCATGCTTCCCTCTGAAGGGCACAACTCTTTGGCATATCAGCCTTTTCTGCCAGTTTTGCATCATCAGCAAACTCCCTGGGTGTGTGTTCTGTCTCATCACCTATGTCATGGAAGAAGAGAATTAAAAATTATTATCCTTGAGATTAACTCCAGGGGTAGACCACTGGGGACTGTCCTCCAGATGGACTTTGTGCTGATCACAACCCTTGGAGCTTGGCAGTTCAGCCAGCTTTCAGTCCCCCTCACTGTCCACTTACCTAGTCCATATTTCATTCCTTTGTTGATGGGGATGTTATGAGAGGCCATGGAAAATCAAGATGAACATTCACAGCTCGTTTCATCATAGATGGCTCTCAGGTTGGTCCAGCATGATTTTCCCTTTTCCTATGCTTATGATGTCTATCATTTTCCTTGTCTGCAATACATCTAGACTGTTTTTCTGGTGGATTTGTCCCAGGGCCTCAGGTGAGGTTGAGCAGGAGGTGCCTGGATCTTTCTTCTGACCCTATTGAAAGATGGGGCTGATATTTGGTTTTTTCCAGTCCTCGGGAACCTGTCAAGTCACAATCACCTTTCAGAGATTACTGGGAGTGGCCTTGCAGGGACATCAGCCCACTCCCTCAGCACTCATGGGTAGATCCCATCAGGTCTCAGGGATTTGTTTATATCTACTTTAGTTCCATTAAATGTTCCCTAACCTGATCCCCCTCCACTGAATCCAAGACTTCCCTGCTCCAGATTTAAAATATAAACTTGGACTGTTGAAAATATATTATGTGAAAGATGATTTATGTTAAAACTAAACTCCCTAGACCCCTCCATAATATAAATGTGCAACATAACAAGTATGATGGTAATGACTTTGATTAAACAATTTTTTTTTCATATTCTGTGTGGAACATGCTTGAACTGCCAGTAGGTGATAGGCTGCATGTTGTTAGGTATTTGCCTTTGTTTCCTTCTTTTTCCTACTGAGTTGATAAAGACAAGGTTGACTCATGATCCATGGCTCCTTAAGTAAAGTTTCCCCCTTTTTCTGATTATTAACAATTAACAATTTTAGTCATGTGTTATTTAAAAAATGGCCAGATATTGAAGTAGGTACTAAGTGCACTTCAGTATATAATAAATATGTTTGAACCACTAACAAATAGTCCTACCACGTTTTCTTTGATAAACAAACATGTCTTTCTTTTGGCCCCAAACTTTGTAGGCAGAAAAATAACCCAAATTGCCTTTGGAAAAGGCTTTATTTAGAGTACAAGCATATGCTAAGGAGCATATCCCTGGCATACCAAAGTAGTCTCAAGTTTACAGCTGCTTTCATCTGCTCTGCCTACATAAACAAAAGCTGATACATGGGTAGGTCTCTTGTTGGCCCTTCTGTAAGTGACAGAAGTTTTTAATCTTTATCTTAATTTAGTTTGTGTCCAATATTCTGCATGGCTGTTTGATATTGTTAGCCCAATGCTGACGTTGAAGTTGGGTAATTCCTGCTTACTCATTATCCTCTTGAATTCTCTTAGGTGGCTGTAGTTTCACTGTATTTATGAAGAGGATTGATTAAGATAATCTCAGATTAATCACATTACACTCTTTGGTCTTGTTTATGGCTTTCTTGTTCATCAAATTCACACAAACGGTGAAAAGATGTTATTCTGTTTGTGGTGCTGTCATTATCATTAATTATAGAATTCCTCCCCTAAAAAATGTAAATGTATCCCTCATTGCATTCCATTGTTCACAGATACACAAAACAGGCACACCAAAGACTTTGATTATGTTAATTTTAAAGTATTGTCTTCTAGGCACTGATCTTACCCATAGTAATATGTGTATGGTTACCTCAAAACAGTCCTCTCAAATTTGTGGTGCTGTTAAGTAAATTAACTTTAGTTTCACACTGGAGTTTTAGGATGCTCAAGAGGCTAAAAAAAAAAAATAAAAAATGGGGCTTTCACCTAACAGCTCCTAGAGAGTTTATGAAAGGAGTCTATGCAAAACAGGTGCATTTACCTATCTCAGTTCAGATCTATTAGCACATCATTTATGGCATCATAAAAAATGCTTCTTGTTGAATGAGTGCTTTGATGAGAAAACCTGCTAAGATCATAGAAGTGAATAGTATGCACTGTAATATCAAGTTGATCTGTAATCATAATTTTTTGATGTGTCAATATGTAGAGAAGTAATCTGTCTCATAAAAAAAAAAGTGAGTCTGATTCATTTTCACTGGGTCAATTGCTGTTGCTAATTCAGAGTCTTTGTCAGCTTGCAGGCTTTCTTGTGTGTTGTGTTTTTACACTTTTGCTTAAAAGGCAGGTAAGATGATACTGTTAGCACTTTCTGCTCTTGTATTTTTTACTTGGAACAATAATGTGATAGACTTAAAATAGCTGCTTTTAGCAAATTCTATTTTCCACATGTGCATTCATGGGGAGACAGATGGCCAGAGAAGGATAGAATGACTTTGATTTATTTGCTTTAACATTTTTTTCTTCTGTTTATGGTATTGCCTTTAGTGTCATAAAAATTCATTCATGAAATAAAAACTTTGATAGTTTTGGAGAAAAAAAAATAATTGAGCCCTCTGAAACATGGCATAAATATTATAGAAGTGTAGTTTATTGTGCTAAGTTTTGAAGGAAAAAAGTGCCACTTTGTGCTCTGAATACTTAACCAAAGAAAGAGCTCTCATGACTATGCCCTGTCCACAGTATGAGTTAATCTCTGTGGTTTATATTTGGATTGCAGGAATGATTCTTTCTTGCAACTTTGTGCATATTTCCTAGTGGAATGTCTTTGCCGTATTTCTTTTTACTCATATAATGTAATTTTAAATTTTGCATTATAATTCTCCCCATTTCAGACCATTTTTTTTTGAGAATATTTCTTAACAAAGTTTCACATAGACTCAAGTAATAAGTCTCTGGTTATGAGGGGGAGTGTTGTCCTGAGGTATGCAGGGAGGTAACTGCTGAGTGCCTTAGACTTGCAGTGAAACCTCATCTAATAATATTGTTCCTAGCACCTGGCACACAAGAATATTCCAGGATTGGGTCCTGAAGGCAGTCAACATGATAAAGAGGATTAATTCCAGTAAATGATCATACACATAAGGACTAAGATCTTTAGTAGTTGTGTACTGCTTGTGTGTGCATAAACAGTTTATAATGATTTTGTCTCCTAGATTTTCTTTTCAGCGTTTCAAACTACTACAGCATTGGGAAAACTGTTTTTATATTCCAACCCCAGTGCTTAAAAGAGGTGAAGACCTCAGAGAAATAACACTGCAGAGTCCGTAGAGTGTGGCACTTCTTTTTTGGTCTTTTTTGTTTGTTTAAGACAGAATATTTGAAATAATTATTAAAGCTGCTCTTTTTCTTCACTTTGGTAAGAAGGTCTTGATGTTTTAGTGAGCCTTGAGTTGTGACAAAGAGGCAAACCCCAAATTGTATGTTACTTTTTAAAGGATTTCAAAACAAAAGTCTAGTGGGAAGAGCAGCCCTACCTAATCTCATGGGGAAACCAAAATAACCCCCAAAAATAACGCCTAAAAATACCAAAAACAAAACAGAAAAACAAAAACAAAAAAAAAACCAAACCAAAACAAAACAAAACCTCAACCAACAAAAAAAAAAAAAAAAAAACCCAAAACAAAAAAAACCCACACACAAAAAAAAAACAACCAACCAAACAAACAAATAAAAAAAGCCCCAGCAACCAAAGCAGCGTTTTCCCCCGCTCTTTCACAAACCGGAGCATCTGCTGGGCGCCGGCCCAGCCCGTGTGTGCTGGCGGCGCGGGCGGGATGCGGGAGGAGCAGCCCTGCGCTCCCGGGCAGGCGCTGCCGCCGCCGCCGCCGCGGAGCGGAGCACAGCGGGCAAGGCTCGGCTCGCCGCCCTTCCCGGCCCTTCCCGGCCCTTCTTCCCGGCCCTTCCTTTCCCGGCCCTTCTTCCCGGCCCTTCCTTTCCCGGCCCTTCTTCCCGGCCTTTCCCGACTCTCGTCCCCCGGCGGGTCCGGCCGGACTCGAGCCGATCTGCCCGACCCCTCCGCCCAGCCAGCGGGGGTCGGGTTTTCTCCCCTTTCGCTCGTCCTTTTCCTCAGCGCACGGGCGGCTTGAAAATCGGAAATGATCTTAATTAAAGGTTTTCTGTACAGAAACAAGCGGGCCCTTTTTGTGCGCGAGGCGAAGGCAGCAGACCTTATCACAAAAGACAAAAGCAAATATTTATCAGGCAACAAAAGATGTCCACGGTTGCTTGCAGCGGGGGAGATTTTTCTCCCTCTCCCGGTGAAGATGTTTAACATTGTTAGATGTTTATCGGGACTCCTTGTTGAAATTCTTTGTTTCCCTGCAAGATCTACAAATGAAACTGTTTTCCTTTCAGTGAAGCACATAATGAAGCCCATGAGTTAAACTGCAGAGAATGCAAACACCTGCTTGTCCCTCTGTTGACTTTTCGTTTCAAGAAGGTCTTTTCTGTTCCACATGATAATGCTTTGGGGGCTTGGTTTTGTTTGATTTTTTTGTTTATCCTGTGTGGAGATAAATGGTCATCTTGCCTGTCTTCACTTTGTGTCACTTCGTTAAAGGAATACCAGGTTGTTAAAAGTATTCTTTCTTTAGAATTCTATCTGTCATTGAGTGAATTGCATTTTACTGTTTTTCCTGTCTTGGTTTATTTTTGTATGTTCTTTTATTTTTTTTTTTTTTTTCTTAATGCTCTGTTTGATGAGCTGCATGTCTTAAAACTACATTTTCATCCATGAACGAAAGGAGGAAACATTAGAATCCGTGTAACCCCTTCCAGCACTTTTGCCTATTCCCCTTAAATATTTCATACATGGAAACAAAATATTTCAGATGTACTTGGATGCTGATTTTCCAGTGGTTTCAGACAAATGTATCCCTAACACAATGTGAGTTTTAGGTGGTATTTGAAACGTGCAAACATTTTTATGAGCATTCATCCCCAACAGTTGCGTTATCAGTTAACTACAAAATATATCCATAAGAATTTAAGGTTTTATAATATAACCCCCCACTTTCTCCAACTTGTGAAGACACTACTTGTGATTAAATTTATTCACATGGCAAATGTTCAGTCTCATAATAAGCACTGTAAGTTGATGTTATTGCAAAGATTTTTGGTACTGGACAACATAATTCAAAGTAATGCCTGCAATCAGTATTTGAGGGTTTTTTATAGTTCGCAGGATTTGAGGAATACTTTAAAACACTTTTCCACAGCAATTTAGAAAAGAGCTTTACAATGACATAGGCTTTTAAGTACAATGCTTTAAAGTAAAAGTACTGCATTGTAACAGAAGTGCTATACTCAGACAGGGCTTGCCTGCTGTCTTTATATATTTCATAAATATTGGGGGCATGGAGGATGCCTGGTTCTTCACATGACTACACTTGTAGATAGTCCTATTTGTCTGGGAAAATATATTCAATGTGGGACTCCTGGGAGCAAGCACTTGTGGAATTTAAACCTTTCTAATTCACATACATCATTACATTTTAAATTAATAATGCAAAATAAAGCTTTGTATTGGGAAACAGATTGAAGTATTGTTTTTGTTTCTTTATTAATGACCATAATATTTTTCTCAAACTTCTCTGAAACTTCACAGAACTACCAGTATTAGAAGAACAATTCCTAGATATGTTTGTAAAATATTTACCATTGTACAAACTTTAAATGTATAAGTTTTAAAGAAATTAAATTATTTTAGTTCTAATTTGACAGAATAGTTCTTAGATAAAGATGCTGTATGATACTTTATTATTTTCCTATGTCTATTTCAATTCTGATTACAGAGCTTACATTCTGTTTTTCTTTTGTTACTGAGTCCAGAGAGTTTAATACTCTTTTCTCAAAGTTGTATAGGAAACTAGTAAATTAAATGGTCTCAGGACTTTCTTAAAACAGATAAAATTTTTTGTTGTTTTTTTTTTCTTTCTCAGTTCAGAGTTTTCTCTTTACCAGAGATAGAGCATGTTCTATGATAATTTGCAAAATTTCTCTCATATACTAAGTTTTTTTGTATTTCTGATAATACTAGAGTGTGTGCCTGGAAGCTAAAAAATAAATAGAATATATAGTATATTTTTTCTCCATTTCATAGAATAAAATTATTATCTAGGCTACCTTGGATTGAACTTTTATCATCTTCTCAGGCTCTTTGGCAAGGCACAAGTACTTCAGTAGAGAGAGATTTATTCTTCAGAAGCACAGAGTATATTCTGTAGACATATATTCTGTAAAATATTAAATGCCATATACTTTTGGACTGGTTTTGCCCTCTAGGTAAGTTTTCTTCTTAAAAAAAAAGAAAAAAACATAGACTGCTCCAACTTTCTTTTGTAACAGCACATGCATTATTTGAGGATTTTATTGTTTGAATTTGATAAATACTGTAGTGAATTGTTTTTTCTGCAGAAGCAGGAAAGTAGAAAGAAGGGGGGAAAAGCATAATGCCCAAGTTCACAGAAAAAGCTCATCTCTTAAGATATCTTACCTTTTTGCTTACCTCTGTCTGATACCATACCCTATGTAGAAAAGGATTTGTATTGGTTAAGATGGTCAACAACTCAGAAATAATAAAACCTATACTGCTGTGGAAATAAATTCCCTCCAAGATTAGGAAGTAATTTGTACAATGGTAATGCATTGTTGCTGGTGATAGCAATGCTGACCATTCTGTAAGGTGGTTGGTGGAAAAAAAAATTATTTTCCAATGCAAGTGAAGCATTTAGACATGAAAGGGAAGGATATTAAAATATGAGGTTTTTTGGTACAGTTTTGTACAGATGGGACTATAATTGGTGACATGGGAATAGTATATATACTGAAATATTTGAAATGCTAATTCATTTTTGGCTTCAGTTTTCCAACTGCCAGCTGTAATTATGGATCTCATTTAACAGATGCTAACACAGGGAGTGACTTCACACCTGGAGTAGTTCAACTGAGACATGGAAGTAAAGTTAAGGCTCAGGTGCTTCAGCATTGGTGTAGGTACAGTTCTAGGAATTTGTTGAATGCTACTATTAAAGACTGTCTGGTGCCTAGGTTATAAACCATTTTGTTTTTGAATATATTTAGTTATAAGTAAACTAAGTTATGCACTGATATTCTTTATCAAGATTAATGGAGGCCTTTAAATTTAATTTATCACTGTTTACAATCCTTAAAATTTAATTATTTGTTGACAGAGGTAAATTAATTAAAAGTGTATTTAGACCACAATGCTCTCATAAAATTTGTGAGATGAATGTGAAATGCTTTATGAACTATTTCAATTAGTTTTATACTATTTTCCAGTGGGATGTATTATATACAAAGAAGTGTTCTAATAATAGTAATAGTGTGTCTAAATTTCCGCAAGTCTTCTTTTTGAATTTTCAAGAACATTTGAATAAAGCATCTGTTTAAAAGAAGTTCTATACAAGCAGGAGTTGTGTTGGCAGAATGAACTGAAACAAGAACTTAGGTCAGTGTCTTCCCGCTGTGAAAATGATAGAAACACATTAAATAGACAACCTGTTTTGTTCTATTTATTGTTAAAATATAAAATTAGGTTAATACACAGAATAAATTTCATTGTTTGTTTGTTGTATTTTTTCCTCTTATCAATATTTGAATATATATATCTTTTATTTACTGGAAGAACTGTATTTCTGTTCAGTGGGAAACCCTATGTTATTCAATCCAGTTTAGAAACTTAATTTTGAACTTTCAGGTCAAATTAAATGCCTTTGTAATTGTAAAATTAAAAATGATTAATATCCTGAATGACTTCAATCCCACAGGACTTTTTAACAAGGGTTTAGTAGGTAGGGATCTAAAAATATTCTGTATAATATTAATAGAAATTACTTTAAATTCTTTGTTGTGCAACAAGAAATATGTTCCTTTTCTAACACTTTCTGGCTGTTGAACAATTCTTCAAGAATTTGTAATAGTGATATGATTTTGTAAATTCTGGGACAGAGTAATATTTTTTCCTTCACTATAAGGACAGAAAATCCTTACAGGACAAAGAAGTAAAACCCCTGAAGGAATGCACTACACAGTAGAACAAATCCTCCTCAATTCTTGAAAAGCAACTAAACTTATTGTCTTGTGGTGCTGTGTTTTTTTTTTTATGGGGGTTGTTGTTGTTATTATTATATGTTTATGTTTATCTTTATTTTTATTACTTTCCAAGGTGATTTTAAGATGCTTTAAAAGTTAATGAGAAAGCAGAAATCACATTTTGAAGTAACTTCTGGTTGCTTCAGAATAAAGGAAAGAACAGCCTGGTTCTGTGCTTCCTTTTGAAGCTCAAACTTGAACAAAAGTGTTTTGCATTTGTTCAGATGCCCTTTTTCTTCTTGCTTAGACAGAACTGTAATGGAGTAAGGATTTGTTTTGATAAAAGCTAGTAGAAGTATATTTATAAAAGGGTGAGTAGAGATCACGAAAAATTGTGTTGGTTCAGGTTTTCTAAGTTATTCAGTCACCATTTTTTAATGTTTTTGCTCTCCTTATTCCAATGCAAAAAAAAAAAAAAAAAAAAAAAAAAGAGGGTGTGAGTGATGCAGTACTTAGATGGTTAAGGTGAATTTTCAGGCTGAATGCAAAAGCAATAAAAAGTATAACATGAAACTTCATATTAATGTGCAGGGCCAGACCATAACTATGGGAAGGATAACAGAGTGAGAAATAATTTGCTGTCTGGGCTAAGGTGGCTTTTTTGAAAGACACAACATACAATCTTTTTAGGCATTAATAAGGATTAAGTAAAAAAAAAAAAAAAAAAAAAAAAAATCCTTGCTTTGTCAACCAATTCCTTGCAGTTTATTTACTTGATTTTTTTCATGCATTTTCCAAGATAGTTTCCTGTGCAAAGTCAGAGATGGAACTGAGGTGGTTAATTCACATAGTTTTATGGAAGATACCCCCCTCCACCCCCTTTTTCAACCCTTTGTCCCTTCCATCTCTTACTACTGCAAGTTCTTACGTTGATACTTAGTTGTTAGAGCCAAACAAATAGAGGAGAGACCTTCATCTCACCACTGTGCTTTGCTTTATACAGTCCTGTTTGCTTTCTTGATGTGTGAGTGGAAGATGGCAGCAGTTTTATCAAGTCAGTGTATGATGGGCTCTGGGAAGTTTCTGCCTTTCACTAATTCCTTGAAGAGAAGGACCAATCCCATACCTGCAGCATCTGGGTACAAAAGGCACGAGAATACTCACCTCTTGGGTAGGATTTCAAACCAGTGGTGACCTATTCAGGCCAGAAGGGAAGAGACTCTCTGTGTGGAGCTCTGGGAGGACCTTAAACCTCCAGGACAGCGAGCGAATGGTTTTGGTGAATAGGCAGGAAGCCAGGGCAGGAGAAGTTCCAAGGTGTTTGCCTAGCTGTGAGGAGAACTTTGTTTTTAATAATGGGAATGAGACAACAAAAGAGGAAAGATTCAGGCATTTGTTTTCTCTGTGGCCTGAGGAGTACCAGAAATGTGTTTCTGTTTTGTATGCAGCATGAGGAACAGAATAAATGTATTTGGCTTAAGGATGTCACAAGTAGCTCAGTTGTAGTGAAAGATGTTTGTTAAAAACTGCATGTTGTGGGTAAAATTAGTTTTGAATTGATTTGTTTTCAAATTAGGTTAGCCATTCAGATTCAATTTTATCTATGACATTGAGGGGTTTCTAGACAACTCTTTCCTGAATAACACTATG
Source organism: Anomalospiza imberbis (assembly GCF_031753505.1). Classification (NCBI taxonomy): domain Eukaryota; kingdom Metazoa; phylum Chordata; class Aves; order Passeriformes; family Viduidae; genus Anomalospiza; species Anomalospiza imberbis. Next base: position 41,498,600 of record NC_089682.1, read on the forward strand.
GAACTTTTTGGCATTATACCCAAATTAACAGCATGCTGCGTCATTAAAAAAGAAAAGAGCTGCAATTTTTTCTTGGCATAGATTTCTGCAAAGCAATAAAAGGCTCCCTATTTTGATTACAAATATTGTAAAGTGTTTACTTTGCTCTATAAACTTGGAGCATTTCATGTTTGGATATATTGTATGTGGCCTCTTAAGACCTTTTCCATTGTTCTGCTTGTATCTTGTTCGATGAGAGTTTCAGGTCTCAGGCAAGAGAGATTTTTGAAGGACAAAACCAGTGTGCTGTGCAGGAAAAGCAGTGAAGATATTTGTAGGCAGGATACACATGCATTAGCAATCTTGCCTTTAGTTAATACCTACTCTTTCAGTGATGGAAAGTTGCAGTTTTCCAGTGCCCTCATTTTCCCATATTTTAAAAGGAATAAAATTGACCTGGCATGCAAACCAGTAGTGCTGTTCTTTATTGCTTCATTGAAATAGCAGAACTTATTTAGTATTTGTGATTTTCTCATTATTAGACCAAACCAAAGTTTCTCTTTTTCTAGTTCTAATGTTTATACAGAGAAATCTCCAAGCTTCATACAGTCTAGGTATTTCCACTTCTCAAAATTATTAATTGAAGAACCCTGTTTCTTCCCAGTGAGGTCTTCACACACCTAACCTCTTGCTGCATATGACCATGAAACTTTCCCAACCAGAAACTTCAGGTCCTATGAATTGTAAAATGGTTTACAGCTGGCTAAAAGCTTCTCAGAAGTATTGATAAAAATGCCTTTTGCTGGCTCAGTAATAAAGGAAAAGGCAAGGATGAACTATCCCTGCCTTGGGCAGGAGAGGAGCTGGACTTGTTCTGTGGGGCAGTGCATGTAGTGCTTTTCTCAAGTATTAGACTTTAGCTACTCACTGGAGCTGTCTGAAAGCCAAGAATTTATTTTTAAGACATAGTTTTGTGCTGTTTAATTTTGTTCTTTCATTTCATTGCAACAGAAGCAAGGTTTTCATGCCTTTTGGTGTAGCACATGGATAAAGAGTGTACCATATGGGAACAGGAGAAGCCAACATGGAATAGCTGGTGAACCAGAATTCCATCCTCTTCATGCTACCTGCTGTGCATGACCAGGGAAGGGATATAGATGTGAATCACCAATTCTGTTTTCTGTTCTGAAAATGAAGAAGCTCTACTTTATAAAATATGTTCTTAAGAAATGGTCGTATTTTTTCTTATTTAACTATATATTTTTTACTGGTTCATTGTTGGTAGCATTCAGTGGGTGGCTATTATGCCATATCCTACTCCTATGCAGGATTGTTTTCAAGATATCTTTCATGTTGAATAACACACAATTTCAGACAGAATTGACATTCATGAAAAATTGAAATATGAGTGCTAATGTTCTTAATTTGAAATTCTGGAGGCAGTTAGTAAGAAAGTTTAATCAACCATTAAATAATCAATAGTTACTAGTTCACAGAAGGTTTATCAAAATTTTAATTTATTTGGTTCAAGGATATTGGAAAATATAATTTCCAACAGCCTTAAGGAGTTAGAAGTCTCACTCCCATTGAATTTAAAAGTAATTTCAACATTTTATTACCTCAGGCTTCCTTAATAGTCCCAGCATGCACGGGTTGCATCTGCTGTTTTTTACCATTGAAAGCAGTGAATTGTGGATTCTAAATTTCTAGTTCTTCAGAAAGATATGGATCTGAATAACAAGAAATGAAACATTCTCAGGTAAAATTTGAATTCTTATAAAACTTTGTAGAGCGACTTTTGAATATTGGATAATGAGCAAATTCAGTTTAATTTTTCTTCTTGCTTGTTTTTAAGATCCATCTAATTCTGTGAAAAAGACCATGTGTTAAGGATCTCATTTTCTTTTTTGTTAGTTGCATAATTTAGGTAAGAGAACCCCTTTTACTGGGAAAGATTTGTGATGTGAAGACTCTTTACTGAAAAATATTTTTTTCTATTCATATTGCCAACAGAAAAAGTACTTGCCATTTTTGTCTCTCTCTAGATATCTACATTTATTTTTGGACTGTTATCTTAAATTACTCTGGAAAATATTCAGACTAATTTAATAGTCACTATTATTATTTTGTCTTATTATATTGAGATAGTCTAAATTTTCTGGGAAAAAAACATTTTCAGTGAATAAAATTTTCTGGGTATATTTGTTACCATCACTTTTATTATCATATGACCAATAATTCAGCCACTTTTCTCAGCTTCTTGACTCTTATGGTTTTTAGCTTATCCATAGTCTTCCTTCACTTCAGAAGCAGTTTATATGGATCCATGTAAAACACACTTGCAGGAAAAAAAATAGTATATTATTGTGCTTCACATTTTGGAGCACAATTTGGTTTCATTTCAGATGAAACAAATGTGGGAGTTTTGCTGCAGCCAGGCATTCAAACCACAGAGGCAAACTAGAGTGGAACTGTTCATAGCATGGGCATCAGATCCTCAGTACCAAGATGTAGCCAGAATCACCCTGTAGACTGGCAAGTGGAGCATTTCCTTGAAAATGGCCTTGTGTGTATTGACCTCTTCATACACAGAAAAGAGATGGCTTAACCATCATACTGTCTGAGCAACTGGTCAAAAAGTCTATTTCTGCATTTAAAATAAGAAAACGAGATTTGGAGGAATGAGCCAACAGCATTGCCCTTCCCTTTCCATGGTTAGCGTGACTTGTAAAGTAAAAATGGTAAGGTGTAAGGAAACACTGCTGAAATCTGGCCCCTCTACATCATCTCCTGAGAAAAGGCACCCTCCCTACAGTTCTGAGCGAAACGTATGAGAGGTAGGATTAAGTCATATCCTTAGAATTCCCTATTGCCCAGCTGAAAACTGATCTGATAAACACACCGAGGACTTTTGTACTGTCTTCTTTCCTCCCTCCCTTCCTTCCAATCTCCCTCTCTTCCTTCCTCCCTCTGTCCTATCCAGCCTTTACTTCTGATAGAATATTGCTGAAGGACAGAAGGGAGAAGGAGGAGTCCTCGCCCTTTTCCCTGGGCTGAGACAAGCTCTTCCATCGCTGGCTGTGGGATGTACAGCAACATCCCAGCTCCATCCTGCTTGGCCTCCTGGGAATCCGACTGGCAAGGGAGGTGATTCAGTCTGCTGAGCCATCCTGAGATTTCAGCATGTTTGCGCTGGGCTGCTCCTACGGAATGAGTGGGAGGTGAGTTGAGGGTCAAACTCCAGATTTAGAAATGCACAGTCCTAGTCAGAGAACAGCCTTTGTCTCTGTGGAGTATAAAGACTCTCGAGTAATGGTAAAATAGGAACAGCCCATCATTACCAGGCTGAGATCTGCAGGGAGGGCAGTTTTCTCCCATCAGGAGATGGGATATATTTAACATGGATAGGGAAAAGCTATGCCAGGCTGTGAATCTGCTGTAGTAAGCCAGAAGTTCTATCACCAGATTCTATCATGTAGAAACCCTTAAGAAATTCCTAAGTGTACTTCCATTTGCTCTGCTCCACAGTTCAAACTAAAACATGCTGCAGAGGACTATCCATCTTGTCAAGTGTTGGAATTTTAAAAGCAAAATATAGCAATATAAGCATGATCTGTCTCTTGAGAAACATTTCCTTTTGATGATTAGATAACAGTAGAATAATAGAGACCTTCCAAAGCATTTATGCAAAGAGGCTTATTATTAAGCCCCAAATATAGTCTAAATTCAAAAGGCAAGATTGAGGTGCATTAACTTGCCCTGTTTTGTACTGTGGTTTGTGTATCACAAGCTGACAGCTGTAGCTCAGAGGACAGACGTGCTCCTGGCAAGTGATGGGTGCTTGTGAGCAGGAACTTCCTGGGAGATATTGACCAGGTCGCGGGCAGCTGCTCGGGAATTTGTTAAGTAATCTGTCTAATATGTCCAAGGAGTAGCACATCCGAATCAATCCATCCAAATGCCTCAGGAATATCAATAAAGAGATAATAAATCTGATAATTCTCTGTGATTTGCTCTGGTGTGAAGCTACTGGGGAAGCCTTGTACAGTATGAAGACTAATTCTAGTACACATTTGTTAGGGTGACAAATGGTCCATGCCAGAACTGTGGCTGGTGAAAAATTCATTTCAAATTAATTCCAAACTTTATTTTCTGCAATAATCTGCTGTCATAGAAGTGAATGGCAACAAATGGCAATTGCTGAGGATGTTTTCAAAAGGGAATTAGACCCCAGGTTTACAGAATGGGTTTTCCAGGTTTTTTTTTCTTTTGTGGATCTCCCACTTAATTTCTGTTTAGCAAAAAAACATTGATTTCTTTGCTGTTATTCTAAATTTTAAACCATAGTAAAGATAACAATAAAGCATCAAGTATAACATAGTAAATACTATGCCTAAAGAGATAATATATATATATAGATAGTTAATATCCTACCACAATTAGGTACTTTAGTTCTAAGTCCTTTGTGAGAAGAAAAAAAAAAAAAAGTCCCATCAGACACAGTCCTGAAGTCAATGTTCTTTTGTTTCCTTTGACTGTCATAGGTGTAAAATCAAGTATATAATCTAGAAATTATGTTATATATATTATAGATTAATTATATTAATCTATAATTTATTGACTATTTTTTCCATTTATCAGACACCTTTAGCAAATAATCCCAGCACCTCTTTTTCTGACTTAATGATGCGAGAGATGTGACGTTTCTCAGGGCAAACTGGCACTCTTGGAATTTTTTTTTAATATTTGAAAAATTCAGAATTCTGTTTGTGAACTTCATTCTAAAAATTATCAAAATTATTTGCATATTTTCGAATTAACTCCAGATTTTGAAGATCAAGACTAGTACTTTAGCCATCTATGTCTTGGTCAGTGAAAGAAATTTGTATTTGTTTTAAAAATAAAGAAGAGAAAGTAGGAATTGAAGTTTCACTTTACAAAAATAAAAGGTGAGCAACTATTAATTCAAACAAAATGCTATTTTCATGATTTGAGTCTGCTAAATTCGACATTTGGACTGTAGAATTTTTAAAACTTTATGGATTATTTTTTTTATATATTCTTAAATTTTTACTGGACAGAAGTCTGACTGTGCCTTAAAATCAAACAGAATACTCCTTGTGCCCTTTGCTCATACCACCATCCTATTATAGTATCTGCCTTTTGTAAATCTAGAGAAGGAAAAATTTATATTGAAAGCAAAGTAGATGATGGAATGCAAACCTCCCCCTCTGTCAGTGAAGTCTTGCTCCTCAGAAACACAGCCTCTGCTGATGCCACTTCCTAGGCCCTTTCACACTGACTCTTGGAAAAGAGAAGAGCCCTACAGTGCCTGCTCAGCCAGTGCTGGCTGTTCAGCACTGCACCAAATGTATTTTTCCGAATATCCATTTTTCCCCGTTTTATGCGCAATTTTTTAGGCAGACCTGTGATCTTTCTTTTCTGCACCCGTTGGAAAAAGCACAGTCTCTGTCCCTCAGGTGCAGGTGAGAAGATGAAGCCCAGAGAACACAGTGTTGAGGGCTCACCTCTCCAAGAGAGCAACTAATATGGTTAAATAAGAGGTTTTTCTCATTCCCTGTCCAAGGGAAGGACTGTTATAGCATGTAGCATTTAACATCTCAGTATCATAAAATTTTGTTTTGGTGTTTTTTCTCCTCCCATGAGCTCAGTTGTCTCTCTGAGAATTTGGTTTTGTTTTGCTTTAGAAACAAAAATTTTGATTCCCCTTGTAGCTCTTCTTCTGACATCCCACAAGATATTGATTTCACTGAGGTGTTTTGCAGTCCCTTATAAAAGACTTACACTTTATAATTTTGAACATAACTTATAGCTTCTTATTCTATGGACTTTGATCCATATTCATAATTTATATATTAAATGCCAAGTTTTCACAGCTATGAAGTAGAGAATGCTGGTGGTGGACCTAATTTCAGCATATTCAAAGTGGATTTGACCAAAGTTCCTTGACACAGATGAATTTGTATCAAGTATTCTTCATAACTGCTTTTCCCCCAAAAGATCTGATTTATTTTAGGGCAGAAATACATGTTTCAGGTTATACTATGTTTTTTATTAAGAGTGACTTTCACTGTGAATGTGAATAGGGACATCAGGTTATGCAAAGTGGTAATGAAGGAAAATGTCCTACTGTGCTACAAGTTTTATATTGAATGGCTACCACTTGAGGGACTAATATTTCCATTTAGTCCTTAAGCCATATAGCGAAAACAACACCAGTGCCTGATGGCATTAAAATATGTATTTCAAAGGCTAGAAATGTTATGCAAAAAGTAGTTGAAACCCAAGTATTTTACTTGTGCATGGGTTTGTGTGTGGAGATATCTGTGTATGCTAATAAAGAAAACTAATTAGAAGCATGTCAGGCTTGTTTACATGTTTGGATCTCATCTTCAGTGTGTCCATGTGTGATGGTTTGAATCATGGGTCTCTTGTGGTTTAGTCTTGTATCCATGTAAGCAGATACTCAGACATGACAAACACTGGGACCAGTGTTATTTAATATCTTCATTAATGGTAAAGACAAAGGGATTGAGTGCACCCTCAGCAGGTTTTGCAGATAACACCAATCTGTGGGTGACACACCTGAAGGATGGGATGCCATCCAGAGGGACCTGGACAAGCTCAAGAAGTGGCCCGTGGGAATCTCATGAGGTTTAACCGACCAAGTCCAAGCTGCTGCACCTGGGTCAGGGCAGCCCCAGTACCAATCCAGGCTGGGGATGGACAGACCCAGAGCAGCCCTGGGAGAAGGACCTGGGGGTGCTGGTGGGTGAGAGGCTGGACATGCCCTGGCCATTGGGAGCCCAGAACCCGCCGTGTGCTGGGCTGCACCCAGAGCCCCATGGGCAGCAGGGCAGGGAGGGGATTCTGCCCCTCTGCCCCACTCTGCTGAGACCCCACCTGCAGGGCTGCATCCAGCTCTGGGCTCCCAGCACAGGAAGGACAGGGACCTGCTGGAGCCAGGCCAGAGGAGGCACCAAGGTGATCAGAGGGATGGAACAGCCCTGCTGTGATGAAGGGCTGAGAGAATTGGGATTGTTCAGCCTGGAAAAGAGAAGGCTTTGAGATTACCTAATTTTGACCTACCAGTACCTGAAGGGAGCCCCCAGGAAATATGGAGAGAGACTGCTTGCAATGGCCTGGAGTGACAGGCCAAGGGGGAACAGCTTCAAACTGACAGACAACATTTTTAAATTAGAAGTTAGGAAGAAATTCTTTACTGTGAGGATGTTGAGGCACTGGCACAGGTATCTCAGAGTTGTTGTGGCTGCCCCACCCCTGGAAGTGTTCAAGGCCAAGTTGGATGGAGCTCTGAGCAACCTGGTCTAGAGGAAGGTGTCCTTGCCTATGGCAGGGGGTTGGAATGAGATGATTTTTAAGGTCTCTTTCCAACTCATGCCATTCTATGATTCTATGATAATTTAACATTTGAGATTCATAAAAAGGATTTATATTAGGATCATTGGCTTTGTATTTGTACATACCTAAAATATGTATTTCTTTCAACTGAAAAAGAAATGTATCTTGTAGAAATAGTTATTTAATCTCAGATACATCAATTATAAGGAAAAATATTTTATTCCTATTCTGTCAGTAGAGTAGGCACCTGGTTTACAAAATTCTTTGAACAGATTATTGAAAAATATTTATTTTCTGTCTTCAATCATGGAAAGAATTTCAAACTCAAAAAGCCACTTTTTGTGCGATATTTTCTCATTGTCTTAAAATGATAGAATTAAACTATGGTCTGCATATCTTTAAAACAGGTGATAGTGGGGTTCTGCTACTGCAGACAAAGAGGGTAAGAGAGATAGAAAGTATTTTGTATTTAATATAATAAAGTATTAAATTAGTCTCTTGTAAACTTGATTGTCACTCTACTGAAGTTATGCATGTTTACAAACTATCTTGAATTTGGTTCAAAACCTTTTGAAAAGAGAATGCCTGAAGATAATATTTATACATTGTATATATATTTCTTTTCTTAAATGGCTTTATCTTTCTTGTGTGTTGGGGAAGATGAAATAGGAAAACCTTATGATTGCCTGGCAAAAGATTTGGAAAATACAGACATTGAAATGAGAACTAGATTTGAAATAACAAACCTTGACTACTGAATAATTAGAAAACAATAGTATAGCCAGGCTGAAAGCAATCCCCCTTTCTGATTAAACAATGCCCTTTACCTGCAGATAGGTCCAAAGGTCACATGGAATGCTCTGTCTCACCCCCCAATGTATGGTTCATCCCACACCTGTAACCCTCCCCTGAAGTATCAGGTATCTGTGACCCCATTGGCCCAAGTCCTGTTCCAGCCCACCTTGAAGCCCCCTGATAATGTGTGCCCAAGGGACCGGACGCTCTCTTGGACCTTCCCCTGGGACCCTCACCTGGAACCCTCGCTCCCTCTCTCTCCCTCTCCCTCTCCCTCTCTCCCTGGGCCTGCCACGAGTTGTGCCTGGCAACTCCAAGCAGGGCCTTTCCCCCTTTTAATAAACCACATCTTCTAAGACCTGACTTCAGAGATCTTTCATCCATCCAAACCGTCCTGGAGTCCCGCGCTCTCTACACTTGTGGTCTCAGCTTTCACCAAAATAATCAGCTTGTCGCTATCCAGTTTCCCTTTCTCTGTGTGTTCATTTTGATTGTATACAAGTCTGTGTGAATTTAGGAGCAGTTTCCACTTTGGTTAATGCATTATCAGAAAAAATAATGAAATTCCAGTTATATGACCATCAATTTGATCAACATAGATCTCTTTACTTCAATTTTGTCTAATTCTACAGTGCTTATCTTCAGACTTTTACAATTAGGTGGTGGAGTTACCATCCCTTGAGGTGTTCAAGATGCAACTGGACACAGCACTCAGTGCCATGGTCCAGTTGAAAAAGTGGTGATTAATTTTCCATCATAAATGGTTCTGTGGGATATTTTAAAACTGTTAACATGGTAGTCAACATTCTACTGTATAGTGGATACTTGGCAAATACATGGAAGTTTACAAATGTTTACTTGTCCTCTAAACTCTTATAAACTTGCTGCTTCTAAATGGTGAAAATCAGTTTTTTCAAAGAAAGGGACTTTATTATATTTGTAAATAAAATCCATAAAAACACGGCTTGAACTCCAGATGTCAAGTTGAATTTTCCAGCTTGAGGAGGGGGGAAGGTTTTTTGTTTGTTTCTCCATTTGTTTTTGTTGTTGTCTTTCTAATTCTTTTTTCTTCTTTGTGAAACATTGAGCTTAACAAGGGTGACTTGAATTAAAATAATATTGGAATTATACAGCACAGTATTTTTATAGAGTCTTTTTTTCTGAAAGAGCTGTGATTTGGTTTTATTTTACAGGACTGGAAAGAAACAATTTCCATAGATGTTAGCTTCTGTCTGCTGTGAAGCTCCACTCTGAGTGATGCCACTTTCAGCACTGAGTAGTACTGGCAGAGGAGAACGGCTTCTCAGAATGTGGTAGGTTTCACTCTTTTCCACAAGGTCTGATGAAGTTCTTCATAGTCACTTTTCTGTTTAATATAAGTGAAGTCATTCAGGTATTCCAAGTCTGACTTCACCTTGGCTTGTTTTAGTGGCTTCCTCTGTGTTGGTATTTACCCAACAGGGTAATTAATGAGTCCAGGCATTGTAGTGGGCTACAATGTTCTATGAGCTTTCATTCGTGTCACAGTTTTGTTCCAAAGCATTCTTGGGCTGTTGTGACTGTTACCTGTGACTACAGGTACACTCTGTAGTCCCTGTACACGTGTCATCAGAAAGAGCATATCTTAGTTAACCATCCACAGGCAAGATTATTTCCTAACAGAATAGCAAACAGGAACAGGAGAGTGATTTGAGAAATTTTTGCATATTATTAATATTATTATTGTTAGACATAATCTCTGGTCAAAGTGTAGTGCAATGAGTAGGTACTGCCTAAAGGCCTTGGTTCTCTTTTTCTATTTTCTCACTGGTGGTAAAAGACATATTGAGGTGAGAGTTTGTTACTTAAACATGGGACTGGTAAATACAACACAAAACACGCAATAGACCCACAGCCATCTGGAATGGCAGCTGAGCCCTTGGCAGGATTCTGTAGGGTATGCAAAATGCATGAGTTGCCTATGCTTAGCAGTCCTATCCTATATGTTAGATTTCTCTCTCAGGAAACAGTAAAAACTGGTTCAGTTTGGATTGTGATAGATTGTAATCCCAGATTCAGAGCTGATGTTGAAAATGAGGGGCACCAGGAGACCTGCAAGGAAAGAAGGGTTGAAACGAAGCAACAGCTAGGAAGGTGTTAGACAGTAAAGGGGGAGGCTTAATTTATCTTATTTTCCACTGATTGTCTTTCCTACTTATACTCTTCATGAGCTAGCAACCTTCAAGTGAGCAACATCTTTTCTGAGTTATTCTGTCGTGCTTTATTTCACAAAAATAAATGTATTAATTGCTCTGTGCTGTACTGCATCCCCTCATTGTGTACCAAGTGTAAGGGAAAATATTATGGTTAGTATCTGACATGTGGAACTAATTTGCTTCTGTTGGAGTTCAGGGAGAGGTCTTGGCTATTACAGTGGATGAAAACATTAGGAATTATAGGCACCTCACCTCATGATGCTTCATTTGTAGTTTACACTTGTGATGATATACTATGGATAAAATATGGGGACCATACCCTGGCCCCATTGAAATCAGCAGGAGTTTTTCTCTTAATTTCAACTAGGCCATGACCCTGGGAATCTCTACTGGCTCCTGGTGAAAGATTTGCTCCATTCCTGCCCCTAACTAGACCTCCTCTGAGGACTTAGTTTTTAATGTTGCTACCAAATCTGCTTCTTAGGTAATAATTCTCTCTTATTGAAGTTTATTTTTTCTTGTTTTGGGATGTCCTATGCTTGAAGGAAACATGTTTCTATTACCTAGATTTTTCTGTCCTTAAATATGACCGTATCATTATGGGTAATTATAGACTGAATCTCAGGAAATAGTATCTGATGAAAAGATAAAGGACTTCCGAACAATTTACCAAGGGATAGGGTGGCAATCCTACGGGTAAGGTATTATTATGCAAGAACTGCAGGAAACAAGGCTTAATTCTGAGAGGAAGACTAGATCACTTAATAGCTCTTTAATTTCATCAGTTTCTATGCCTGGAAATTCTTTCATGAACATATGGTGGATTTTCCCCGTATTAACAGTTTGGATTTGATTAGTTTATCTTTGTCCACAGATGAAAATATGTACTTCAGTTTTATTCTTGCTGTAGTAATAGACTCTTTCACACTCCCACAGCTGGAGCATTTGGTGCCCACAGGTCATTAATAACTTACAAATCCTTTGACTAAAGGGCACCAGAATCCTTATTTTCTACATAATATTTTTTTTCTATCAACTGATCAGTGGAGCTCTTTGCTCTAATATATTCCACTTATTGTATAGTGCAGGCATAAGAGTACATTAAAATTGTTGTCTGACATATGAGGCTAAATTTTGATTGTCAAAAACATGAATGCTACAACAAAGCTATTTCTGACTGAGATTTTTTTAAATGCAATAAATAATTTCTTCTGAAAAAGGGACAGATATGAAATTCTGAGTGTGCTCTTATCTGTTATCTGATTTATCTGTCTCAGTAACTCAGGTTCATCAGCTATTGGAAGTTTCATTCTATTGGTGTATCTTGTTTTAGGAATTTTACAATGTTTTTCATTAGAAATCTCTCCCAGTTTGGGCTAGGATTTAAGAAGTAAGCAGTTTATGCAGTGTATGTGTCCATATACATCTGTATGCTCTGTTGGGGGTTTGAAGCTGAGTGGTAGAGATATTAAAAATGTTCTCTTCTGCATGTTCTGGCCCAAGTGTCCATGTGAATGTTCTGTTATGCTTTGTTACACAAAGTTATGCTGGGAAGGAAGGCCACTAAAGTGTTAAGCCATTTTTTGCCTAGTCCTATGGTGCCAATTTACCATTTTATGCTCCCTGCATTTTGCATCTTTTCTTTAAAACCTTGTAAAAAACATATTTTCCATCTTGAATTCCTTTGCCTTTACTCTCATAGGTAGGTATCCTGGCTCTGGCCAGTGTCTAAGATGGTTAACATTGCAGAGGGGATTGAGATAAAGTATTTTCACCAGGGAAGAATCATGATGTCCATCCACCATGGGTGTTGCTGCATTTAGTTCCCTGTGCTCTTCTTGGTATTATTGTTTATCACCTTCTGTACTGAACTGTGAGAGATGTTTAGGGCAGTCATGTTGAGTACATGTGTATTATATAAGTAATGAACCAAAATATTGATTCTTGCTTGTTCCTGTTCCTTTTGGATCAACTCACTGGATCAATATTAATATTTTGCTTTATTAATTAACTTGCCAAAGCAAACCACTTATTCACCTGAAAGAGTACCGAGAAAATAAGATCCTAGTGTTCTTCTCCTCACAGCTGTTCCAGATGCTCAAGTATTTGAAGTGTCCTGTAGGTATAGTCCTACACTAATTTGTAAAAAATCTTAGTATAAGTAAAAACATTTTTAATACAAGATTTTGTACTGATAAGAATGCTTGATGGAGGGAAAATGATTCACTGCAATTTGTAACTTGGAGAACACAATCCATTTGATTCCTTTTTCTGTATAATACAAAGAGTTCATCTGTTGCACAATGTTCATTTTTAATTAAACATTTTATCATAGCACAGCCTTTTATTGACATTCCTCATAATAGAGCTGATAAGATCTTGACCTACTCTTCAATACAGCAATGTATAACTCAATACTCTGGAACACACTGTTCCCTTTGGAATTAAACCCATGCTTTTCTGATTTAATTTTAAAATTGTATGTACTTTTGGTCCCATTTATTTACTTTAAAAATTTATACACCTTTTGACTTATACATTTTGGATGCAACCATTCCTTGGGCTATCACTCCTGTTTGCTCGAGCTTTTACCTAGCTGGACCACTTTATTGAATTTTTTTCTCCTTTTTTAAATTTCTTTTTAAAATTTTGCAATAAGAAGTGATTTATTCCCTAATCTTGTTTCCTACTATACAGTCTTGTCTCCTACTGTACCTTTTGTGTACAATTTTGATTAGGTGTGCTAACTTTAATCACAATTGCCTTAATAGCAGGTTTATAGAATTTCTGCTACCACAGAAATTCCTCAAGATACTTCATGAGAAGAGATTCCTGAAGATGTCCCCAAAGATGAACAATGAAGCTGATCCCTCTCAGTAACCTTAACATATCCTGTGAGATAAAACTTCCCAGGATCATGTGTTTAGCCATATTGATAAGCACCCCTGTAGCTTGGCAGCATTTTGTCACCTCCAGAGGACCTGCACCAGGGGAGTGGGAACAAATCCCTTCAGTTGGTAGTGGCTGCTGTGGTGCTGCTGTCACGGGACAGATCTGGAGACAAACTGGCCACAGAGCAGCATCCAGAGGGAATAAGCCTAAAGTACACTTCCAGGGTTTGCTGTTTCCTGCACTGGGTTTTAGTATCCTCTAGATGGGACAACCAGAATTCTCTAATATTTTGCTGTAGCAAATCACCCCTTCTGAGCTGAGCACCCACCATAATCACCTAAATTTCTGAGGACCATCAGGTGTTGCAAGAACCCATTTCTCAATAATCTCCTCGCCTCTTGCTATATCAGCTGTGTCAGATGATAATGACTCAATTGCCTCATGCTTCTCTTTCATACTTAGCAGTCAGTTTTGCTGTTCATTGTTCTCGTACTGTAGGCCTTCCACTGTTCACTATAGATGTATATTGATTTGGGCTGATAAATTTGAGGTAATTTAATACCCATTTGAAATTATTTCATGTAATAAATTGCAGAAAATGCAGAACTGCCTTGCACTTGAGCTTTAAAGAGGGGGGAACATTCAACTGCTGAGCTTGTTTTCTTACACTGTGTCAGACTTTTTAATCTTGCTTGGTCAGCATAGAAGTTAAAAATCACACAGGACCTATGACAGTAGGAATTTACCATGTGCCAAATGTGTATCTTTCAAAGTTAAAACTTCCAACCTCTTTGGTCTTCAAAAAGCTCCAGATCTTCATGGATAAATAGGTATGTAATGAATTTAAATAAGTACTTACTAGATCTTGGAACTAAACCTATATTTCTGATTTTTTTTTTGGCACATTCTTTCTCCAAATCTATAAGAAAATATACTGCTATGTTATTGGAAACATAGAGGAGTGACTTGAAAGAGACGGTGCATTGAGCCTCTTTAATTGTTCTAAAAGGGAACAGTTTATGGAAAAGGAGCAAGTTCATGGCCTGCTACACTGAGCTGAGTTGGAGAATTGTGGAAGCACACTCAAGGTGTGCCTGGGGTACCTAGGACCCTGTCAGCACAGGTGCCACAAGCCACAGGTGCTTCTTTGTCTTGGTTGCCTCTGCCATCCATGCTGAATCGATGAGGACAAATCAGGGAAATGCCAGCAGAGCTCCAGGACGCTGTTGGCATGGCAAATACAAGTGATACATTACAGGTACAGGGACTCCCCATCCTCAACGGAGGAGGGGCAAAGACAACAGAGAGAATGAAAAAGCAATCAAACTGTTTGCTGTGTCTATTCCTCAAAGCTCACTTGTTTAAACCAGACCTAAGTCATGTCAGCTGAAGCTTCCAGTTACATTAGAAATACTGGCCATTGCCACTGAAATAAAGATAATGAATTTTGATCATATGGGGGAGTAGAGAGGCTCAATTTATGCATATCCTGCATAAATTCTGCATCTATCTTTTAGATGCAGTGGTGTTCATGAACTTGTTTGCTCTCCCTTCCTCTTCCACCCTGTTCAGTCCTGCAGCTGACATGAAGAACGGGGAGAAGTAGCACCGGTGTTTTGCTTTCTCACTTGGTTTTGTTGGGTTTTCTCCATTTATACCTCTGCAACTTCAGGCTGGCTCACAGTGTTTGAGCTCACAGAAGAAAATGTGCAAGCTAGGATGGTGACTGGCTGCTCCACAGATGCATTGGTATTGGTTTTTAACAGTTTTAAACACAAGCAGTCTTCTAGGTATTTTCTAAAATTAATAAAACAATATCCTGGGTTTTAAACATACTTAAAACACATTAGAGAAAAAAAAAATCTGTTGTATTTGCTGGTGAATGTTTGTGCACATGTTCTCTTGTTTGTGGGAGACTAAAAAGCACATCATTTCCCACCATCTTTTTACAGAAAGTAAAGTAAAATATTTATAGGTAAACAACCCCCCTAACATCTGCTTCAAATGGCATCAATGTAAATTTTGGTAAGTATTTTTGAATGTTCATTTTCATTAACACCATTTTAAATGCAAAAGTTAGCTTGTTTCTAGTGACAGAAATCAAATAAATGTAGATGTTATTTCTCCAATAAGAAATATTTTATATAATTAAAGAAACCCCAACCAAACAACTTGCTTAGCTGTGTTTTTTTAATTCAAAGATACAACCTCACCAGAGGGAAGGTGGAAGTGGGATTTAACTATGTCTGTAATCTCATTTCAAAAGACGTGTTCAAACTTATTGTCAATTGGTATTTTGAATGCCTGTCCTTGGTCACACCCTGTACGTTCCCTGTGCAGTGTAGGGTCTGGCACAGGTAGCAAAACCGTGGAAGGACAAGTCCACAAAGGGCCACAGTGGCAGAGATTGGGATGACCTGAGCCACTGTAGGTGGCTGTGGCTTTGCTGATGGCAAATTACCAGCTTTCTAAAACTCATGAAAATTCACACCCACTTAATGTAAAGTCTAATTTGCTTCTGTGTACACTCAAGACAGGAAAAAAGTGTTTTAAGAAGAGAGGAGTTAGGTAGCATTGTTATTTCTGTGTATATTTGTTTAGTGCTTTAGATTTTGTTGAAAGACAAAGTCTGTTGACTGTGTGTTTTGGTTACATTCAGCTCCTTAAGAAGGGATGTGTTTTGTTTATCAGTTTATTAGCTAACAAAATAGCATTCAAAGTTAGTTTTAAAGAACATTATCGGACTATTACAAGGACATTATTTAAAATGAGTGGATAAGTTTTATTTTGTTGATGTTTTATTGGGGTTTACCCATTCTAAATCTCACTATTTTATAGAAAACAGTTTAATGATTCATGAAGTAACAAAGTGAATTGCTTATATACCGATCTCAGACTCTTGTAAAAATAAATCTATTACCCTAATAATTTAATTCTAGTACATTATTCATATAAACATTTAGAGTATTCTCTTACATTAAAAAAAAAATAAAAAAATTAACCAATCCATCTCGGTATTTGGACCTTTTTAAGTTCACAGGTTGTCATGTAGGGAATACATACTGTACCTAGAGTATGTAAATGTAAGGTAATGTAGGAAATAGGAAGATATTGGAGAAAGCTGTCGCTTCAGTTAAGACATTTAGCGAGAACTTGTGAGGTGTGAGTTAATTTGCTGAATTCTACTGTGAAAAATATAACATTTTTCATGATTCCTCATGCATGATGGATACTTTAATCTCATGGGAGAAAGTAAGTGAGAATTTTAATAGATTCCTTTGTGGAGCCTGCATTTTAGTAGACCTGCCTTCTTTTTATAAGATGAGGTTAATTTCCTGACATTTTTGTTTCCTCACCTTTCCTCTTATCTTTATTTTATGGCAAAAGCCTATTAGAACAGTCAAATTTGTTATTTCAAATTGGATAAAGTCAACAGATTTTAGCTCTGAATTGTGTATACATGATGCATAATTTTTATGTAACTTCCTGCTAGGATGTTCTCCTCCTCCCTGTACCCATACTGAATTGCAGTTTTGGTGTGGATTTAATGAAAGGACGTTCTTCCGCTCTGCAGTTGCTTTCAGTTTTTGTATTTATGGTGTAATATGGCAGCTTTCACTGTATCCATGAAATATGAGTGATCATCAACAAACTATCCAAGAGAAAGGAGTTTTAAGGAAGTGTTTGAATGAGGAGAGGGTGACTGTACAAAAAAAGAAAACAGAAGGGAATTTCTCTCAAGTTGAAAAGGAAGAGGTCATTTGGGCAAGAAGGCCTGTAGACATCCTGTCACATGGGTAGACAAAGTGTTGAAATTGTAAATTCCACATGGCATTTGGTGTACTCTGTGAGTGTTCATGTGTTGGTGTAAGGAAGCTCACCCTCTGTTCCCTCTGCAGCTCTCCAGGGATTCACAGCCTGAAGTCACAGCCACGCCCACAGGCCACCAGATTGTGTGCGGAAAAAACCAACCTGCAACAAGTATTTGCTAGAAAGTCCCATTTGAACAAAGCATTTTAACTGACTCCTTAGCCAGTTGCAAGCATTTGTGGAGAATTAACAAAACAGAAAAAGCTCTCTTTTCTCTCCAGGCAGGAAAAGAGAACAGTTTTGTGCTCTAAGTGACCAGACATGCATTGCAAATAACGAATAGTGATTGTTCCTATCGGTCAGTTAAAAATTGTGTCACAGGGTCAAATATGTTTACATACACTGCTCAAGGACTTGTGGCTAATGAAGTAATTATTAACACTCGTGACTTATTTGAAGACACCTGGTGAACAGATTTAAGGGCTCTATCCATTGGCTGTATTTCCCAATTCCACCAGCCCTGGATAAAAATGTGTAAAATCTAGACTAGAACAAAATCAGTTTCATCATGTGATAGCAATGTCCATCCTCAACACCTGCTGTGATATATCCTTTATTGATAGGACTATTACAGATGATGGATTTTGGTTTTGTGAGCCTATTCAGTCCAAACCAGGAGACTCCCAGGCCTACAGAACCGTGAAATACCTGTATTATTTTAAAATCAGCTTTTAAGTGTGAGATACTGTCACAGTAATTATATTCCTTGATTAATAATATGCAGTAATGATTCTGACAAGCACTGTTCAGAAGTAGGCAAAGATCTAATCTGCTTTTCCAGGTGTTTGTACTTACTGCAAGGATCAAGTTTTTTGGTGGTCACCAGGTAGAAAAGGAAGCCTTGGTGAGTGAAATGATGAGTAGGATTGGTCCCAGACACACAGCTTCAGGCTTAAAACTTTCCCTGTTCCAGTGATTATTGCAAACAGAAATATCTTCCCAAATGGCTGTGAGGAGAAGGAGGGAAAGGAGGGAGGCCAGGGTTGGGAGCATACAAAACCCAGAACCAAAATATTTTAAATTCCACTGTATATTTAGTGCAGTTATTGTTTTTCTGGGACTGATGTGCTGCTCTAAAGAACAAGTGAAAACTGCATCAATCGCTGTGTTATTGCATTTCACACAGATTTTACTTTAATACTCTATTATATTTTGTGCCTTCAAAAGAAAAAAAACAGTTTTGAGGAAGAAGTGAAGGGAGTGTTTTTGTTAGAAAACAGCATGTAAACTTTATGACATCTAGTTTGTAAAATCTTTAGTGTCTCTTTTGCTTTTTGTTCTGTAATTGACTACTAGCACCCCCTTTAACCCACCTTAAAGGGCAAGCAGGAAATTCATGTTTTCGTTCATCAGCCCATCCCTCTGAAAGGCGTTCAATATTAAACCAGTTTGCAAGGAGCAAAGGCAGAAGAAACAAGAGGCCCAGTTAGGCTGTGGCAAGGTTAGGAGATGCATGTCTGGTGCCTGCAGCAAATATCAGCTCCGGTTCCTGTACAATTTTTGCATGGGGAGACCAAGTTAATTGGGGTATGGCTCTGTTCTTTCCTTTATGTGTGACCTTTTATTATCTCTGTGGCCCTGTAGTTCATGCAGTGTCATAAAGCTGTGGGAAAGTCTTGCTGCTGGTGTTATCAGCTGCTGGAAATTAACTCAAAAATTGAAATTTTTGTGTTTCCTTTTGCCTGAAGGTGTCTGGGAGTTTTTAAATTGCTACGAAGGTGCAATTATTGTAGTGGTGATTTTGCTGAGCATTGCTTGTTTATCTTTTTCCCTTCTTTCTCTCCTCTTCTTTCCCCCACTGCTTTTTAGTGCAAGCTGTGGGCTGGCAATCAGGTGTTGTGCTGGGGCAGGGGGGGTTACTTTAGGAGGGGGGTTACATGGCATAATTCCCACGAATGTAGGAGGAGGATGAAAAAGATAAAGAAATTTTGTTTTTCTGAGCTAGAGGATTCTCTGCATGACTTCCCCACTGATGGGATCATGTGCTTTCAGGCTGAGATTTTATTAACAATTCAAATGGAAATTGAGGGCACAGGAGGAGCAGATTCTCACATAAACTTGATCTGTCCATGAATGCAGTTCTCTGTTTGCCCTGACCCTGCATGGCTTAAGACACTGCCTGTGAGGCCTGAGTGCCAGACACAAAGACCGAAATGAAAAGCAAGCACATTCCAGTAGTCTGCACAAAGGCAATGGAGCAGTTTCTAGCCGTCTCCCCAGGGAGAGATCTTATCTCCTTGCAGCTAAACCCCTTTAGAGTGTTTATTTGTACTCTAGCACCCAAGGTTTATGAATTGATATGCTTGCTGATTAAACTGTAAGTTTCCTCGGTGGGTCTTTTTGGGAGACACGGAGGTGTTCCACGTGTCATCTCTTTCCCAAATTCCTATCGACATTTATCAAAAGGTTGCTTTGCTTTCCTGGAGAGCAGACGCGGGCAAGTGCTGAGGGAAAAGGGAGTCCAGGAAGTACATTCGTTAATAAAAGTCATCCCCAGCCTCGGGAGAGTTTTGCAGAACTTTGTCTTGAGGACACATCGCCTGGTTTTGGCGCTTAGAGCAGCAGCGCCGGGCGCGTGTGCGGAGCAGCGCTCGGGAGGCTGCCCAGAGTGAAATGTTGTGTGCACGGATGAAATGTTGTGTGCACGGATGAAATGTTGTGTGCACGGGCTGACCTTCCTTGTGCTAGGAAGGCACGGGCAGGACGTGAGGCGAGGCTGCTGTGGCCACTTCTGCAGGGCCAGCGCCCTCCGCCAATGGGAGTCAGTGCGGGATGCTGCCTGCCGGGAATTCTGCCGGGCAGGAGGGAAGGGGGGTGGGCGATGGTGCTTCGCTGGAGGTTTTGCCATTTCTTTTTGAGGCTGGAGAACACACCCCAGTGCAAGGATATCATTCATACTCCCTTGATGTTAATATTGTGTCAGTATATTGCTAATAACGTCAGTACATAGTGGAGATTCCTTAATCAGGCTATTAAGCACAGATACTTCTGGCTGTCCTAAACAGGCTTCCTTTTATGAAAACTCCCTAAAACAGTAGGAAAACTGTAAAAAAACAAATGTGCTGAGTGTCTTAATTCCAAAGAGTCACAATATTAATTGTCCTAGTTTTCCTTATTTTCAGCCACAAAAGAAAAGGAAAATAGCCCCAAAGCAAAAGCCAGCAACTTTTAAATAGGAAATCGTAACCATATGTTCTTCCATTTTCCTTACAGCGTTTAAAAGTTTCAAACATTTTGATACTCCTGGAAGTTTTTAAATTAGTGGGAAGAGATTAGCAAGAGATATTGATTCAAATAGTTTTGGTCCCTTAATTTTATGTGTTTATATTATCCAAAATTAATGGTCGTACTTAGGCAAATTGTCAGAAATTAGTGACAAAATTGCTTTATTGCTTTTCTTTCATTTGATGCTAATTAATGACCCTACATTATGAAGTGTAAGCCTCTTCTGTATTTCTCCTTCTTCATAAATACTAGTGGTAATGTGTTGGGCTAAACTTTTTTCTTCAGTGTATGCAATAATTGCTGTATAGAAATGTGATAACAAATAGCTTTCTGACATGATTTATAGAAATGTGATAACAAACACATTTCTGGCAAGATTTTTCCTGAAAGAATATAAATGTTATTTACTTAAGAGCTTGAAGTCATTTTGATATGAAAGAAATGCTAGTAACATAATGTGTTCATTGATTCATGTGATAAAACAATAGTTTTTCATATCAAAGTACTTCCCAGTAACTTACTCAGCAGTTACTTTATAAAATCTGGACTTCACTTTGTTTTACCAGTAAAAACCCCCTTACCTCTCTCCTGCTGGTTTAGAGTGTGTTTGAGAAAAAAGGTTCTTTTTCAGTGGACTAGAATAACACCATGGAATTTTTCATCATATTTTCCACCTGTTAATGTAAGTGGTATTTGGTACAGAGCAGTATTTATCCAGGTTTCTCCAAACTAAATTATTTTAATGATACATAAATATATTAAAGTCTAGAATAGATGCAGTAAATAAAAGACACTTCTAGGTTTTTTTTTACACAAGAACAATGGAAAAAACAGGTTGTGTGTGTAATTTTTTTGTTTTCTAAGAATTAAAAACAAAGAAAAGTTATGAATATACATCACAAAATTTGATATTTTTAACATCATATACTAAAGTAGAGTAGTGAAGCTAAATAACAAAATTACTGCTAAAAGGGAGTTTGAGTGGCCTTGTAGGAATAAATTAGTTAAAATTATTAAAAGCAAAAAAGTTTTCAAAATATAAGAGGAAATAGTCTCTAAACTTTTATAGTTTCACAAATTATCCATATTTCTCTGCTGTCTAATCTTGTATTGCTAAACCAAGAGAATAGCACTTTTCACTGGTAGAGGATTGCACCATGGATAAAATATTGTCTCTGTGGTTGTTGACAAAGTTCTATTTATCTTTAATCTCAGGTATACTCAGAAAGTTTTCAAAATTGTGATTTACTAATCCTTGAAGTGTTTTTTTTCCATCTTTTGTCATGAGTAATGCTTCACATTTTTTTCTAGTTATATATTAATTAATATTTATTACTATTTGTTAATATTTCAGTCATGGTGATATTATTTAAATCAATCTTTAGAATCACTGAATTTTATAAACAAATTGTTACCTCTTTTTGACATGACTTTTTAAAATGTGTTCTCTCCCAAAAGAAGTTCTGAGAAAAAGGAGAGAGAAAAATTTATTTACTTAGTTTTGCTTGAATGTGAAGATGGTATTGCTGGACTTCAAGCTTCTATGTTTTTGTGCTCTGAGTTTGACCTCTGGAGGGAAGCAGGTACTCCCTTGCAATGCCTACACCAACTTTATGTTCTAAACTTAGGTATTTTGAGTTTCATCATCGATAATAAGCTAACCTCATGACTTCTCCTCACAAGTAAATGAAAGGAAGAGGAGAATAATTAGGATCACTAGAATTAGCCAGAACAGTGGCAGTTTGTGGTATAAAAATGTGAATTTAAGCTTGCCAGAGAATCTGCCCACAGCATCCACTTGTCAGTGCCTGAAATAGTGTTGTCTCAGGCTGCCATTTGAGCAGCCATTTATGCTGCTTTGCTGAACTAACCACACTGGAAACCAATGAAAATGAAGAGATAGTTCTATGGGGAAGGGGATAGTTTTCATAACGAAGATGACCTTTGAATCACAGCAGAACGCATTTATGTAGGTTACTAGAAAGTAAAACAACACTTCTGTAAATTGATGTTGATGAGGGATTAAATTTATGGGTTTTTATATGTTTTGATTAAATACAGACTCAGGTGATAAAACATTTTATTGTAAACCACTGAGAATTTACCACATGGATAGAATTGATTGAGGAGAAGGTTCTGTCTTCATATGCAAATCTGTGAAATTTGCAAGTGTTCCTGGAAATCCCAAATCTTCTAAATGTAACTTAAAAATGAAGTAAATTAGAATTTCCTTAGAATTGCTTTCAATTTCTTTTGACATCCTTGGGAGTTATCATGATTAATTAATATTGCACTTGTCATAAATGGTGTCTAGTTTGTACTTGGTGTGTTTCCTCAGCTTTTGGCTATGGTTCTTGTCCACTGATACAAGCAAGGAAAGAGGAGGGAAGGAAGCCTCTTGTCCTCAGGCAGTTTGCACTGCCCCTTTGTACATGGAAAATTTTCTGTTTTCCCTGCCTTCACAGAGTGGGCACCAGGGTAAAGTATGTGCTGCCTGATCTGTTTGCTCTGCTCAGAAATGCAAGTGCTCCAAAGGGGCAACCACACCATCTCACTTCTGTTACCCAACTGAGTGTCTAATCTGGGCTTTTTCCAAGACAGTCTGGGCATCCTTCTTTTGGCTTTTTAGAGCAGCAATTTTCTTCTCACTGACTCTGTAGGCACCCTGAAGTGGTGATGTTGTTATTTCCATGAAACTGTGGCATTAAGACTTCCCAGCTTACTTCCTTCAGTGAATGTTGTCAGCTTTTTTGGCAAATTCTATGATTTTGATGTCCAGTATTTAATATCAGCCATACACTAATGAGGCATTATCTGCTATATAAGGTATTTCAGCTCTGACTTCTGTGGTTGGAAGTTTTAAATGATACTTTAGATATTTTTTGGCTTTTCAGTAGTAATTTTTAAAGGAAATTGATTTATCTTAACAAGTCCTGGTCAGTCCTGGATGAGTGTAACCTCGGGGGACAGTCATGAAATTTTAAAATTCCTTTTGTTTTTTCTATTGATAATTCAGGTTTAGATACTGTTCTGAAAGATGAGATGTATATACAGATTTTTTTTCAGTATACTTTTAATAATACCACCTGTTTAGTGATCATTTTACTTAAAATTTTACTTAAAATTGGATATATTATTGAAAATTAGTTCCGTTTGGGTCTACTGTGTAAATACACTTTCTAAAAATAATGAACTGAAACTAAAATTGTTTCATGCCTAAATTTGATAAATAGGGATGACTCAAGGAATCCTTCTACTTTGAGAAGTCATGACTGTCTCAGTCTCCTACCTCCAGCCAAGTCATATTTGATTGCTGGTACATGAAGAAAAGATAAGAAAAAAAAAAAAAAGACTGAGCATGGATGTAATAATGAAGAAACAATGCAGCACAGTCAACCAGGCATGAAGAATTATGTATTGAAGCTAAGAGGCCAAGTGTCTCATCAGCTGGATTTTAATAGTGCCTGGCAGAAGTGCTTGTACTTGTACAGCAATTGTTTTAATATCTAATTGTGTTTCAAGTTGAAATATGACACTCTGTCTTGAAACATGAAGAGAACATTTCCTGTGATGCAATGTCTGAGCATTTCTTTATGTATTAAACTGAGCCCAGAAAATTTGTGATACTTGTGTTTTCAGATTCCAGGAGCTTCCTAATTATGCATAAGTAAAGCTGTATCCTGTGCAGTTTTACTATTGTTATTTCTTTCCTCTTCCTGTCTTTATAAGTCATCTTGTTTACTGCATTCACTTGATTTAACTTGTTCCTTCTTTTTTGTTGTGTTGTTTTTATTTTAATACTATTAGGTGCTTAATTTGCAAGTTAGCAGAACACCTAGTTTTGCTTGGGGAGTTTAGCTACAAAAGCAGTATACACTTTAAATATAAATGTGACCCAAAGCTGACATCTGAATTATGCTTCTGATAATCTAGCATTACCCTAACAGGGTCAGGACTAAAAGATCATCATAATTGAGGACTAGAAAAAAAAGAGGAGTTTAAAAAAAGCTTAAATTTTCAGCATGCATACTGAAATGGATGTAATACTCAAAGTGTAACCTGGTTTTGAAATGGGCTTTTTTAATTTTATTTCTCATGATCGATTGGCATGTGAAGCTGGAGCTTTTCAGGAGAAGTCTGGGATTATGAATGCATCAGCCTCTGCTTTTAGCACAGCAACGAGGTTATCAATAATGCATTGGAGATCTCAGAATCCTTGAACATAGGGAAATCACAGCTGGTGTGGGCTTATTGTTGAAATGGCAGATTTGAGCCAAGAGGTCACGACAACTGCATGTCAGACGGTCATACACACGCACACAGACATGTCTTGAGGGAATGAGGGGAATAATATCTGAAGAATTGCCAGTGCCCATGTTATTTAGAAACTCTTCATATGTTTCTATAGTTCAACTTTAAAAGCAGCATATTTAATGCTGCTTGCAGCAGCCTTTTGACATTTTGGCCTTTCCCAGTATTGTAAGTTTTATTGTTTTCCTGACAAGTTTATTCATATACTAACAGCTTGCTTGGCAGCAATGTTCAGACTCAATACTTAGGCTTTCTGGTCACGGTGATGGCTGGCAGTAATAGAGAGGGAGAATAAGTGAGTGTGGAAATGCAAAGCTGTCTCTTGTTACATTTTATCGATCTCATTCTGGTGTCATTCAATTAAGACAGAAATGTGATGGATAGTGTCTGCATAGATCCCTACTTTGCTTTCCAGCCACTCTATATAAAGCGTTTCTGGGGGAGGGAGGAGTAAAGAGAGTGTGAGGGGAGGAGGGGATAGCAAATCAAAGATACAGTGTGATTTGAATTACAGATCAAACTTATCTTTTAAAAAAATCATTATTCTAAAGCTATGCTGAAAAGCAATATTAGCAGAGCTAGCATTCTCTGTTGTCTTGCTAATAAGTATGTGTAAATGTCCAGCACATTGTTCATTGCAGTTGAAGTAATGTTGGTAGTTTTTTTCCCAGATCTTGTCTGTGGTTTATGAATAAACACTTGATTCTTCTGAATTTAATACACAGATAGAAATGAAAGGATTTACTTGCCTAAGAGAGTTGCCTGCATGCTGTAGGGCAGTAATTCCAGATAAACATCTGAAGATAAGAGTTGTCATTTCAGCCCACTGTTTACTTTAAATGTGGTGAAAAAAAATTGAGAAGCTCTCTCAGTGTGGTACAAAAACATAGAGATTAGCTCCATGGGTTTAAGCAGACCTACATCAATGCACTACCAAGCCTCTTGCCCAATCTTCACACAGTGGCAACTTCAGAACTAATAAATTACTTTCAATCTAACTCCCAGTTTTCTGCCTAAGATGTGAATGAGACAATCCTAGAATGCATGGGTGATTTCCAGACGTGTTTTTTGTCATTAGACTTGCATCAGGCTCCTTAAGTGTTTTTTAGAATGTACAGGCTCTTTAGTTCTCTGTGAGGAAAGCCTTGATAAATCTCATCTCCTGGTTTTCCTTCCCATCTTCTCTGTTTGAGGGTAGGAGGGCTGTCTGTCCAGTTCACCTCTTTTCCCATAGAACTTCCAGGGGAAGGGTTTGCAACTCAGAAACCTATGTCTGGGGCAGGTTTGGGATTCTCTGCTGAAATGAGGTTACCTGGGCAAAAGCCAATTCACCAGAACCGAAGTACTTTGTAGATGTATATTGGCCATTCCAACTATCAGAAACAAAAAAAGACCAGCCAACTAAGACAAAAGAGCAAACCAAGCTGTACCACATGCAGCATGTAGGGTTGATGTTCCTGGC
Organism: Anomalospiza imberbis; assembly: GCF_031753505.1. Lineage (NCBI taxonomy): Eukaryota > Metazoa > Chordata > Aves > Passeriformes > Viduidae > Anomalospiza > Anomalospiza imberbis. The sequence continues at coordinate 41,524,712 of NC_089682.1, forward strand.
TTTCCAGCCATTGTGGCTGTTGAGAATGTTCCACTTTGCACAGTCTGGCTGTCTCCCAAAGTCCCTTTTCCTGCCCTGGGGAGCAAAGGAGTCCTAGGAGCCAACATTTGAACTAAAAGCCTTGAGGCTTTGATGTTCAGGACTGTATTTTCCTTGCAACTGCCATTATTGCATACACATTTACCACTGTGAAAGGCATTAATTATTAACTAAGAAATAATTATGTTTTAAGGTTTTGAAGTTTTTAAGTATTTAAGATTTAAGCCACATTTTATGTGTGACAAGGCTAAGATTTTAGAAATGACAGCACACTTCTGTTATTCATTCAGATGAGTATTCTGAGTGCTTGTTTGGGATTCCTTTGTGCCTCAGGTTAACAGCAGTTACTTGATGCTCTGCAGAGCCTACAACGGAGTTATGGGCCTCGGTTCTGGATTCATGGGCTTGAAGATCAAACATCAACTGGGGTTTGAGTTTTCAAAACAAGAGAATTTGAAAGAAGAGGTTAGGGCTGAGATGAACCAAGGTTTCTCAGAATAATTTGACCTTGTGTTATTAATTAGATGCTTCTGCTAAATCGATCAGCAACAGTTATACTGCCATGAGTATAAAGTGTCTTCCCTTTGTGCAGGAATTCTACCAGGGATCTATAACTCGTTTTCCGAGGACCCTTGGAAGGAATCACATGAGAAAAGTGCTGCCTTCCAGACATGAGAAAGCAAGAAGGGTCTCAGGCCCTTCCAGTCATTGCTGTTTTTTTACCTAAAAGCAAAGATAGGTACACTCAGGACTCTGAATAATTGTTGAACCTGCTCTTTGAGGGCTGATCTAAAGTGGGGATGCTGCTTAGATGAATCATGGATGTTTAATTCCCATTGAAATTCTTGAACATTGCGGGATATTGAGTTTATGCACCTTGAATACTTGCTCCAGTGTCAGTATCTTTGGAAATTACTTTTAATATAAGACAGAGAGGTAGACTTTTTTTATGCTTCTATCCCCCCTTCAAAGTGACATTGTTTTTATTATTAAAATTAGTTCATGGTATAGCATGTTGTAGCAAAGACAGCATCGTTTGTGCAACATCCCCTCTTAGTTAAGGAGACTTTCAGTGCTGGACCATTTGATAAATCATGCATTTGCCACACAGGTATGAAATCAAAAATATTAATGTGCATTTAAAGCAAATAATGTTGCCTAGATTTTATAGGCAATCTCACAGCCAATGCTGTTGGTATAACTGCTTAAAATAAAGCAGTTAAAGTGATTTCCTCACTTAACATCCTGACTCGGCACAGGTTTCTGTTTCTTTCTCCACTCTGAACAGAGAGTTTGCTTTGCTCCTTCCTGGCTTTATGGGCTCACATAATGTAATATACAAAATAGCTTTGCATTTTTAATTACTGTTCATTTAACTGCAGGAAGGAAAATACTTGTGGCATTAAAAAAAGGAAGAAAATATTTTTTAAAATGATGTGGCTTTGTGGGAGGTGACTAAGGGGCCTTGAGTAGCAATCTAAAACAAAATTTACCAATGCAAAATTTAAGCATGATTTTAAAAATTTGACCATCTGGATTTTTTTCAAAGGTTCATTGAATTATATCAGGTTCTAACAGCCATACATAACATTAAGAAAGACAACCAGCTCTAAAATAATGACTACTAATAAGCTCTACAAGGAAACTTTTAATATAATTTGTCCACTGGAAGCTTTCCTTTTCCCTGACCTCAATGAAGAAACTCCATTGAGGTGTACTTTTGGATAAATTCAGTGCACTGACAGCTGTCTCTGGAGCTGAAACTGAACATGCATTAAGTTTATAAAACTTGATCTAGGTGTTTTCATGTCAGTGTCATGCTTTTTGTAGATGTCCGCATTTCATAATTGCAGAAGCAGTGCCACAAGAATTACTTGTTTTGTATGTTATTTTAATCTCAGAAGGGAACAGCTAAACCAGCACAAACCAAACCTGTTTTAAGACATACCATACACTTGAATTTCCAGTTTTGTTTCTAGACTTCAGAAATTCACAGAAGATTGAGGAGAGGAGGGAGGGAGGCTTCCTAAGCACAAGCACGCAAGTGGTTATGGCCTATTGTACTCTTTTTAGAATTGAAATATTTCAATAGCCTGAAAATGAGCCAGACAGATTGTATATTATGAACAGGGGAAAAAGAAAAAAGGATACAAATAAATAAAGAGCAGCTGCACTTATGTTAGCAGTGCAACAGAGTTAAAAGAGACCTGAAAAATTATAGCTGACATTTTATATACAAATCTAGGAGAAAAGAACCCTAAAGTATATCAAGTCTTGTCATATTCCATTCTGCTCTGAACTGAACTTAGGGTTCAGTGTTTAATGTATGAGAAACAAATATTTTCTTTCTCAAGTGCTTCTAAGGAATTAGGATTAAATATACGAGACACAGGCAGATCTTTGAACAGCTTACTTAAAAGCAGAAAGAAGCCAATATCTGAGTCAGATATATTTTTGACTATTATCAGCTGTAGCAAGAATTTACAAGTAATTGTCTACAATATGAGGGTAGAAAATATTAGTATTGTTTAAGAAAAAATACTTTTTGTTTTGGAATTATTTTTGGGATTCTCAGATTCCTGTATTTTACTCCTTGATATTTAACTGTTGGTGGAGTGGACAATCGTGTTTTTCCAATGTGGAATTCACCTTTATCACTTCAATGTACAGAGAATGTTTAAGTATTGTTACATTGTTTGGTAATTAGAACACTTTAAGTGAGGAAAAAATGGTAAGTGTTCAGAGTCTGCTTGAATTTGAAACCTGTGGCTTCAGAGTATGGCAAACATTCATTCAATATCTGTGTGTAAGTTGAATAAATAAATACCATTTTTCTTTATTGCACTCTCTCCAATAAACTAAAGATAGTAGAACAGCCTTGTTTAGCCCTGCCTTTTGATTTTTCAGTATTAAGTAGTCTTGTCCATTAATCAGAAACTGGAAAGTCTTTCACAGACAGTGTCCCAGCTGAAGAGGAATCAATGGTGTTTATGCTTTCATTCTACCTGAAGTTCAGTATTTAATACATGTAGTAATTCTGATTGTCAGAAAATGTCAGATGGTAGATATAAAAAGAAACATAGGCTAAAGAAGGGTAAACTTAGTTTAATCTAGGACAGAATCAATAAATAAAGGTGGAATGCTTTACGAATTTAGTCCCAATAAGAATTAGGTGTGGTAAAGGTGATTACTAAGATTTTGGAAGTCAATTCAGGAATGCAGTCATGTTAACTTGCTTTAAGGAAGACAAACAAATACGTCCTATTCATTAGGTTTTGGGTTGGAACAATGGGCAAAACTCTTCCTACTGATTCTTTATGTGCAATTCTGAAAATCAGTTTTTGTAATTCTGGGGTAACCCAGAAAATAGAAGTAGTGAGACAAGTCATGTTAGCAATCATTGAATCATCATAGAATCAGAATGGTTTGTGTTGGAAAGGACTTTAAAGATCATCTTGTCCCAAACCCCTGCCATGGGCAGGAACACCTTCCAGTAGACGAGGTTGCTCAGGGCCCCATCCTACTTGGCCTTGAACACTTCCAGGGATGGGGCAGCCACAGCTTCTCTGGGCAACATGTGCCAGTGCCTCAACATCCTCACAGTAAAGAATTTCTTCCTAATATCTAATCTAAATCTGTCTACTTTTACCTTAAATCTATTCTCCCGCTTCTATTACTATGTGTCCTTGTAAAAAGTGCCTCTCTTCAGCTTTTTTGTAGGCTTCCTTCAGGTACTGTAAGGAGTTCTAGTGTCTTCCTGGAGCCTTCTTTTCTCTGGGCTGAAAAACCCCAATTCTCTCAGCCCTTCCTCACAGCAGAGCTGCTCCATCCCTCTGATCACCTTGGTGCCTCCTCTGGCCTGGCTCCAGCAGGTCCCTGTCCTTCCTGTGCTGGGAGCCCAGAGCTGGATGCAGCCCTGCAGGTGGGGTCTCAGCAGAGCGGGGCAGAGGGGCAGAATCCCCTCCCTGCCCTGCTGCCCACGGGGCTCTGGGTGCAGCCCAGCACACGGGGGGTTCTGGGCTCCCAGAGCACATGGCTGGGGCATGTTGAGCTTATGTGGACATTAACAGTGATTATGGAAAATATAGCTGTGATCAATGTAGCTGTTTTGCATCCTTATATTCTAGTAGGAATATTGCCTCTTTATTTTGGTTTTGATAGAGCACCTGTAGTTCTCAGTGGTCAATATGTGTTTCTACACTGTGCTCCAAGTGCTGGCAAACAACAGGAGGTGGAAGTCTATGTGGCAGCGCCTTTGTCATGAAAAATGGTAGTTCCCAACACTGTGGAAAGGGACCTTGGGGTCCTGGTCTATGGCCAGTTGGACATGAGTCAGCAGTGCCCTGGCAGCCAGGAGAGCCACCTGTGTCCTGGGGTGCATCAAGTGGCACCCCAGCATGGCCAGCTGTGCAAGAGAGGAGATTGTCCTGCTCTGCTCTGCTCTCACCTTGAGTGCTGGGGGCAGTCTCACAGTATAAGAAAGACTTTTAGATATTAGAGAGTGTCTAAAGGATGGTCACGAGGATGGTGAAGGGCCTTGAGGAGAAGCCGTATGAGGAGTGGCTGAGGGCACTTGGTCTGATCTCCCTGAAGGCGACTGAGGGGAGACCTCACTGTGGTCTTCAACATAAGGGGAAGAGGGGAAGCAGACACTGATGTCTTCCCTTTGATCATCAGTGATAAGATCTGAGGGAACAACCTGAAGCTGAGTTAGGTTAGATATTAGGAAAAGGTTCTTCTCCAAGAGGGTGGTTGGGCACTGGAACAGGCTCCCAAGGAAGTGGTCACAGCACCAAGCCTGATAGAGTTTGGACAATGCTCTCAGGGTGTTGGACAGCACTCTCAGGCACGTGGTGGGATTCTTGGGGTGTCCTCTGCAAGGCCAGGAGTTGAACTCAATGGTCCTGATGGATTCCTTCCAACTCAGCATTTTCTGTGATTCTATGATTTTTCCACAAACATGGTACTGTGGTGCTATTTTGATTAAAGACAGTGTCCAGTCTAGAAACTACAGTAAAGATATCCCTTTTAAAAGGCAGGATAGACTCTTTTAGGTTATCCACTTTTTTCTTGGCAGCTCTCTTCTAGCACTAGGGATTCCAAAATGTGAATCATATTTTCCAGCAAACGTCAGATGCTGACAGTAAATTTGAAAACAAGATAAGTTATTTATAGGTAAATAAAGTCTAGTTTCTAGTATAATGGGTGAGAATATTCCTGAGAGGGTCCATCTTCTTGACTGAAGGATACATGCTAGGAATATGCATCATTATGTGTATTTCTGCTTATGCAATATGGGAACTCTTGAAGATATTTGCAGTTTGGAGTCTCTTCTCCCAGGCAAGGACAAGAGAACACAGCCTCAAGCTGTCCCAGGGGAGGTTCAGGTTGGACATCAGGAAGAATTTCTTCATTACAAAAATTGTTAAACACGAGAACGGACTGTCCAGGTTGGTGTAGTCTTTACAAACCATTACATGATGTTCTTGCATGAGTCCTGCTTGGCTCTTTGTACTTTATCTTTCTTGAGCTGCTACATTCTTTTACACTGTGTAATGTCAGTCCCTGAGGAACACAGGGTAATTTTGTGTGTAGAAGAATAATATTTCAAATATCTGAAGAGATGTCCAAAATTATTAGGAAGATTTGCCCAAGCCTTTTATGATTGCTCAAGTCACAGAAAAGCAGATACTTAAGAATAAGAATGTCGGCAACCTTAATGGCTGTTGCTCAAGAGGATTGCATTTAATTTTCCCAACAGCACTGCTGTGTCCTAAATAATTTCACAGCTTCCTCATCATAAGCCTCATAGGAGCAGAAGGGTACCTGAACTTCACCAAGTCCTGCTGAAAGGAGTGAATATCGTCTTTGTGTTGGAATTTCAGGATAAGTGCTGGAGGAAAAATACAGCTGTTCCCTAACTGTTGTCAAGAAAGATGTTTAGTCAGAAGTTTCTCTGAGGAGAAGATAAGAAAGGGATTTATTTTTTTGTTTAATTTAATTTTCTGCTACTCTGTCTTGGGTTCTGTCACTGTGTTATGTGGCTGCTCTGTAAACTGGTGTGAAGCTTCTGCAGTTGAAAGGTGTTTGGACATTCTCTTTTTCATTGGTTTGCTTTCCTGAAATTCAGACAATGTTTTGAAGATTTTATTTCCAGAATAGTGTCATCTTGCCAAAATGAAATAAATTATTCTTGTTAGTTTCATAGTTGTGGAGGGAAAAAAAAAATCAATGAACTTTTACTTTTTCTGCTTTCCTGTTTGGCTATGCTACAAGTAAAATCCAAAGAATCCAAGATCATCTTCTGAGAATTAAAAAGAAAAAGAGATTCTGTTTTTAATACTCATTTCATAATTGGAACACTTTCCTTGAAATTGCTGAGAGTGAAGATTTAAGTTACTTTTAAAACTAAGATGCTGTCAAACTGCTAAGATAAGTATGCAAATATATTGTCATAGACTCATAGGCACCTTTAGGTTGGAAAAGACCTTTAAGATCATCAAGTCCAACCATTAACTCAGCACTGCCAAGGCCACCACTTAACCATGTCCCACAGTGCCACATCTACACATCTAAATACATCCAGGGATGGTGGCGCCAGCACTTTCCTGGGCAGCCTGCTCCAGTACTTGATAAACCTTTTTCTAAAGAAATTTTTCGTAATATCCAATCTAGGCATTCCTTGGTGCAATTAGAGGCTGTTTCCCTGTATCTTGTTGCTTTTTATGTGGGAGAAGAGGCCGACCCCCACCTGGATACACCCTCCTTTCAGGGAGCTGTAGCACGTGATAAGGTCCCCTCTGAGTCTCCTTTCTTTGAGTATGACTCCCCCCCCACCCAGTTCCTCAGCTGCTCCTCACCAGACTTGTGTTCCAGACCCTTCCCCAGCTCTGTTCCCTTCTCTGGACACACTCCAGGCCCTCAATGTCTTTCTTGCAGTGAGGGGCCCAGAACTGAACACAGGATTGAGGAGTGGCTTCACCAGCGCTGAGTACAGGGTGCTGATCACGGATACAAGCCAGGTGCCATGGCTTCCTGGCCACCTGATAACACCTGGGCTCATGTTCAGCTGCTGTTGATCAGCACCCCCAGGTCCTTTTCTGCCAAGAATCTATACAGCCACTTTTCCCCAGTCCTGTTGAACCTCATGCAGTTGTCCTCAGCCTGTGGATACAGCCTTTCTGCTTTAAGGCCTTCCTGCCCTCTCAGCAAATCAACACTCCTGCCCAACTTGGTGTGCTCTGAACACTGACTGAGAGTGTGCTTGATCCTCTCATCCAGACCAATGATAAAAATATTAAACATCAACAACCTCTCCTTCATCCATTATATTGCTCAAGTGGAAGCTGCCTTTCTTAAATCCTTACTGGCTGGGCCTGATCCCCTGGCTGTCCTGCCCCTGCCACATCATGGCGCTCACTACTGAAAACCTCACATTTTAGTCCCATACTGGATAAGTGCTTTAAATTTTTTCTATCTCTAAGTATATTCTAAATACTTCTAAGGAAATGTGGAAAACAAACTGAAGTACTAAGGACTGTGCCTTTTCAAAGAAATGAGAACATGGAACCAAATTTTGTGCTTTGTTTTTTGTGCTTCCTGGACTTACATGTTGTTCAGACCATGTAATTAGGTTTCTTTCAAATATCTTGGAGTGGTAGACAGATGGATTGATAGATTGCTGTGCTTGTGTACACAAATGTGTGTTTAAAGGATTATGGACAACATTTCTGGTCATTATTATAGTACCATTTCAGATTAGTGTGTTATCCATACCTGATTCTATTTTATGCAGAGGCAAAATTTATTATGCACAACTCAGAAAAGTAGTCCTAAATTTGTTTCTTTGTGTATATGAGAATATTTTAATTGCCTCAAATTAAAGTAATACTTGAAGTCAGTTTAACAGTAACATTTATATTGGTCAGCGACTGGGATGATAGAGGATCTGTTGAGCATTTCCAGATAAAGGAGAGCTTTGGTTAATTAATTTCCATTATCACAGGTACCAAGATTCAGTCTCTTCAGGCCTTTCCTCCTCTTTCTCTGTATACTTAAGATGGTTATAAGTAATTGATGGTTGACCTTTCTTGACAAACCAGAAAATAGTGAACTAGTTATATTTAAGTGTACAACAATGGGATAAATAATCTCTTTCTTACAAAATAGGTAGTCTGTAACAATCAGTCTTAAAAACTGTTTATTTGATTCTTGGGAAAAGGAGAGGGTTCAGTTCTATATAGCAATGAAATAAACTTTGTGGATATTCCCAGAAGTTTGATAGTGACATGTAAATAGAGATGCAGATATCAGGTACTCTAAATGACATGGATATCAGAGCTCTGGTCCCCTGGTCTGGTAAAGGCAAATTTAAATCTGAGATTTCTGAGTGTTGATCTATTTTGCTTCTTTTGTTGATTATTTCTCTTTTCAAAATTAATTTTATGTATGAAATCTGACTCACAATATAAGCCCAAAAATTATGAATGAAAACGGTGTGGGTAGGAGTCTTCTAGATTATCATGCTATAATATCATTTAATATTTGTGGTCCAGGAATGTAATACCTTATCAGTGAGTTTAATCACATGAGTATTAGTAATTCATTTCCTAAAAACATTATGCTTTCCTTTCATGGATTTTTGAAAGGGCTGTATATAATCAAAGGGCAGTAATGTATCTTTAGGAAACCAAATAATCCTAGAAAGTAAATACTAAATGACAAAGTATTTCATGAATAATAACTACATAATGCTGTCTTTAACAGTCTAAGGAAATAGCAAGTGACTAGATGAGATCAGGACAGTACTTTAAAGGCCCAGGGTTCTAGGAAGTGACTGTGTCTTTGTGGATTTCTGCCTGAATTCAGATTTAGCTAATGAATGTAGAAATACGCACTCAGATGCTGCACTGCAGCTGCTCTGTTCAAGGGACTCAAGAACACAAATTTTCTGACTTTAAGTGGCCAGTAAATTATTTTCAATAATTCCATCTCCCATTGCTTCCATAAGCAGTGGAGTAGAAATTTGTAGTTTTTTGAGCAAGTTTTACCTGCTTAGGTAAGCCATTGATCACTTACCTGTACTACAGGGCTTTTTGTCAAATTCAAAAGTAAAGTGGACTTTAACATCCTTGTGGTGGTGTAGAATTTCTTCTACTGTGCTATAAATTTTTTTGGGGGAGGACGTTTCAGTTGCACTTGCACACTGGTTTTGCTCGGGAGTATCTTAATAAAGTTATTTATGTTAAAGATATGATAATCTAAATTTATTTCTTAAAAGAGACTTTTGGACTGTTTCTATCCTGTTGGGCTGTCCAAATAAAGCAGAAAGTTATAAGATGAAAGTTATTTACTTTATTCAAGGATTGATATGTATCCATCTTGCTAGTCTTGTCTTACCACAACAAACTTACCTAAAAAATGTACCATACTCTGCAACAAATTAATTACTTGGTATGTATAAAGAGAAAGGGCTATAATGATTTCAACATGATTTTAACCTGTAAGGATAACTAATGGATGTGGAATAGAATGGAATTTTCTTTCATTTTTTTTAAATACTTCAGAGTGCACTAGAATAATGAGCTAGTTACTGGTAATGGAATGAGAATAAACAAGGCCATTTTTATGGTATGGCAAGTTAGACATCAATTATGTGGCCAAGCAGCACTGAAGGATGTAGCAAACTGGGAATTAAGCTGTAGTGTTAATTGATTATGAAATCATTTGATAGCCTTTGGTTTTATTGAAATGATTCTGAGAGTGCATCGTAAACTCAAAATCCATATTAGGAGAGGCATCACATTGTGTGCTGAGGATAATCTCAGTAGCAGGCCAACTTCTGACAACAGTGAAAACTTACTTTTATATTTGCAGCTATTTTGCCAAAAATGATTAGGGAATTGTGCATCTTTCTGGCCATAACTATGAGCACAGTTTGGATCTACTTCCTTTAGTTTTACAACATGAATTTCTTTGTTTCTGCTGTTGATATATCTAGTTAAATGACACATGCTCTTCATCTTTTATGTATATATAATTTGCTTCCTTAAATTAGAGGTAAGTGTGCCGAGTTCTTGAAGTGTGCCTCTACTTGAAGAGGCAAGATGATACAGCACTAGCTGATTAATACTGTCTAGCCTCTGTGCAAGGTGACAGCTCCCAGATTCTTTTGAATTTGAAGAACATTGCACTTTTTGGGCTATTTTTATACTCCTTCCCAAGATTTTTGCCCTTGGGTGGCACGGGAGAGCACCAGATGGCAAGGTGGGCCACTGCCATCCTACTGAGCCTCTGGGTGTTTTCATGGCTGTTCTTAGGCCAGATGTGGTGCCTGCTTTGTCAGGCTACCCACTCCTTTTTTTGTACTGTGTTTTGGAAGGTCTTGCTTTGTCTTCTTCTTCAGTTCAGCCTCCTAAGACAGGTGCACCTTTATAATTTCAAATTTACAGAGCGATTGTCATAAATTCATAACACTTAAGTTCCATGTGGTTTATAACCTTCTAACAGCTTTCTCTCTTGCTGCTCCTAATGCAGGAGTCCCTGCCTTTTGCTCATGGAAGGTCTGGCCAGTTTGACAGCCATACTCATTTTGACTGCCTCACCTCTGCCTTGCGCGCTTCTCTTTTGGCTGCTTTCCACTTTCTTCTTCTAAAGGCACGGGACCTAGGGCTGTGGAGAAGTCAGAACGTAACAATAAAAGGAAGATAAAATGGCAAAAAACAGTAGTCTGCAGTGCAAAAAGCATAAAGAGGCAGACTATAAATCTTCACCACAGGTTGGGGGAGACAGAGGTGAATTATGTGGCCATTCAGGATAGCTGCATGGTTGTGCTCTATGCAGTCAGAGTTTTGCTCTCTCAGGTGAGTTTTGACATTCAGTTTTACTTCTTTTCGAGAAAAAACATTGCTCTAGACACCAGGGGTAAGGTCCACTTTACTGGAATATATCAAGAGGTTTCAAGTTCTGCTCAGGCAGCTGCTGGAGGCTGGCAAAAGAAATCTACTTTTATTGACTACCTTGAATAAAAGAAGGAAACCCTGGCAAAAAAAAAAAAAAAAAAAACCAAAAACCAAAACATGAGAAACTTTTGCCCCTATAATTCTTCTGAATAATGTTACCTCTTCATATGCACTTGTTCTGAGCAATAAGACTTCTGGGTGTATGGGATGAGGTGGGAGGCTATTGAGCCAGTCTGACATTGTTTGGTCACTAGTGCATATAAACATTCTTCTAGTGCCACTTATACATAGGTACCATACATATCTTTAATGGTATTTAATTGAGATTAAAAAAGCTGTTGGAGTAGATGCTATGAATGCATATTAGGAATATTACTTAAAACCGTAAGCCTTGATATTATAAACCATAACAAATCTGAAGGACTCATAATGGCTTATCATGTCAATAAAATGCACTTAAAAATCCCCAAGTGATTAGAAGGAGCCATTTCAGTCTATTATATCAATTGTTATATGCTGAGAGCATGAGAGATTTATTTTTCTTTTCCATCCTCTGTTAAAAAAAAAGAAAGGAGGAAATTAAATAATAATAAGCTATGTTCAAATAGAATCAAGGTACTAAAATAAACCCACAGAAGGTGATTTACAAATTATGGAAGGCAGTGAAAAGTTCTTTCCAAGAAGAGAATACTCTCATGTTACACTCAAGTCTCTCATTTTTATACACCACAGGATGGCTGATGGGCAGAGTATGTGCTTGCACCAAAGATGTTCATGTTGAACTGGCAAGAAGTGTAAATTAAACATAATATCACCAGAAATCAGAAAAAAAAATTGCCACTTATACCAAGTGATGACCTCCAGCACTTGCACACAGGGAAAATTGAATTGACTTTACTACCCCATGTGGTAGTAAATGCTCAGCAACCATTGTAGTAGAAGAGGGTGGTGATATTTTCCTAATCTCATACTTTTCCTGACTGATTCTTCCAGGCATCTTCTTCAGGGGATGAGCAAAGGGGACACAGCCCCCGAGCTCTTGGGGGCAACAGGGGCCCTGATGTTTGCTCTTTCCACCCTGACAACTTCATCCAGGGGCAGTGACTCTGCAGCAGATGTCTGGGGGGCAGTTTCCCATCCTAGAGGAGGTCGTTCAGACTGTGTTTTCCCCATGTGTTCCTCTGTCTCTTGTCCATTTGATCTTGTTACCTGGACTGGCCTGTAAGCCTCACGTAGATCCAGCAGGCTTTGGGAGACGGCAGGAGGATCTGGCCTAACAAATGATCTTTGCTCAGAGCGATGAGCTGAATTTGGAGATGGTTACTGTGCTGCTCCATTATGCAGTTTAGCCAAGGGACAGCCTTGTTTGTTAATTTACACAGCTGAGTGAGGAAAGCTTGGAATTGTTTTCTGCTAATATATAAAGATCCCCTAAATTGCTTTTTTGCGGGCTCTGAACTGGATTACATAGCCGTTCTGTAGCATGTCTAACAGACCTGAGCTGGCTCTCTGGGGCCAGCTTTGCAGATGGGTCTGGGACAGTCTTAAAATAGCCCCAGGGGGCAAATTGCTGGTGAAATTGGTGTCACGGCTCCCCAGGCTGGCAAAGTAGTCAGAGGGAGAGGCAGGGGCTGCTCAGTAGCTCGGTGTCCTGCTCTCAGCAGACAAGCTTAACCTCTGCGGTGCACACGTTTCAGCTGTTTAATGTCTGAATAGATGGAGAGTGTTCTGGGAAAGTGAATTTTTTCTCTTCCAACAGTATCCCTGCTATCTCTCTTGCAGATATTACATCTTACATTTAATGCAATCCTTTCAAACTGTCCAGCTTCGTATTCTCGAAGCCTGAGTTTTGCCTCTTCCTGCCTATACAAAATTAACCTGTTCAGCTCTGCACCCCACTCACGTGCTCAGGGTGGCCCTGGGACAAGGATGTGTGGGACTGCAGATTTTGGGGGATCCTTCAGCTGTGCAGCTGGCAGCTAGGCAGGAGAAAGAAAATAAACAGGTTCAGGAGGTGGGGAGAAATGAGCTGGTGGAAGCCAGGGGAGGGAAGCAGTGGCAAGTAAACACAGCTGAACAAGAGGAAAAAGATGTTTATGTATGCTTGTTTAAGGTTTGCAGTGGGGATAACTGCAAGTCTGTCAGAACAGTTTCTCCCCTCACAGCACTGTGAACCCTTTGCCTATTTACATGCTGTTATATGTGAGTAAGAAATTTGGCATTATGCAATTTTCTTTATGACCGAAATGCATCCAGTGAGGCTTGGCAGAGATAAATGTAAATGGTTCATGAGAGTCCCAGTTTGAGACTCAGCTGAAATAACAAGGCAGAGCAGGCCCATTCCCACCTGTACGTGCACACGTGTGTATGTACATGTGTGCAGTGCTGGCTTCTGCCCAAGAGAGGAGGCTGCTAACTGAATGGCCACTTGGCAGGGACAGCAATTTAAGAGCGACTTAAAAACATATGTTGGATTAAAAAGGAGATGGCACCCTAAGAAACACACAGAGATTACATATCTCAAATTATCAAAGCTGAGGAAACGTTGAACGTGGAAATGCAGCCTCTGCGTTGTTAGTCTGCATCGGGCTGCACATTCTGGAGCAATATTCCAAGATTCATTTTTCATTTTCTGATATCTTCTTGAGGATACAAGAAGGGGATACAAGAACACATGTAGCGGAACAAAGTGATCAATAAAAGAACATATAAGGAACAAATGCTAAGAATATTCAAGATACGATTTTTATTAGGCAGAGACCTCCAAACAGGACATTTTTCAATCTGTTCTGTTATTTTTTAAATATTTGTTTGACAGGCTTCTGTTTCAGGCAGACAGAAAAATAAAATAATGTTTTAAAACCCCAAAAAATACTAAGTGCTGGAGAAACTAAGTTGAGAAAGTAGGCTGGGAAAAAAAGGAAACCAGCAAAGTAAACTTGAATAATTAAAATAAATAAAAAGTACCATAAATAAAAGTACTGTTTGGAATTTTAAAGTTTTAAAATCTGATAGTATCTCTAGGTTTTAATATGTTGAACTAGAAACATTAAAGAAATTATGAACATATGAAAATGTTATGAAATTATGAACCATTATAAAAATTCCTAAATTGCATGTGTCCAAATGATCATAGCAAATTCTTTGGGAATGTAGGAAAAGACATTTATAATATTTTGCGTTTTTTAAATACCTTGTCTTTGTGTCCCCTAGGAACTTCAAAAGAGCATTATGAGGGAGAGAAAAATGAGAGGAGCATGTTTACAAGTATTTGTAAGGTGATAAAAATAGTTAAGACAGAGTGCTTAAATACATCGTCTCGTTTACATTCATCATGTGTGTCTGCATGTGTGGATGTTGTATGGTTTATGTAGCATGTCGTCCTGTCTTACTGCAGTTGAAGAAATATTTGTGGCTCAGTGTAACTTAGGCACAAAGAACTGTTTTCTAAGAGATAATTTGTGTTATTTACTGAAGAGCAGTACTTACACAATTGTGTGGTATCAGTACATTAGTGTTTGCTTTGTTTTGGTTTACACTTTGGGCTAAAAACAGGTGAAGCCAGGATAAGTTTGTTTGTGAAAGCTTGGTGATTACTAATGAGAAGAAAAATCGTCCCAGTCAAACTGAATAAATTCTGTGGAGAGTATGAAGGATTTTCAGTGATCCATATTGTCCTTGGACTTGGCTGTTGCATTGTACTTTAAATGGAATTGATTGTGTGGTTGTAATGAAAGTAACGGATTGATTTCTATACAGAGTTACACAGAGTAAATAGAAAAATGTTCTTGTCTTGACCTGCATTCATAAACTAAAAATCAGTGGCTTTTGACCTAATCATTAATAAAAAATGCAAATGTAATATAGGAAATCAGAAGGCTTCTTTAATTCTGAGAAAATCTACTGTTTATTGGATTTTGCTTGTGTGCTTTCTTGGATTTTAATTTTTTCTTTTTTTTTTTTTTTTTGAGGAATTTAGTAGCTGTAATCTATTTTCTCGTCAAGGAAATTGTAATTTTTGCTGTTCACATATTTTTGGAAAATATATTTGACTGTTTCCTTTCTTATTATTCCTTTTGCCCTAACCACATGGCATTTTCCTTTATTTAGGTAGAATATTTATGATTTTTATTACCTTCTCTGTTGAACAGTGTTGGCATAGCAGTTTTGTGAGTGTGTGACCCATACATTTTTAGAATGCTACTACATACACTATAATAGATTATTTCTAAAAGATAGTTATTTCTGAACTGAATATGCAGATTAATAGCTTTATGTTGTAATAAAAAGATGAAAGCTGTTGATGGAAAGAAGGTGCAACATTCTTTCTGTTTGAATAAACCTAACAAAAGTTTATATTATTGCAATGATTATCTCGGTAAAAGGCCATAGAGATATTTATGAGCAGCATCTATTACTCTTTTTTTTTCTTTTTTGCATGTGTGAAATTGCAGTTCAGGCCCCAGAAAAATGCACAATCCAGCTAGTAAATTCTCTCATTGAGCTGTAAACCAGGACTACAATAAGCAAGATCCAACTTACTGCATTCATCAGTTTCTCGGTGAATTTTGTGACTTTATTTTTGGTGCTTAGAGTTTAATTTCTCGCTGAAGTAGAGCAGCGCATTGTGGCGCCACACAAACAAGGAGAGCAAAACAATAGAAACCCCAACGCACCGACGGCCACCGCTACTCCATTGTAGCTTCCAAA
Source organism: Anomalospiza imberbis (assembly GCF_031753505.1). Lineage (NCBI taxonomy): Eukaryota > Metazoa > Chordata > Aves > Passeriformes > Viduidae > Anomalospiza > Anomalospiza imberbis. The sequence goes on from NC_089682.1 coordinate 41,540,422, forward strand.
GGCACTCTATTCTTCCCAGCCCACTTGATATCCTGCAGGTTGTGGCAGTACAATTCACAGGAAAAGCTTAGACATTGAGCTTGCACGCTTCTTGACTCCATTTTAAACCCTTTGTTCACACCGGGGTGGCATTTTTTCACACCACATGTGGCAGCTTTGACTCCTATCCAGCTTGTCGTATAGAATCAAAGTCTGTGATTTCCTACATTCCTAGTGTTGTCTCCTGAGTTGCTGTATTCTTTATTGCTCCCAAAATATTACAAATCTTAATTTCAGATGTAGGTTTTTAAAGCTTTATAGACTATGGGATGAGACAACTGTACCTGCACACTTAGATTTACTGAAAATTAAAGCAGTTTGCAGGGGAGGGCAAGAGCTCTTTTCCCCTCCCTCTTCTCTTTTAAAAAAAATTTCAACACTGGCAATTAAAAACTATGTGGTGAATTTGGCATATATTCATTCCTCCTGATGTATGTTTTGCAGAAAAGAATAAATATCATGTGTAATACTATATATTTTTGGATTTGGAAATTATACGAGTGCTTGTAGTTTGTTTCAGTATTAAAACATTATTCATCTTAAGGGATTCTTTTGTTGCATACAGGCGTCATCTGTTGTGCTCTCTTTTCCCTACTTTTCCAAAGACAACCTTCATCTGCAATTTTGCTGGAAGTTTTATGTGCCATGTCAATAATAAATGATACTTCAAACTAATTTTGAAGAGAACAAAACAAGTCTACTGATATGAATGCCCCTAAAATATGTTTTTTGAAAGTTTATTAATAGAAGATATATTGCTTAAATTAATGTCTTTCAGTGTAGCTAAAATGCCACTTGAATCCTGAAACAAATGCTAAAGTATATATTTCTTACTAAGAAACTTTACCATGGATTGCAAGTGCAAAGTGACAGGGCAACAATAGCATTTGGATAAAAATTGTCACATGAATTAATGTAACTTATACTTCACACTTTTTGATATATTTTTTAATTTATCAGTGAAAATAAAATGGATGTATGGCTTGAAAGAACATTCTCAGTTCCGTGTATATTTAAAAATCGGTACGTTCATTGTTGCTGGTTCACTCAGCTGAAGATAATAGAATAATTTTTCCTTGGCACATATGCTAGCCTGTACATTGACATGACACCCTAATAAATATTTTGACTCGAGAGCTGTTGTTTGTTGATGTTTGTCAGGTGGTTAGAATGGTCTTTTGGCTGCCGCTCCTCTCGTGAACTAAAATATTAAAATGTATGCTTTCAACCTAGCAGCTTTCTTACTGCATTTTATACATTTTCTGACTGCTTATTCTTTCTTTAAAATAGAGTACTGCTGTGTGCTTCATGAATACTGCTTATTCACCAAAATCCACCTAATTGCTTATGGTGTTCATGAAATTCTTACATTGGTTTTAGGTTTGCATTTAAGAATGACATGAATTGTATTATGTAAGAGAATAATTCAGTAACAGCCTCTAGAAAGACAAAAAAGCATTGTTCTTTTCTGGTTTATAAAATATAATAATTTCATGTGCTTGTTTTTTTGCCATTTCTTTGCTTGTTTGTTTATGGAGCATTAGATGTTAAATTGTTAAATCGTCTTAGCTGGTCTGACATGTAGCAGCATTGAATAACAAAAAGCCTGTTCCAATTAATATTTATTTTGTATTTCAGTCCAAAATCTCAAAGATATAAACTAACTTCTAGTAATAATTAAATTTCAATTAGAAGCACTATTTTATTAGCTCTGCTTCTAAGAAGATTTTGCGTAATTAAAAAAAATCCAAAATATATGAAAATAAACATTTAACTCATGGTTTGAGGTTTTTTTGTCTGGGATTTTTCAAAAAAGATGAACACTCAAAGAAGACAGTTAGAATCCATATCTAAAAATAGTTTTATTTTGCCTACTAAATTGTACAAAGTTTATGGAAATGTTTTTGAGAAGATCAATGAATACTTTAATAAAAGTACATTAAAATGGATTTTTTAAAGTTGCCTATTACTTTAAAAAGCAATTAATCTAAATTAACATTTCTATAGACAAAATGGGACATTTTTTATTTCTTTTTTACCAAACACCTTAGCAGTTTCTGCAGTTTAACTAGCTAAAAGGTCCAGACATTGAGTGCAATTTTAGATAATCCAAAAAGAGTTGTTTTATGAAAACTGAAACTATAAAAAGATGGAGCTTTTTGAAATGCAATAGAGTAATTTGTGCTAAGCATTTATTTTCCAAAGCACACTATAAGGAAACAAACATAAAATACTCATGCAAGCTTACCCATTTACTGTTTAAATATTAAAACAGTGACTCAGAAAAGCAATGTACACACACTTAGCAGAAAGTTATTTTACTATCACAGTTATCTACATCTAAACTTGACATCACACAGCATTTTTAGAAGACTCAAGTATGAATTTCTCGGAAGCAAGACAAGTCCAATAAGTGTATCAAAATTAGTTTACCTACTTTCACAGCGTATAATTACTGAAGAAAAGGCATGATCTTATTTCATTAAAGTGCCATGAAGCAGAAACATAGAATAAGCATTTGTCAATATCCATTCCAGAAAATCCCAACTTTTTATTTCTCGGCATTTCTTACTTTTTTCCCATGTTTCTTCAGACCCTCTTCATGTTAATATTTCTTCTATTTCCAGAAAAGAGAGAGGGTTGGGGGGTGAACCCCAACAACAAAACCCCAAAAACAATCAGCAAAAGCATAATTGGTTTATATTGCCTTTCAGCTTGTGGCCTGTCCTCATATTATTCAATCAGATCATACATACTCCCCTAAAATTCAGCTTGGAGTAATCCTCTGCTACTTAAGGCTGGATGAAAAGAGTACTCATTGTGAATTATGTTTCATCTGTCACAATAACCTTCTTTATTCTTTAGTGCACCTCCCCTTTGCCTGCGGCAATTAGAGAAAATAGGTATGCCTTGAAGTATGAGATAATGGTATCTCAAAAATATATATACTGATGTCATATACAGACAGCTCTGGGTTAGCAGCGCCCTGAAGAATATATAAGCCTTTTTGATGCAATCCAAATTTTGTTAGAACAGAGTAGATGCTGGCATACTGTTCAATGTGTTGGTGCTGATGGCTTTCACTAGATTATTGGATTTTTGACAAGCAGTGATCAGAGATTTTGCCATTCCATTAAAAGAAGAGTAAAAACTTGCTTACCGACTGATATAATTTTCCATGTTAGCTACAATTCTGTTTGGGTTTTTTTTTTTTAATTCGAAGATGTTAGAGAATCTTTTTCTTCATTTCTCCCTGAAATTCCTGGAGTTCTGTTGAACTCTTTGACTGAACATTTCAGCTACATTTTCTCAGTGGTTTAGCATGATTTTCATTATTTCTTGCAGTGGACATTTAACTGTTTCATCTTTAAAATAAAATATATATTTTAAAAAAAAGGTTGACCAGTGAGTATCAAAAATGTTTTTGCACTGGTACAGAAGAGCGAAAATCTATGTTATCAGATGTTACTTTTCCAAATTATTTGTCTTTCTGTATCAAGGGGAAAAAAGAATATAAACTCTTTTAGTGTTCTAGTCGCCACTATCAGGGTTATTTTATCTATTAGAATATCTGTCTTTTCTTTAAGACTATCTGCTTTATTGTATCTAACAAACAAGCAAAAAAGCAATATTTTTGGATTTTTTTACTTTTTAAATTAATTTTGGAAGTTTTCCAAGTTCATGTTTGTTTTTCTCTTGTGTTAATTTTAAAGCCTTGTGGCTTTAAAACCTCCAGTTTTGAAACCCCTCACAATTCTGGGCTGTTCATACTGATTCCAAATCAGCCTCCCTTGCACTTTAAGAGGTCTGATGTTCAACTGGAAATGATTAAGAGAAAGCACCTTTAAAAAAAAAAAAAAAATTAAGTGCTAAACCAAGCGGCTTAAAACAAAGAGATTCTGCTGTGAGGCTGGTCTAACATTAAAACACCGTTATTAAAGTTCCTAAGAAATTACTACACTACAAAAAACAATAATACTTGTGAATAAAGGAAGAGTTTGGCCCACTGCACAGGTTTGGGCACAAAAGTGCTTGCTAAGCTATCTATTTCACACTTGCAACGACAGAAGGTTCGATATTCATTCGATCGATGACTGAAAAGGCACAATGGCAAAATCGGACGGACTTCTTTTCAAATACAGATCTCCGATGTCCCCCTACAGTCTGCAGTCGCACGGCTGGTGGTGTGGCACAGACGGAGCAAGGGTTACATCAAGGCTGTTCTCTGGACCGTGCAAACAGTCTAGACCAATGACCTGCAGCATCGTGCCCTTTGAAGAAGAGGCAAGTTCAGTCACGACGAAGAAAAATCAAGGCGTACCCCTTTTAACAATAGGGAGCAGCTCGTGGCTGCAAAGAGGTAAGCAGGGGTAAGCAAAAAAGGCATCTGCTTCCATGGTTACAGGCCAAGCATGGGAACCTTGCTTTTGAAGAGGGACAGTTCTCAGGCTCCCTCACAGGCTATGTCATGCATTATAAGCAAAGGCAGGTTGAGCTGAAATCCGCAGAGTTATTTCAGAGTAAAATGATACGCGAGCACATGGCTGTTAGCAAAAAAAAAGTCACATGACTGCTTGGAAGCAGCCTTGCACTGTTTCTGAATCGAGCCTTTCGTTTGGGGCAGTTTCTTCTTTTCTTTTTTCATTGTCCTTTTTTTTTTCTTTCCCTCTGCTTTTGCAGCAAACTAAGAAAATTGGGAGAAGGTTTATACAAAACAGACATTTGTTTGATACATAAGATTCTGGCTATTCTCCTTCTCTAAACTGAAAAAAGGTCAAGGGTCAATGTTTTTTCGTGACAGGGCCACAAATCCTTTTGTTAACGTAGCTTTAGCAAATACCATTTAAAATAAGATTTTGCTTTTCTTTCCAAGTGCATATTATTATTAGTTTGACAGTATGAAAATAATGAATTT